>NW_026968233.1:1006717-1342290 GCF_028390025.1 Pseudophryne corroboree | reverse complement strand
TGGGTTTGAAAAATGACAGTTAGGAGCTGACTGGCTGGTACTTTATCACCTTGCACTTTATCAGTTCACCAGGCTTAATAGATCTGCCCCAATGTTTCAAAATGGAATGCATCAAGAGAACGTTGTTGGTATTGTAAAAATACACACAGCTCCTGGTATTTCCTGGTGGTCTCCCATCCAAGTACTAAAACCAGGAGGAGCTGTTGACGGGTCACGTTCCGCTTGACTTGACAATTTTCTCACCAGCAGGTCTTTGAACCTCTGCAGACTTGTGTCTGCAGGAAAGAGAGATACAATGTAGGTTTTAAATCTAGGATCGAGCACGGTGGCCAAAATTTATTGCTCTGATTTCAACAGATTGAATCCTGGTTAAGCGAATTAAGGGCTCCATCCACAAGTCCCACTAACGCTGATTGAACGCTGCTGTTATGTGTCAATTTTTTCTTTCTTCTTTATACATACTACATCTCATTATCAACCAGTATATATTAGCAGCAGACACAGTACAGTACGGTAGTCCACGGCTGTAGCTACCTCTGTGTCGGCACTCGGCAGTCCGTCCATAATTGTATACCACATACCCGTGGTTTTTTTTTCTTTCTTCTTTATACATACTACATCTCATTATCATCCAGTCTATATTAGCAGCAGACACAGTACAGTACGGTAGTCCACGGCTGTAGCTACCTCTGTGTCGGCACTCGGCAGTCCATCCATAATTGTATACCACCTACCCGTGGTTTTTTTTTTCTTCTTTATACATACTACATCTCATTATCATCCAGTCTATATTAGCAGCAGACACAGTACAGTACGGTAGTCCACGGCTGTAGCTACATCTGTGTCGGCACTCGGCAGTCCATCCATAATTGTATACCACCTACCCGTGGTTTTTTTTTCTTTCTTCTTTATACATACTACATCTCATTATCATCCAGTCTATATTAGCAGCAGACACAGTACAGTACGGTAGTCCACGGCTGTAGCTACCTCTGTGTCGGCACTCGGCAGTCCATCCATAATTGTATACCACCTACCCGTGGTTTTTTTTTCTTTCTTCTATATACATACTACATCTCATTATCATCCAGTCTATATTAGCAGCAGACACAGTACAGTACGGTAGTCCACGGCTGTAGCTACCTCTGTGTCGGCACTCGGCAGTCCATCCATAATTGTATACCACCTACCCGTGGTTTTTTTTTCTTTCTTCTTTATACATACTACATATCATTATCATCCAGTCTATATTAGCAGCAGACACAGTACAGTACGGTAGTCCACGGCTGTAGCTACCTCTGTGTCGGCACTCGGCAGTCCATCCATAATTGTATACCAACTACCCGTGGTTTTTTTTCTTCTTCTTTATACATACTACATCTCATTATCATCCAGTCTATATTAGCAGCAGACACAGTACAGTATGGTAGTCCACGGCTGTAGCTACCTCTGTGTCGGCACTCGGCAGTCCATCCATAATTGTATACCACCTACCCGTGGTTTTTTTTTCTTGCTTCTTTATACATACTACATCTCATTATCATCCAGTCTATATTAGCAGCAGACACAGTACAGTACGGTAGTCCACGGCTGTAGCTACCTCTGTGTCGGCACTCGGCAGTCCGTCCATAATTGTATACCACCTACCCGTGGTTTTTTTTTCTTTCTTCTTTATACATACATACTACATCTCTTTATCAACCAGTCTATATTAGCAGCAGACACAGTACAGTACGGTAGTCCACGGCTGTAGCTACCTCTGTGTCGGCACTCGGCAGTCCATCCATAATTGTATACTAGTATCCATCCATCTCCATTGTTTACCTGAGGTGCCTTTTAGTTGTGCCTATTAAAATATGGAGAACAAAAATGTTGAGGTTCCAAAATTAGGGAAAGATCAAGATCCACTTCCACCTCGTGCTGAAGCTGCTGCCACTAGTCATGGCCGAGACGATGAAATGCCAGCAACGTCGTCTGCCAAGGCCGATGCCCAATGTCATAGTACAGAGCATGTCAAATCCAAAACACCAAATATCAGTAAAAAAAGGACTCCAAAACCTAAAATAAAATTGTCGGAGGAGAAGCGTCAGGAGAGGACTCGTCAGAATTGCCAGTGACATGGCCTGCAGGACTATTGGCATTCCTGGGGAAGGAGGAAATTGACACTGAGGGAGTTGGTGGGGTGGTTTGCGTGAGCTTGGTTACAAGAGGAAGGGATTTACTGGTCAGTGGACTGCTTCCGCTGTCGCCCAAAGTTTTTGAACTTGTCACTGACTTATTATGAATGCGCTGCAGGTGACGTATAAGGGAGGATGTTCCGAGGTGGTTAACGTCCTTACCCCTACTTATTACAGCTTGACAAAGGGAACACACGGCTTGACACCTGTTGTCCGCATTTCTGGTGAAATACCTCCACACCGAAGAGCTGATTTTTTTGGTATTTTCACCTGGCATGTCAACGGCCATATTCCTCCCACGGACAACAGGTGTCTCCCCGGGTGCCTGACTTAAACAAACCACCTCACCATCAGAATCCTCCTGGTCAATTTCCTCCCCAGCGCCAGCAACACCCATATCCTCCTCATCCTGGTGTACTTCAACACTGACATCTTCAATCTGACTATCAGGAACTGGACTGCGGGTGCTCCTTCCAGCACTTGCAGGGGGCGTGCAAATGGTGGAAGGCGCATGCTCTTCACGTCCAGTGTTGGGAAGGTCAGGCATCGCAACCGACACAATTGGACTCTCCTTGTGGATTTGGGATTTCGAAGAATGCACAGTTCTTTGCTGTGCTGCTTTTGCCAGCTTGAGTCTTTTCATTTTTCTAGCGAGAGGCTGAGTGCTTCCATCCTCATGTGAAGCTGAACCACTAGCCATGAGCATAGGCCAGGGCCTCAGCCGTTCCTTGCCACTCCGTGTCGTAAATGGCATATTGGCAAGTTTACGCTTCTCCTCCGACAATTTTATTTTAGGTTTTGGAGTCCTTTTTTTTCTGATATTTGGTGTTTTGGATTTGACATGCTCTGTACTATGACATTGGGCATCAGCCTTGGCAGACGACGTTGCTGGCATTTCATCGTCTCGGCCATGACTAGTGGCAGCAGCTTCAGCACGAGGTGGAAGTGGATCTTGATCTTTCCCTAATTTTGGAACCTCAACATTTTTGTTCTCCATATTTTAATAGGCACAACTAAAAGGCACCTCAGGTAAACAATGGAGATGGATACTAGTATACAATTATGGACTGCCTGCCGAGTGCAGACACAGAGGTAGCCACAGCCGTGAACTACCGTACTGTACTGTGTCTGCTGCTAATATAGACTGGTTGATAAAGTGATGTCTATGTAACTATGTATGTATAAAGAAGAAAGAAAAAAAAACCACGGTTAGGTGGTATACAATTATGGACGGACTGCCTGCCGAGTGCCGACACAGAGGTAGCCACAGCCGTGAACTACCGCACTGTACTGTGTCTGCTGCTAATATATAGACTGGTTGATAAAGAGATAGTATACTCGTAACTAGTATGTATGTATAAAGAAAGAAAAAAAAACCACGGTTAGGTGGTATATACAATTATGGACGGGCTGCCGAGTGCCGACACAGAGGTAGCCACAGCCGTGAACTACCGCACTGTACTGTGTCTGCTGCTAATATATAGACTGGTTGATAAAGAGATAGTATACTCGTAACTAGTATGTATGTATAAAGAAAGAAAAAAAAACCACGGTTAGGTGGTATATACAATTATGGACGGGCTGCCGAGTGCCGACACAGAGGTAGCCACAGCCGTGAACTACCGCACTGTACTGTGTCTGCTGCTAATATAGACTGGTTGATAAAGAGATAGTATACTCGTAACTAGTATGTATGTATAAAGAAAGAAAAAAAACCCACGGTTAGGTGGTATATACAATTATGGACGGGCTGCCGAGTGCCGACACAGAGGTAGCCACAGCCGTGAACTACCGCACTGTACTGTGTCTGCTGCTAATATAGACTGGTTGATAAAGAGATAGTATACTCGTAACTAGTATGACTATAAAGAAAGAAAAAAAAACCACGGTTAGGTGGTATATACAATTATGGACGGGCTGCCGAGTGCCGACACAGAGGTAGCCACAGCCGTGAACTACCGCACTGTACTGTGTCTGCTGCTAATATATAGACTGGTTGATAAAGAGATAGTATACTCGTAACTAGTATGTATGTATAAAGAAAGAAAAAATAACCACGGTTAGGTAGTATATACAATTATGGACGGGCTGCCGAGTGCCGACACAGAGGTAGCCACAGCCGTGAACTACCGCACTGTACTGTGTCTGCTGCTAATATATAGACTGGTTGATAAAGAGATAGTATACTCGTAACTAGTATGTATGTATAAAGAAAGAAAAAAAAACCACGGTTAGGTGGTATATACAATTATGGACGGGCTGCCGAGTGCCGACACAGAGGTAGCCACAGCCGTGAACTACCGCACTGTACTGTGTCTGCTGCTAATATATAGACTGGTTGATAAAGAGATAGTATACTCGTAACTAGTATGTATGTATAAAGAAAGAAAAAAAAACCACGGTTAGGTGGTATATACAATTATGGACGGGCTGCCGAGTGCCGACACAGAGGTAGCCACAGCCGTGAACTACCGCACTGTACTGTGTCTGCTGCTAATATAGACTGGTTGATAAAGAGATAGTATACTCGTAACTAGTATGTATGTATAAAGAAAGAAAAAAAAACCACGGTTAGGTGGTATATACAATTATGGACGGGCTGCCGAGTGCCGACACAGAGGTAGCCACAGCCGTGAACTACCGCACTGTACTGTGTCTGCTGCTAATATATAGACTGGTTGATAAAGAGATAGTATACTCGTAACTAGTATGTATGTATAAAGAAAGAAAAAAAAACCACGGTTAGGTGGTATATACAATTATGGACGGGCTGCCGAGTGCCGACACAGAGGTAGCCACAGCCGTGAACTACCGCACTGTACTGTGTCTGCTGCTAATATATAGACTGGTTGATAAAGAGATAGTATACTCGTAACTAGTATGTATGTATAAAGAAAGAAAAAAAAACCACGGTTAGGTGGTATATACAATTATGGACGGGCTGCCGAGTGCCGACACAGAGGTAGCCACAGACGTGAACTACCGCACTGTACTGTGTCTGCTGCTAATATAGACTGGTTGATAGAGATAGTATACTACTAATATTATATATACTGGTGGTCAGGTCACTGGTCACTAGTCACACTGGCAGTGGCACTCCTGCAGCAAAAGTGTGCACTGTTTAATTTTAATATAATATTATGTACTCCTGGCTCCTGCTATAACCTATAACTGGCACTGCAGTGCTCCCCAGTCTCCCCCACAATTATAAGCTGTGTGAGCTGAGCACAGTCAGATATATATATACATTGATGCAGCACACTGGGCTGAGCAGTGCACACAGATATGGTATGTGACTGAGTCACTGTGTGTATCGTTTTTTTCAGGCAGAGAACGGATATATTAAATAAAACAAACAACTGCACTGTCTGTGTCTGGTGGTCACTGTGGTCGTCAGTCACTAAACTCTGCACTCTCTTCTACAGTATCACAGCCTCAGGTCAATCTCTCTCTCTCTCTCTCAACCCTAATCTAAATGGAGAGGACGCCAGCCACGTCCTCTCCCTATCAATCTCAATGCACGTGTGAAAATGGCGGCGACGCGCGGCTCCTTATATAGAATCCGAGCCTCGCGAGAATCCGACAGCGTCATGATGACGTTCGGGCGCGCTCGGGTTAACCGAGCAAGGCGGGAAGATCCGAGTCGCTCGGACCCGTGAAAAAAAACATGAAGTTCGGGCGGGTTCGGATTCAGAGAAACCGAACCCGCTCATCTCTATATATACCTTAGGTGGCAAAAAGAATACATCACATATAGCTCCTGGGCTATATGGATGTATTTTAACCCCTGCCATTTTTACACTAAAAAGCGGGAGATAAGGACGTCGTGAAGGGGTGGAGCCTATCTCCTCAGCACACAAGCGCCATTTTCCCTCACAGCTCCGCTGGAAGGACGGCTCCCTGACTCTCCCCTGCAGTCCTGCTTCAGAATCAGGGTAAAAAAGAGAAGGGGGGGCATTTTTGGCAGCAAATAACGATAATAACGGCAGCTATAAGGGAATAACACTTATATAAGGTTATCCCTGTATATATATATAGCGCTGGGTGTGTGCTGGCAGACTCTCCCTCTGTCTCTCCAAAGGGCTAAGTGGGGTCCTGTCCTCTATCAGAGCATTCCCGGTGTGTGTGCTGTGTGTCGGTACGCGTGTGTCGACATGTATGAGGAGGAAAATGAAGTGGAGGCGGAGCAGTTGCCTGGGTTAGTGATGTCACCCCCTAGGGAGTCGACACCTGACTGGATGATTGTGTTTAAACAATTAAGTGATAATGTCAGCAATTTGCAAAAAACTGTTGACGACATGAGACAGCCGGCAAATCAATTAGTGCCTGTTCAGGCGTTTCAGACACCGTCAGGGGCCCTAAAACGGCCGTTACCTCAGTGGGTCGACACAGACCCAGACACAGATACTGAGTCTAGTGTCGACGGTGACGAGACAAACGTAATGTCCAGTAGGGCCACACGTTACATGATCACGGCAATGAAAGAGGCATTGAACCTTTCTGACACTACAAGTACCACAAAGAAGGGTATTATGTGGGGTGTGAAAAAACTGCCAATAGTTTTTCCTGAGTCAGATGAAATTAATGAGGTGTGTGATAAAGCGTGGGTTTCCCCCGATAAAAAACAGCTAATTTCTAATAAATTATTAGCACTATATCCTTTCCCGCCAGAGGTTAGGGCGCGGTGGGAAACACCCCCTAGGGTAGATAAGGCGCTCACACGTTTATCTAAACAAGTAGCGTTACCGTCCCCTGATACGGCCACCCTCAAAGAACCAGCTGATAGGAGGCTGAAAAATATCCTAAAAAGTATATACACACATACTGGTGTTATACTGCGACCAGCAATCGCCTCAGCCTGGATGTGCAGTGCTGGAGTCGCATGGGCGGATTCCCTGACTGAGAATATTGATACCCTGGATAGGGACAATATTTTGGAACTATAGAACATTTAAAGGATGCATTGCTATATATGCGTGATGCACAGAGGGATATTTGCACCCTGGCATCAAGAGTAAGTGCAATGTCCATCTCTGCCAGAAGAGCATTATGGACGCGACAGTGGTCAGGGGATGCAGATTCCAAACGGCACATGGAAGTATTGCCGTATAAAGGGGAGGAGTTATTTGGGGCTGGTCTATCGGACCTGGTGGCCACGGCAACGGCTGGGAAATCCACCTTTTTACCCCAGGTCACTTCACATCAGCAGAAAAAGACACAGTCTTTTCAAACTTTGCATTTTCTCGTTTGGGAGAAAAATGCAAAGGTACCTGACAGCTTTTCCTTGCCAATATTGCAGCACCACCTGTAGTTTGCATACACACATATATAGGACAGCATCTCTTATATGCCCCATGGTCAATAAAATAGTATCCTTGTCTAGGCTATCCATCCCCTCAGATAAGGTATTTGTCCATGCCGCTACAGCACTACACACCCAGGCCGACGCAATTGCCGGTCTGAGTAAGGTACCTGAATGTGTATAAATGGACTTCAGGGTAATCTCCTGTTTGCGGTCAGCACACTCTTTGAGGGTAGCCGTATCCTGGGACGGGAGGGCTACCTTCTTGGATAAGCGTGTTAATGCTTTGTCCACCCTAGGGGAGGATTCCCATCGTAACCTATCCGTTGATGGGAAAGGATACGCCATAAGAATCCTTTTGGAAATCTGCAGTCTTTTATCTGGAGATTCCCAAGCTTTTTCACATAACTCGTTCAGCTCGTGTGAGGGGGGAAAGGTTACCTCAGGCTTCTTTCCCTTGTACATATGTACCCTCTTGTCAGCTACAGGGGGTTCCTCTGTGATGTGCAAAACATCTTTTATTGCCATAATCATAAATCGAATGGATTTTGCCAATTTTGGCTGTAACTTTGCATCATCGTAATCGACACTGGAGTCAGAATCCGTGTCGGTATCTGTGTCAACAATCTGGGATAGTGGGCGCTTATGAGACCCTGACAGTCCCTGCAACATAGGATCAGGCATGGGTTTAAACCCTGACTGTCCCAAAGCTTCTGCCTTGTCTAATCTTTTGTGCAATGAGTTTACACTAGCATTTAAAACATTCCACATATCCATCCAATCAGCTGTCGGCGGAGACACCACATTCATTTGCTCCCGCTCCTCTCTAATATAACCTTCTTCCTCAGACATGTCGACACGTGTACCGACACACTACACACACAGGGAATGCTTTTTCTGAAGACAGTTTCCCCACAAGGCCCTTTGGAGAGACAGAGAGAGAGTATGCCAGCACACCCCCCAGCGCTATATAACCCAGGAATAAAACAGTAACTTAATGTTTGCCCAGTAGTGCTGCTGTATGTAATTTGCGAATTATGTGCCCCCCCCACCCCTCTTTTCAACCCTCTTGTCTAACGTGGTATAAGCAGGGTAGAGTCCGGGGAGCTTCCTTTCAGCGGTGCTGTGGAGAAAAAATGGCGCTGGTGAGTGCTGAGGGAGAAGCCCCGCCCCCTCGGAGGCGGGCTTCTGTCCCGCTTAAACTGTAAAATTGGTGGGGGCTTATACATATATAAAGTGCCCAGCTGTATATATGTTATATTTTTGCGAAAGAGGTTTATATTGCTGCCCAGGGCGCCCCCCCTGCGCCCTGCACCCTTACAGTGACCGGAGTATGTGAGGTGTATGGGAGCAAAGGCGCACAGCTGCAGTGCTGTGCGTTACCTCAGTGAAGATCATGAAGTCTTCTGCCGCCTCTGAAGTCTTCTTTTCTTCTCATACTCACCCGGCTTCTATCTTCCGGCTCTGCGAGGGGGACGGCGGCGCGGCTCTGGGACGGACGGCGAGGGTGAGATCCTGCGTACCAATCCCACTGGAGCTAATGGTGTCCAGTAGCCTAAGAAGCAGGACCTTGCAACTCAGAGAGTAGGGCTGCTTCTCTCCCCTCAGTCCCTCGATGAGGGAGTCTGTTGCCAGCAGTGCTCCCTGAAAATGAAAAACCTAACAAAATACTTTCTGTCAGAAAGCTCAGGAGAGCTCCTGAAAAGCACCCAGTCTCCACTGGGTACAGTATCAAACTGAGGTCTGGAGGAGGGGCATAGAGGGAGGAGCCAGTGCACACCCAGAACTAAAGTCTTTCTTAAAGTGCCCATGTCTCCTGCGGAGCCCGTCTATCCCCATGGTCCTTACGGAGTCCCCAGCATCCTCTAGGACGTTAGAGAAAATAGGATTTTAATACCTACCGGTAAATCCTTTTCTCTTAGTCCGTAGAGGATGCTGGGCACCCGTCCCAGTGCGTACTGTGTCTGCAGTTATTAAATGGCCCTTAACTCCAGAACATTTATGTGGAGATGAAAACATCCAAGGAAGACTTGACCATCTTCCTTGGATGTTTTCCCCCTGTGTGACTGCTCTTCAGCCTCAGAGGGTTGCATCCGTGGTCCCTAGGATCCCGTCCTGGATCCCGAACCATCGCCCCTCTAGGTGGTGAGAACTGTGCAGCCACCAATGGAGTGAGATTCTGGTCTTGGAAGACAGGATTATCCTCCGGTGCATGTGTAGGTGGGATCCGGACCACTTGTCCAACAGGTCCCACTGGAACACTCTGGCATGGAACCTGCCAAACTGAATGGCCTCGTAGGCCGCAACCATCTTCCCCAGCAACTGAATGCAATGATGGATTAACACTCTTGCTGGTTTCAGAATTTGTTTGACCAGACTCTGGATCTCCAGAGCCTTTCCACTAGAAGAAAACCTCTTCTGTGTCCAGTATCACTCCCAAAAACAACAACCGCGTCATTGGGACCAACTGCGATTTTGGCAAGTTTAGGAGCCAACCATGTTGTTGAAGAACTGTCAGGGAGAGTAGATGTTTTGCACCAACTGGTCCCTGGATCTCGCCTTTATCAGGAGATCATCCAAGTACGGGATAATTGTGACTCCTTGCTTGCGAAGGAGAACCATCATTTCCGCCATCACCCTGGTGAAAATCCTCGGAGCCGTGGACAGACCAAACGGCAACGTCTGAAATTGGTAATGACAATCCTGAATTGCAAACCTCAGGTAGCTTGATGCAGTGGCTAAATGGGAACATATAAGTAGGCATCCTTTATGTCTACCAAAACCATGAAATCTCCTTTATCCCCCGGACTGGAGATCACTACCCTGAGAGATTCCATCTTGAAATTGAATTTCTTTAGGTAGAAATTAAGGGATTTCAGATTTCAGATTGGTCTGACTGAGCCGTCCGGCTTCGGGACCACGAAGAGGCTTGAATAAAAACCTTCTCCCTGCTGACTAAGGCTGATTTGAACAATCGGTGAGGGGGAACGTCTTGAAACCCCAGTTTGTACCCTTGGGACACTATTTGTAAAACCCACGAGTCCAGGTCCGAATGAATCCAGAACTGACTGAAGAGTTTTAGACGTGCCCCCCACTGGTGCGGGCTCCTGCAAGAGAGCCCCAGCGTCATGCAGTGGATTTGGCAAAAGCAGAGGACGATCTCTGCTCCTGCGATCTTGAAGAGGCTACAGACCTCTTCCCTCTTTTCCTTCCTCTACCTGCAAAGAAAGGGGAATCTTAACTTCTTGCATATCTATTGGGCCAAAATGACTGCGTCAGATAATGATGCGTCTTCATCCGTTGAGAGGGAACATAGGGCAAGAAGGATGACTTACCTGCGGGAGCTGCCGAGATCAAATCAACTAGGCCGTCGCCAAACAAGGCTTCACCTTCATAGGGAAGAGACTCCCTTTCTTCTTGGAGTCAGCATCAGCATTCCCTTGGTGAATCCACAATGCCCTCCTATCCGAGACTGCCATGAAATTGGCCCGGTGTAGGATTTTTAAATATGTGTAGTTTACTGTATGCAAAGGTTTAAAACCTTTTAGGAACTGAGATCTAAGGTGTATTACATGTAGTTTAAAAAAAACAAAAAAGGTTTATTTTATGGCAGTAGTTTCCAAACTGGGGTTCTTGCACTGGTAGCATAGTTTGGTGGTCCAGGACCAATTAAAATTATTTATACTTTATTAAATTGGCAAAACCATTCCCTCACAACATAACTGAACCTGAGGATGACATGCTATAAACACAATTTACTTAATTTTATATTTTTTTCTGAATTTCTCAATAAAAAAAACTTTGGCCTAGGGGTGCCGTGAAACAAATTTTGATACTCTAGGGCAGGGGTGTCAAACCCATGGGCCGCATGCCGCCCCCAATGCATCCTTTTGTGGCCCACAGGCCGGGGTCCGACAGGGGTCCTTTTGTGGCCCGATCACCTTGCTTAGAGCGAGGGCAGGAGAGTGCAGCCAGAGTCTTTGCTTTCTATGTGCGGCACCATCTTCCCGAAGAGATCACCGGGAAGATAGTGCCCCTTCCACTGGCTACAGCACAGGTATACTGGGGTGGGGTAGCAAACTGGGGGCCCCAATGGGCCCCTCCAGCAGTCCCTCTACCAAAACACGTCTTTTGGTGGTTTTGCGGTGTTGTTATAACTACATGGTGACGATACTGTAGCACAGAGATTTTCAACCATTTACAACTCACGTCACACAGAACAAGATTTAAATATTGACAAGGCACACTGAAATATAATGGTGATGCATGGTGCAGTATCGTGTCCTAGGATGTCATGTCGCAGCTTCTCCATAGGTAACGCCTGAACAGGCCCGGTGACAGGGGGGACAAAGGGGACACTTGTTCAGGGCTCCAAGTATTAAGAACAGAAATAATGGGGCCACAGTGCCAATATTGCTTTTTAAAGTGTATCCACCAACTGCTCAATTTAAGCAGGAAAACAATTAACAGGCCAACTAAACCCTCCCCCCTCCTTTTACCCCATCACTTTGTCCAGTCCCTGTGGTCCATACTGTATTGCCATTATTATGCATGTTGCTGTGCTGGCCCTTTTCTGAATGTCCCTGCCACCGCCACCGAAGAGCTGGATAGCCCAGTATGAAAACCACCTGCCGGCCTCACTGACGGTCCGAGTCAAAGGCTCCATTTTTTTTTAAAGATCCCTCTGCCAAGTTAAGGGGGGGTTGAGGGGGCCCCAGAGATATCAGTGTACTGGGCCCCGAGATTTCTGTTGCTGGCCCTGACCCTCAGGGGCGTATCTACCCCTTGGCCAGGATGGCACTTGCCAGGGGCACCATCCAGCTGTGCCAACCGTGGCTAAGGGATAGAGTTCTGCAGTCTCGAAAGGGCGCTATGGCAATCAGCGTGGGACTGACCAATTAGACGGTGAGGGAAGGATACTGAAATTGTCCCAACCCTGTTACAGTTTGAAACGCCCCTCAACTGCTGTCCACTGCTTCACTCCTAGCTCTGCCCCTTTGAAATTATTAATCCCTACCCCCCGGTAGGCGGAGTTCTCCAGGCCCATACTCAGGAGTCACCACTGCTGTACATTATGTGCCGGTTGTAGAGGCAGAGCGGGGAACATCAGAGAACGCCACAAATTACACAGTGGGCAAGGAGATGGCTGGAGACAGCTGCACAGCCATGCCTTGCAAGTTCGAGAGAGCTGTTGAATTTCAGCACTTCAAGTCAGAGCCTGCCCCCTGCTGCCCAAGCAGTCCGTGACAGTTAGTGTCGAGGAGGGGGGGATTTGTGCATGTGTGCTATCAGTGTGTGTGTGGGGGGGTGGAGGATGTGTGTGACTGTGAGGGAGCTGTCAGTGTCAGTGGGGAGAGGAGCAGGAGGGAGTTGTCAGTGTGTGGAAGTGATGAGAGTTGTCAGTACTGGGGAAATGTGTGTGTGTGTACTAGATTTAGGAGTGTGTGTTTGTGAGAGGTTTCAGTTGGGGAATTAGAGTTCATACAGTAATTAAATGTTTTCATATTGAGAACTACATCTCCCAGCATATACAGTGTGCTGGGGATGCTAACAAGCTTTATTTAAAAGTTTAAAAAACATTGCTTTTATGACTGCAATGGTTAAAAAGGGAGAGCTATAAATCAATTTATCAGTGAATGATCGCAGTTTGAGCTGTTACATTTTACTGAACCACCTATCCCTCCACACTCACTACCTGTCCTCAGGATACATTTACCATCCCGGCAGACGGTATACCGGCGGTCATTTGACCGATGTTGGAATCCTGACACCACTTGGGAGACTGGTGCCAGCACACAGACAGCCAACATCCCGAAGGCGAGTATTGGAGGGAGGGTTAGGACCGGGGGAGGGGGTGTTAGGGAAGGCACTAGGAGGGGGGGGGGGGTTAGTCCTAGCTGCCACCCCCTGAGGGTTAGCCCTATCCGCCACCCCCCCAGAGGGTTAGGATTAGGTATCATGTGACTGCTGGAATCCCGAGCGCCGGATGCCATACCCAACCCCCTTTACTTTTTCAGGCATTTCTATCTCTCCTCTCTCTATGGTGTTCCGATTGCCCACTTTCCCTTGTGCTTTTCTCTCTCTCTCTCTCTCCTTTGTTTAGAGCATCAGTTTCTGTAGTCCACTTTATCCTTATTTTTTCCAGTGTTTCACTATCTCTCTGATGTAATGAGGATGTATGGTCTAGAGGGATCAGTAATGCATTGTACTGTATAGAGGCGTCAGGGATGTAGCGTAGGGTATAGAGGCGTCAGGGATGTAGCGTAGGTTATAGAGGCATCAGGAATGTAGCGTAGGGAATAGAGGCATCAGGGATGTAGCGTAGGGTATAGAGGCGTCAGGGATGTAGCATAGGGAATAGAGGCGTCAGGGATGTAGCGTAGGGAATAGAGGCGTCAGGGATTTAGCTTAGGGAATATAGGCATCAGGGATGTACTAGCAGGTATATAGAGGTCAGTGTACTGTATAGAGGGTAGAGATGAGCGGGTTCGGTTCCTCGGAATCCGAACCCGCCCGAACTTCAGGTTTTTTTACACGGGGCCGAGCGACTCGGATCTTCCCGCCTTGCTCGGTTAACCCGAGCGCGCCCGAACGTCATCATCCCGCTGTTGGATTCTCGCGAGGCTCGTATTCTATCGCGAGACTCGGATTCTATATAAGGAGCCGCGCGTCGCCGCCATTTTCACACGTGCATTGAGATTGATAGGGAGAGGACGTGGCTGGCGTCCTCTCCGTTTAGACTAGAGTACTAGAGAGAGACACAAATTTTGGGGAGCATATTATTAGGAGGAGTACTACTTGCTGCTGATAGTGTGACCAGTGACCACCAGTTTAATTAATCCGTTCTCTGCCTGAAAAAAAACGATACACAGTGTGACACAGTCACATACCATATCTGTGCTCAGCCCAGTGTGCTGCATTATATATAATACTGTATATCATTATCTGACTGTGCTGAGTGCTCACTGCTCACACAGCTTAATTGTGGGGGAGACTGGGGAGCAGTTATAGCAGGAGTACATATTTTAAGTACAGTGCACACTTTTGCTGCCAGAGTGCCACTGCCAGTGTGACTGACCAGTGACCACTGACCACCAGTATTGTGATTGTCTGCTGACCACCAGTATATTGTGATTGTCTGCCTGAAAAAGTTAAACACTCGTCGTGTGGTGTTTTTATAAACGCATTCTGCAGACAGTGTCCAGCAGGTCCGTCATTACATAATATATACCTGTCCGGCTGCAGTACTAGTGTGATATATATATATATATATTTTAATTTTATCTCATTATCATCCAGTCTATATTAGCAGCAGACACAGTACGGTAGTCCACGGCTGTAGCTACCTCTGTGTCGGCAGTCGCTCGTCCATCCATAATTGTATACCACCTACCCGTGTTTTTTTTTTTTTCTATCTTCTTGATACTAGTAGCTTACTTTAGGAGTCTGCAGTGCTGAGTCTGACAGACAGTGTCCAGCAGGTCCGTCATTACATAATATATACCTGTCCGGCTGCAGTACTAGTGTGATATATAATATATATATATTTTAATTTTATCTCATTATCATCCAGTCTATATTAGCAGCAGACACAGTACGGTAGTCCACGGCTGTAGCTACCTCTGTGTCGGCAGTCGCTCGTCCATCCATAATTGTATACCACCTACCCATGGTTTTTTTTTTTCTATCTTCTTGATACTAGTAGCTTACTTTAGGAGTCTGCAGTGCTGACAGACAGTGTCCAGCAGGTCCGTCATTACATAATATATACCTGTCCGGCTGCAGTACTAGTGTGATATATATATATATATATATATATTAATTTTATCTCATTATCATCCAGTCTATATTAGCAGCAGACACAGTACGGTAGTCCACGGCTGTAGCTACCTCTGTGTCGGCAGTCGCTCGTCCATCCATAATTGTATACCACCTACCCGTGGTTTTTTTTTTTTCTATCTTCTTGATACTAGTAGCTTACTTTAGGAGTCTGCAGTGCTGACAGACAGTGTCCAGCAGGTCCGTCATTACATAATATATACCTGTCCGGCTGCAGTACTAGTGTGATATATATATATATATTTTAATTTTATCTCATTATCATCCAGTCTATATTAGCAGCAGACACAGTACGGTAGTCCACGGCTGTAGTTACCTCTGTGTCGGCAGTCGCTCGTCCATCCATAATTGTATACCACCTACCCGTGGTTTTTTTTTTTTCTATCTTCTTGATACTAGTAGCTTACTTTAGGAGTCTGCAGTGCTGACAGACAGTGTCCAGCAGGTCCGTCATTACATAATATATACCTGTCCGGCTGCAGTACTAGTGTGATATATATATATATTAATTTTATCTCATTATCATCCAGTCTATATTAGCAGCAGACACAGTACGGTAGTCCACGGCTGTAGCTACCTCTGTGTCGGCAGTCGCTCGTCATCCATAAGTATACTAGTATCCATCCATCTCCATTGTTTACCTGAGGTGCCTTTTAGTTGTGCCTATTAAAATATGGAGAACAAAAATGTTGAGGTTCCAAAAATAGGGAAAGATCAAGATCGACTTCCACCTCGTGCTGAAGCTGCTGCCACTAGTCATGGCCGAGACGATGAAATGCCAGCAACGTTGTCTGCCAAGGCCGATGCCCAATGTCATAGTACAGAGCATGTAAAATCCAAAACACCAAATATCAGTAAAAAAAGGACTCAAAAATCTAAAATAAAATTGTCGGAGGAGAAGCGTAAACTTGCCAATATGCCATTTACCACACGGAGTGGCAAGGAACGGCTGAGGCCCTGGCCTATGTTCATGGCTAGTGGTTCAGCTTCACATGAGGATGGAAGCACTCAGCCTCTCGCTAGAAAAATGAAAAGACTCAAGCTGGCAAAAGCACAGCAAAGAACTGTGCGTTCTTCGAAATCCCAAATCCACAAGGAGAGTCCAATTGTGTCGGTTGCGATGCCTGACCTTCCCAACACTGGACGTGAAGAGCATGCGCCTTCCACCATTTGCACGCCCCCTGCAAGTGCTGGAAGGAGCACCCGCAGTCCAGTTCCTGATAGTCAGATTGAAGATGTCAGTGTTGAAGTACACCAGGATGAGGAGGATATGGGTGTTGCTGGCGCTGGGGAGGAAATTGACCAGGAGGATTCTGATGGTGAGGTGGTTTGTTTAAGTCAGGCACCCGGGGAGACACCTGTTGTCCGTGGGAGGAATATGGCCATTGACATGCCTGGTGAAAATACCAAAAAAATCAGCTCTTCGGTGTGGAAGTATTTCAACAGAAATGCGGACAACAGGTGTCAAGCCGTGTGTTGCCTTTGTCAAGCTGTAATAAGTAGGGGTAAGGACGTTAACCACCTCGGAACATCCTCCCTTATACGTCACCTGCAGCGCATTCATAATAAGTCAGTGACAAGTTCAAAAACTTTGGGCGACAGCGGAAGCAGTCCACTGACCAGTAAATCCCTTCCTCTTGTAACCAAGCTCACGCAAACCACCCCACCAACTCCCTCAGTGTCAATTTCCTCCTTCCCCAGGAATGCCAATAGTCCTGCAGGCCATGTCACTGGCAATTCTGACGAGTCCTCTCCTGCCTGGGATTCCTCCGATGCATCCTTGCGTGTAACGCCTACTGCTGCTGGCGCTGCTGTTGTTGCTGCTGGGAGTCGATGGTCATCCCAGAGGGGAAGTCGTAAGCCCACTTTTACTACTTCCACCAAGCAATTGACTGTCCAACAGTCCTTTGCGAGGAAGATTAAATATCACAGCAGTCATCCTGTTGCAAAGCGGATAACTGAGGCCTTGACAACTATGTTGGTGTTAGACGTGCGTCCGGTATCCGCCGTTAGTTCACAGGGAACTAGACAATTTCTTGAGGTAGTGTGCCCCCGTTACCAAATACCATCTAGGTTCCACTTCTCTAGGCAGGCGATACCGAGAATGTACACGGACGTCAGAAAAAGACTCACCAGTGTCCTAAAAAATGCAGTTGTACCCAATGTCCACTTAACCACGGACATGTGGACAAGTGGAGCAGGGCAGGGTCAGGACTATATGACTGTGACAGCCCACTGGGTAGATGTATGGACTCCCGCCGCAAGAACAGCAGCGGCGGCACCAGTAGCAGCATCTCGCAAACGCCAACTCTTTCCTAGGCAGGCTACGCTTTGTATCACCGGTTTCCAGAATACGCACACAGCTGAAAACCTCTTACGGCAACTGAGGAAGATCATCGCGGAATGGCTTACCCCAATTGGACTCTCCTGTGGATTTGTGGCATCGGACAACGCCAGCAATATTGTGTGTGCATTAAATATGGGCAAATTCCAGCACGTCCCATGTTTTGCACATACCTTGAATTTGGTGGTGCAGAATTATTTAAAAAACGAGAGGGGCGTGCAAGAGATGCTGTCGGTGGCCAGAAGAATTGCGGGACACTTTCGGCGTACAGGCACCACGTACAGAAGACTGGAGCAACACCAAAAACGCCTGAACCTGCCCTGCCATCATCTGAAGCAAGAAGTGGTAACGAGGTGGAATTCAACCCTATATATGCTTCAGAGGTTGGAGGAGCAGCAAAAGGCCATTCAAGCCTATACAATTGAGCACGATATAGGAGGTGGAATGCACCTGTCTCAAGCGCAGTGGAGAATGATTTCAACGTTGTGCAAGGTTCTGCTGCCCTTTGAACTTGCCACACGTGAAGTCAGTTCGGACACTGCCAGCCTGAGTCAGGTCATTCCCCTCATCAGGCTTTTGCAGAAGAAGCTGGAGACATTGAAGGAGGAGCTAACACAGAGCGATTCCGCTAGGCATGTGGGACTTGTGGATGGAGCCCTTAATTCGCTTAACAAGGATTCACGGGTGGTCAATCCGTTGAAATCAGAGCACTACATTTTGGCCACCGTGCTCGATCCTAGATTTAAAACCTACCTTGGATCTCTCTTTCCGGCACACACAAGTCTGCTGGGGTTCAAAGACCTGCTGGTGAGAAAATTGTCAAGTCAAGCGGAACGCGACCTGTCAACATCTCCTCCTTCACATTCTCCTGCAACTGGGGGTGCGAGGAAAAGGCTCAGAATTCCGAGCCCACCCGCTGGCGGTGATGCAGGGCAGTCTGGAGCGACTGCTGATGCTGACATCTGGTCCGGACTGAAGGACCTGACAACGATTACGGAGTCGGACATGTCGTCTACTGGCACTGCATATGATTCTCTCCCCATTGAAAGAATGGTGGAGGATTATATGAGTGACCGCATCCAAGTAGGCACGTCAGACAGTCCGTACTTATACTGGCAGGAAAAAGAGGCAATTTGGAGGCCCTTGCACAAACTGGCTTTATTCTACCTAAGTTGCCCTCCCACAAGTGTGTACTCCGAAAGAGTGTTTAGTGCCGCCGCTCACCTTGTCAGCAATCGGCGTACGAGGTTACTTCCAGAAAATGTGGAGAAGATGATGTTCATTAAAATGAATTATAATCAATTCCTCCGTGGAGACATTGACCAGCAGCAATTGCCTCCACAAAGTACACAGGGAGCTGAGATGGTGGATTCCAGTGGGGACGAATTGATAATCTGTGAGGAGGGGGATGTACACGGTGATATATCGGAGGATGATGATGAGGTGGACATCTTGCCTCTGTAGAGCCAGTTTGTGCAAGGAGAGATTAATTGCTTCTTTTTTGGTGGGGGTCCAAACCAACCCGTCATTTCAGTCACAGTCGTGTGGCAGACCCTGTCACTGAAATGATGGGTTGGTTAAAGTGTGCATGTCCTGTTTATACAACATAAGGGTAAGTGGGAGGGCCCAAGGACAATTCCATCTTGCACCTCTTTTTTCTTTCATTTTTCTTTGCGTCATGTGCTGTTTGGGGAGTATTTTTTTGAAGGGCCATCCTGCGTGACACTGCAGTGCCACTCCTAGATGGGCCAGGTGTTTGTGTCGGCCACTAGGGTCGCTTATCTTACTCACACAGCTACCTCATTGCGCCTCTTTTTTTCTTTGCGTCATGTGCTGTTTGGGGAGTGTTTTTTGGAAGGGCCATCCTGCGTGACACTGCAGTGCCACTCCTAGATGGGCCAGGTGTTTGTGTCGGCCACTAGGGTCGCTTATCTTACTCACACAGCTACCTCATTGCGCCTCTTTTTTTCTTTGCGTCATGTGCTGTTTGGGGAGTGTTTTTTGGAAGGGCCATCCTGCGTGACACTGCAGTGCCACTCCTAGATGGGCCAGGTGTTTGTGTCGGCCGCTAGGGTCGCTTAGCTTACTCACACAGCTACCTCATTGCGCCTCTTTTTTTCTTTGCGTCATGTGCTGTTTGGGGAGTGTTTTTTGGAAGGGCCATCCTGCGTGACACTGCAGTGCCACTCCTAGATGGGCCAGGTGTTTGTGTCGGCCACTAGGGTCGCTTAGCTTAGTCATCCAGCGACCTCGGTGCAAATTTTAGGACTAAAAATAATATTGTGAGGTGTGAGGCGTTCAGAATAGACTGAAAATGAGTGGAAATTATGGTTTTTGAGGTTAATAATACTTTGGGATCAAAATGACCCCCAAATTCTATGATTTAAGCTGTTTTTTAGTGTTTTTTGAAAAAAACACCCGAATCCAAAACACACCCGAATCCGACAAAAAAAATTCGGTGAGGTTTTGCCAAAACGCGGTCGAACCCAAAACACGGCCGCGGAACCGAACCCAAAACCAAAACACAAAACCCGAAAAATTTCAAGTGCACATCTCTAAAGGGGTCAGTAATGCAGTGATGGTTATAGAAAGGTCAGTGATGTAGTGTAGGGTATAGAGGGGTCAGTTATGTAGTGTGGGGTAAAGAGGGGTCAGTAAAGATACTAAGCTGAAGTACTTAGAACACTTCTTGAATTAATACACAACCTGCAAGAAAAAGTATGCAACATGGGTGAAAAGGCAAATGTCAGAGGTCTGATACAAGTGACCAGCTCCACACCTTGCACCACATAGCGTTATGTTAAACTGGGATATGTTCTTTTTTGGTGTGTGTGTGTGTGTGTGTGTGTGTGTGTGTGTGTGTGTGTGTGTATGTGTGTGTGTATGTGGGGGGGGGGGGGGTGCCAAAGGAAATTTTTGCCATTGGCTCCTTTGGTCTAGAACCAGCCCTGATCACAAAATATTTTTGTCTGAGCAGACTGGACACTGATCAGCGTTGCCTCATTCTCAGCCCCCCGCCCAGCCTCTGCTGCCAACAGACTGCTATTAGCTAGTTAACCTTCTGCCTTCCCTATCTATGACACAGACTGCTGCTAATGCTACCAGAATGTTCCCAGTGGCTTCACACCAACAGTGAATCCCAGCCGATGATGTAGGGCAGCGTGTGGGGGAGGGGGTCAGTTGCTGTGGCTCCAACATGGTAACCGCCAATGGACTGCAATGCTTTATCGAAAGGGGGGGCGCCAGTCCCTTACTTTGCCAGGGGCGCTTGGACCCCTAGCTACACCTCAGAGATAGTGGGTGACTAAAGCAGGGGTGACTGGTATAGTGGGTGACTGAGGCAGGGGTCGCAGGTATAGTGGTTAACTGAGGCAGCGGTGACTGGGAGATAGTGGGTAACTGGGGCAGGGGTGACAGGGAAAGTGTGTGACTCAGGCAGGGGTGATAGGGAGATAGTGGGCAGCAGATCACTGCCTCGCTGACAGCAGCACATCCCTGCTTCACTGACAGCAGCACATCCCTGCCTCATTGACAGCAGCACATACCTGCCTCACTTATAGCAGCACATCCCTGCCTCACTGGCAGCAGCAGATCCCTGCCTCACTGGCAGCAGCAGATCACTGCTTCACTGACAGCAGCACATCCCTGCCTCACTGGCAGCAGCAGATCCCTGCCTTACTGACAGCTGTATATAGGGCCTAATTCAGACCTGATCTCTGCTGTGCATATTCACACAACAGGAGATCAGGTCTGAAGTGTGTGTGTGTGTGTGCTGGTGCCGCAGTGCACCGGCACATGCCAGAGATGCGATCAGCATCTCTGCCCAGTGAGCGCCTCTGCCAACACATACTTATCTTGCATATGAGATCTCTTGATCATGAAGATAGTTCTCACAGGGTGAGGTTCATCCATTACATTTTAAAGTAGGAAGGTACAAATTACATATTCAAATTACATATATGTGCTGGATTCAAATGTTTTCCCCCCTTCCTTTCTCAATTGTGCCCATCAGCAGCTATTCTAATGTTGCTGCCAATGGGTGTGACACATTCATTTCTTCTGTGGGGTACACTGGACTCCACAAGGATTCACATTGGGGTGTAGAGTAGGATCTTGATCTGAGGCACCAACAGGCTCAAAGCTTTTGACTGTTCCCAAGATGCTCAGCGCCCCCTGCTCTATAACCTCGCTTCCATGAACAGGGAGCTCAGTTTGTAGTTGGTGCCTTCAGGAGCTGGACACTTAACAGGGGGCTGCCTCAGGCAGCCTATACTTAGCTATTAATTTTGACAAGAAAAGAAGAACTTTTTTTATAAGAATGTACAAGGGCTGCAGCAGGCTAGGTCTAATAGACATCTTTACTGCAGCTCCATCACTCCCAGCGGCGCAGTATACTCCCGTGCCCTGGTTGCTGGGTCACTGCAGCGGAGGCTCCGGTTTCTTCCTAAGGTCAGTCACACACACACCGCCCTCCGGGATCACGAGGCCGCTGATGAAAGGGAGGTAAGGGGCTTCTGTGCCCACACTATACCGTGATCCAGCGTGGCAGTAGGGGGCGGGCCGTGTGCGCACTGGCGTGGACACTGATTACTGGGCAGCCGCTCCACTAGCCACCAGGGACAGTTAAGGAGCACAGCTCTGGGGGGTTTTCTCCTATATTAACCCCATTTTGTACTACCTGCAGTGCATTGTGATAGGTAATAGAGCCTGATTCAGGTTGGATTGCAATCACAATAAGCAATCCAACTGCAAAAATTGCTAAGAGCATACGCATGCGCCTGCATTTTCTGTGACTGTCAATCGGTGCGGGGGGGGGGGGGGGGGGGTCAGCAACACTCCATTTCAAAGTCGGAGATGGAGCGGTGCGGGGGCAGGGCTTCAACGGAGAAACAGGAGGCGTGGTCAGAGCGGCTGCATGACATCACATGCAGCCGTTGCGATCACAGAAATGGTGGCGGCTTCCTGCGCACACGTACAGTCTGCACCAACAGGAGGCTAACCCATTTTTTATGATCACGCTGAACTGCACTGAGACTGCAATTTCAGCGTGGTCAAGAAGGGAGGCGGCATGCTGGGTGGCCATGCCCTGTGATGGGTGGCCCCAGCATGCGAACCAAAGGATTGCAAATTCTGTTACTTAGCAGAATTTGCAATCCATACTGAATTAGGCCATTGATTACAAAATTGTAAACAATATTTGAAGTTTTTCTTCAGGGACTAACACAAAAGATGCTTGGGGCTACTAACACATGGGTAAGCCACGTAAAGCTTCCCATGGGTCAGTGGCATCACAACGGGGTTGCGGCACACACCCGAGTGTCACCCGCCAAGGGGGGTGACACCAAAGTGCCGGCTCTTCTTCAGTGACAGAATATGGGTGTTTCACTGTGACATTACGTGCAACACCCAGTTTCTGTCACTGTGCAGGAGCCAGCACCACTCACACACTAGTCCCCGGGTACAGCCCCCAACCCCCGGGATACCCGCAGCAACAAAATGGTGATTCAGGCCACACCCCTACCTATGAGACCATGCCTCCTTTTTACCATTGCGCTGCTTATCTGCGCGCACTGCATTACAATCTCCCTCGCCGCCTCTCTGGGTGTCACCAGTGATAGTGACACCTCTGCCATGCTTGTAGCAGCTGGTCCTAAGATCTACGCCTCCAGCCCTGAGTGTTTTCCCTTGTGACTTGTTGATCATCATAGCGAAGCAGATGCTTACAGAAAACTGCAGGGGCTTAGATTGAAAAGAAAAACATTGACGAACCCATCATTTCAGCGACAGGGTCTGCCACACGACTGACTGAAATGACTGGTTGGTTTGGGCCCCCACCAAAAAAGAATCAATCAATCTCTCCTTGCACAAACTGGCTCTACAGAGGCAAGATGTCCACCTCATCATCCTCCGATTCCTCACCCCTTTCACTGTGTACATCCCCCTCCTCACAGATTATTAATTCGTCCCCACTGGAATCCACCATCTCAGATCCCTGTGTACTTTCTGGAGGCAATTGCTGGTGAATGTCTCCACGGAGGAATTGATTATAATTAATTTTGATGATCATCATCTTCTCCACATTTTCTGGAAGCAACCTTGTACGCCGATTGCTGACAAGGTGAGCGGCCGCACTAAACACTCTTTCGGAGTACACACTGGAGGGAGGGCAACTTAGGTAGAATAAAGCCAGTTTGTGCAAGGGCCTCCAAATTGCCTCTTTTTCTCCACCATTCTTTCAAAGGTGACAGAATCATATGCAGTGACAGTAGACGACATGTCAGTAATCGTTGCCAGGTCCTTCAGTCTGGACCAGATGTCAGCACTCACTCCAGACTGCCCTGCATCACCGCCAGCGGGTGGGCTCGGAATTCTTAGCCTTTTCCTCGCACCCCCAGTTGCGGGAGAATGTGAAGGAGGAGCTGTTGACGGGTCACGTTCCGCTTGACTTGACAATTTTCTCACCAGCAGGTCTTTGAACCTCTGCAGACTTGTGTCTGCCGGAAAGAGAGATACAATGTAGGTTTTAAATCTAGGATCGAGCACGGCGGCCAAAATGTAGTGCTCTGATTTCAACAGATTGAATCCTGGTTAAGCAAATTAAGGGCTCCATCCACAAGTCCCACATGCCTAGTTGAATCGCTCTGTTTTAGCTCCTCCTTCAATGTCTCCAGCTTCTTCTGCAAAAGCCTGATGAGGGGAATGACCTGACTCAGGCTGGCAGTGTCTGAACTGACTTCACGTGTGGAAAGTTCAAAGGGTTGCAGAACCTTGCACAACGTTGAAATCATTCTCCACTGCGCTTGAGTCAGGTGCATTCCCCCTCCTTTGCCTATATCGTGGGCAGATGTATAGGCTTGAATGGCCTTTTGCTGCTCCTCCATCCTCTGAAGCATATAGAGGGTTGAATTCCACCTCGTTACCACCTCTTGCTTCAGATGATGGCAGGGCAGGTTCAGGAATGTTTGGTGGTGCTCCAGTCTTCGGCATGCGGTGGCTGAAGGCAGAAAGTGGCCCGCAATTCTTCGGGCCACCGACAGCATCTCTTGCACGCCCCTGTCGTTTTTTAAATAATTCTGCACCACCAAGTTCAATGTATGTGCAAAACATGGGACATGCTGGAATTTGCCCAGATGTAATGCACGCACAATATTGGTGGCGTTGTCCGATGTCACAAATCCCCAGGAGAGTTCAATTGGGGTAAGCCATTCTGCGATGATGTTCCTCAGTTTCCGTAAGAGGTTGTCAGCTGTGTGCCTCTTATGGAAAGCGGTGATACAAAGCGTAGCCTGCCTAGGAACGAGTTGGCAATTGCGAGATGCTGCTACTGGTGCCGCCGCTGCTGTTCTTGCTGCGGGAGGCAATACATCTACCCAGTGGGCTGTCACAGTCATATAGTCCTGAGTCTGCCCTGCTCCACTTAACCACAGACAAGTGGACATTGGGTACAACTGCATTTTTTAGGACACTGGTGACTCTTTTTCTGAGGTCTGTGTACATTTTCGGTATCGCCTGCCTAGAGAAATGGAACCTAGAGGGTATTTGGTACCGGGGACACAGTACCTCAATCAAGTCTCTAGTTGCCTCTAAATTAACGATGGATACCGGAACCACGTTTCTCACCACCCAGACCTGAGTTATCCGCTTTGCAGCAGGATGACTGCTGTGATATTTCATCTTCCTCGCAAAGGACTGTTGGACAGTCAATTGCTTACTGGAAGAAGTACAAGTGGTCTTCCGACTTCCCCTCTGGGATGACGATCGACTCCCAGCAGCAACAACAGCAGCGCCAGCAGCAGTAGGCGTTACACTTAAGGATGCATCGGAGGAATCCCAGGCAGGAGAGGACTCGTCAGACTTGCCAGTGACATGGCCTGCAGGACTATTGGCTCTCCTGTCTAAGGAGGAAATTGACACTGAGGGAGTTGGTGGTGTGGTTTGCAGGAGCTTGGTTACAAGAGGAAGGGATTTAGTGGTTAGTGGACTGCTTCCGCTGTCATCCAAAGTTTTTGAACTTGTCACTGACTTATGATGAATGCGCTGCAGGTGACGTATAAGGGAGGATGTTCCGAGGTGTTTAACGTCCTTATCCCTACTTATTACAGCTTGACAAAGGCAACACACGGCTTGACACCTGTTGTCCGCATTTGTGTACAGGATGCATACCTTCATGTCCCCATTTATCCACCTCATCAGGCGTAACTCAGATTTGCGGTACAGGACTGTCATTGCCAATTTCAGACGTTGCTGTTTGGTCTCTCCATGGCCCTGAGAATTTTCACCAAGGTAATGGCGGAAATGATGGTGCTCCTGTGCAAGCAAGGTGTCACAATTATCCCGTACTTGGGCGATCTCATAAAAGCGAGATCAAGAGAGCAGTTGCTGAACAGCGTATCACTTTCACTGAAAGTGTTACAGCAACACGGCTGGATTCTCAATATCCCGAAGTCGCAGTTGATTCCTACTACTCGTCTGTCTTTCTTGGGCATGATTCTGGACACAGACCAGAAGAGGGTTTATCTCCTGATAGAAAAGGCCCAGGAACTCATGACTCTTGTCAGGAACCTATTGAAACCAAAACAGGTGTCAGTGCATCACTGCACTCGAGTCCTGGGAAAGATGGTGGCATCATACGAGGCCATTCCATTCGGCAGGTTCCATGCGAGGACTTTCCAATGGGACCTACTGGACAAGTGGTCCGGGTCACATTTACAGATGCATTGGTTGATCACCCTGTCCCCCAGGGTCAGGGTATCACTCTTGTGGTGGCTGCAGAGTGCTCACCTTCTCGAGGGACGCAGATTCAGCATTCAGGGCTGGATCCTGGTGACCACAGACGCAAGCCTCCAAGGTTGGGGAGCAGTCACACAGGGAAGAAATTTCCAAGGTCTTTGGTCAAGTCAAGAGACTTGTCTTCACATCAACATCCTGGAACTAAGGGCCATATACAATGCCCTACGTCAAGCGGAGACCTTACTTTGCGACCAACCGGTTCTGATCCAGTCAGACAACGTCACCGCAGTGGCTCATGTAAACCGCCAAGGCGGCACAAGAAGCAGAGTGGCGATGGCACAAGCCACCAGAATTCTTTGCTGGGTGGAGAATCACGCAAGCGCACTGTCAGCAGTGTTCATTCCGGGAGTGGACAACTGGGAAGCAGACATCCTCAGCAGACACGACCTACATCCGGGAGAGTGGGGACTTCATCAGGAAGTCTTTGCACAGATTACAAGTCGGTGGGAACTGCCACAGATAGACATGATGCCGTCCCGGCTCAACAAAAAGCTACAGAGGTATTGCGCAAGGTCAAGAGACCCTCAGGCAGTAGCTGTAGACGCCCTAGTGACACCGTGGGTGTTCCGGTCGGTCTATGTATTTCCTCCTCTTCCTCTCATACCCAAGGTGTTGAGGATAATAAGACAAAGAGGAGTGAGAACAATCCTCATTGTTCCAGATTGGCCACGGAGGACCTGGTATCCGGATCTGCAGGAAATGCTCACAGAAGATCTGTGGCCTCTCCCTCTAAGACAGGACCTGTTGCATCAGGGGCCCTGTCTGTTCCAAGACTTACCGCGGCTGCGTTTGACGGCATGGCGGTTGAATGCCGGATCCTAGCATTCCGGTTGAGGTCATCCCTACGCTGATAAAGGCTAGGAAGGATGTAACGTTAAAACATTACACCGTATATGGCGAAATTATGTTTCTTGGTGTGAGGCCAGGAATGCTCCTACGGAAGAATTCCATCTGGGCCGTTTCCTTCACTTCCTACAAACTGGAGTGAATTTGGGCCTAAAATTAGGCTCTATTAAGGTCCAGATTTCGGCCTTATCCATTTTCTTTCAAAAAGAATTGGCTTCTCTTCCAGAAGTTCAGACTTTTGTAAAAGGAGTGCTGCATATTCAGCCTCCTTTTGTGCCTCCGGTGGCACCTTGGGACCTTAACGTGGTGTTAAGTTTTCTAAAATTACACTCGTTTGAACCACTTAAAACAGTGGAGTTAAAATATCTCACATGGAAGGTGGTCATGTTATTAGCCTTGGCTTCGGCTAGGCGAGTGTCGGAATTAGCAGCTTTGTCACATAAAAGCCCATATTTGGTATTCCTTGTGGATAGAGCGGAATTGCAGACCCGTCCTCAATTCCTACCAAAAGTGGTCTCATCTTTTCATATGAACCAACCTATTGTGGTGCCTGTGGCTACGCGTGACTTGGAGGATTCCGAGTTACTTGATGTGGTTAGGGCTTTGAAAATTTACGTGGCCAGGACGGCTAGAGTCAGGAAAACTGAAGCGCTGTTTGTCCTGTATGCAACCAACAAGATTGGTGCCCCTGCTTCAAAGCAGGCTATTGCTCGCCGGATTTGTAACACGATTCAGCAAGCGCATTCTATGGCTGGATTGCAGTTACTGAAATCGGTCAAGGCCCATTCCACGAGGAAAGTGGGCTCTTCTTGGGCGGCTGCCCGAGGGGTCTCGGCACTACAGCTGTGTCAAGCTGCTACTTGGTCGGGTTCACACACCTTTGCAAAATACTATAAGTTTGATACCCTGGCTGAGGAGGAACTCATGTTTGCTCAATCGGTGCTGCAGAGTCATTCGCACTCTCCCGCCCGTTTTGGAGCATTGGTATAATCCCCATGGTCCTTACGGAGTCCCCAGCATCCTCTAGGACGTTAGAGAAAATAAGATTTTAAACCTACTGGTAAATCTTTTTCTCGTAGTCCGTAGAGGATGCTGGGCGCCCGTCCCAAGTGCGGACTACTTCTGCAATACTTGTATATAGTTATTGCTTCAATAAGGGTTATGTTATAGTTGCATCGGTCCTGCACTGATGCTATGTTGTTTTTTCATACTGATAACTTTGTAGTTTATCACAAGTTATACGGTGTGATTGGTGTGGCTGGTATGAATCTTGCCCTGGATTAACAAAATCCTTTCCTCATACTGTCCGTCTCCTCTGGGCACAGTTTCTCTAACTGTGGCATAGAGGGAGGAGCAAGTGCACACCCAGAACTAAAGTCTTTCTTAAAGTGCCCATGTCTCCTGTGGAGCCCGTCTATCCCCATGGTCCTTACGGAGTCCCCAGCATCCTCTACGGACTACGAGAAAAAGATTTACCGGTAGGTTTAAAATCTTATTTTCTACTTTATTCTTTTCTATCCTAGTTTATTACGACCAACTCTCATCCAAGGAGTTTGATATTCTACTACCTGCATGCAATTTAAATTGCTTAAATTGTTTATATGGTTGATTTGTCCTTCACAATCCATAATCTGCAACTTGGATGTACTTGTGTCATTGAAAATCTTATAATAAAAATGTATATACAGATACTCAACCTGTATATTGAAAAAAAAAAAAGTTATAAGACATATGCATTCAATATTTGAAGAAACAAAATAAAATAAAGCTATCTATTGGGTTTCACTAACAAGCACATTGGAAGACTTGACTACTGTTAAAAGACATGCATTACATGGTATAGAGCCACAAACCACAATGTAGTAAAATAAAAACAAACTTACATGTGTATCAAACCTATGTGAGGCTTACATTGATAGTGCAAGATCAACACTCTATCAACTGTGCAAACTAGACTGCACATAAATGCCATAAAATTTATCTGAGATTTTAGTAAATAAGGCCCGTTGCTGTCCGGGTCACGCAGCCGTCACGGCCCGCCCCCATACGGTCTGGTCATGTCTGCGTTGTCCTGACTGTGCCCCCAAAATGGCGGCACAACGCCGCTGGCCCGACTCCTCCTGCCCAGTGACCGCCTCTGCCTGTCAATCAGGCAGAGGCGCTCACTGGGCAGAGATGCTGATCGCATCTCTGGCATGTGCCGGTGCACTGCGGCACCAGCACACACGCACTTCAGACCTGATCTCCTGTTGTGTGAATATGCACAGCAGGGATCAGGTCTGAATTAGGCCCTATATACAGCTGTCAGTAAGGCAGGGATGTGCTGCTGCCAGTGAGGCAGGGATGTGCTGCTGGTAGTGAAGCAGTGATGTGCTGCTGTCAGCGAAGCAGTGCTGTGCTGCTGTCAGCGAGACAGGGATGTGCTGCTGTCAGCGAGGCAGGGATGTGCTGCTGTCAGCGAGGCAGGGATGTGCTGCTGTCAGCGAAGCAGGGATGTGCTGCTGTCAGCGAAGCAGGGATGTGCTGCTGTCAGCGAGGCAGGGATGTGCTGCTGTCAGCGAGGCAGGGATGTGCTGCTGTCAGCGAGGCAGGGATGTGCTGCTATAAGTGAGGTAGGGATGTGCTGCTGTCATTGAAGCAGGAATGTGCTGCTGCAGTGAGGCAGAGATATGCAGCCCACTATCTCCCTATCACCCCTGCCTGAGTCACACACTTTCCCTGTCACCCCTGCCTCAGTTACCCACTATCTCCCAGTCACCGCTGCCTCAGTCAACCACTATATCTGCGATCCCTGCCTCAGTCACCCACTATACCAGTCACCCCTGCTTTAGTCACCCACTGTCACCCTATCACCCCTGCTTCAGTCACCCACTATCCCTGTCAACCCTGCCTCAGTCACCCACTATCTCCCAGTCACCCCTGCCTCAGTCAGCCACTATCCCTGTCACCCCTGCCTCAGTCTCTTACTGTCCCTGTCACCCCTGCCACAGTCATCCACTATCTCCCTATCACCCCTGCCTTAGTCATTTATTATACCTGTCACCCACTTTCTTCCCATACTTACCCAACCCCTTCCTATCACCCCTCCCTCAGTAACCCACTATCTCCCTGTCACCCACTATCTCCCAGTCACCCCGGCCTCAGTCACCCACTATCTCCCACTCATACATGCTTCAGTCACCCACTATCTCCCAGTCATCCCTGCCTCAGTCACCTACTGACACCAGTGCAGACATTTCTGCTGCGGCCTCTCCACTCTCCAGCGTGAACGTCCTGACGACTGAGGAAATCCGCTTCCTAGTTGAGGACTCCGGGAATGAACACTGCCGATATTGCTGTCAGATGACTTTCTACCCAACGGAGGATTTTTGATACTTCCAGCTTTGCCATGCAGTTTCGAGTGCCGCCTTGATGATTTGTGTACACTACCGTGGTGGCGTTGTCAGATTGTACTTGAACAGGCCTGTTCTGTACTAGAGGCAGGGCCAGTGTCAATTAATTGAACACTGCCTGCAATTCCAGAATGTATATCAGGAGGAGAGATTCCTCCCTGGTCCACCGACCCTGGAGAAAGTGTTGCTCCAACACCATGGCCCAGCCCAAAAGACTGGCATCCATTGTCAGGAGGACACAGTTGGAGATCCAGAAGGGATGGCCCCTGCTCAACTGTTGGTCCTGTAGCCACCAGCTCAGTGTCAGACGAACCTCCGGAGACAAGGAGATCATTTGAGACATCATCCGATGAGGCAGGCCGTCCCACTTGGAGAGGATTAACCTCTGCAGAGGGCGGTAATGAAATTGAGCGTACTCTACCATATCGAAAGCCGACACCATGAGGTCTAGTACTTGCATCGCCGTGTGTATCAACACTCTTGGGCGAGAGAGGACGATACTGTCCTGAATTTTCAGGACTTTCTCTGGAGACAGAAACAATTGTTGGCTGTGTGTGTCCAGCAGTGCCCCTAGGTGCACAATGTTCCGAGCAGGGACCAGCGAGGACTTTTTTCAGTTGATGAGCCACCCGTGGACTTTTAGGAATTGGACCGCCAGTTCCAGATAACTGTGGAGAACCTCTTGGGAGTTCACCAGGATCAGCAAGTCGTCCAGATTTGGCAGGATCCTGATTCTCTGATGGTGAAGGGTCGTCATCACGGCCATGACCTTGGTGAATATCCGAGGTGCCGTGGCCAAACCAGAAGGCAGGACTTGAAATCCAAAAACAAACCAGGCACAACACTGCTTAGCTTCCATCATCAGATGAGATTGGACCAGTGGCGTAACTACTGCCCCCGCAGTCCTCGCGGTGGCTTGGGGGCGAGGGGCTGCGGGGGCGCCACTGATTTACAGCAGACTGACATGCGGATGAGCGTCCGCATGTCAGTCTGCAGTCTCCTTCCCTCCGCCGCTTTTTGGAGGGACACGGAGGGCACACAGCGCGCCTCCCTGTGTCCCTCCTGCTGCATCATCTCCGGCGGCCGCGGGTCTAATAGGGGGAAGTGCCGTCCGTGAGCTCTAATTGGCTCACGAACCGGCACTTCCCCCTATTAGACCCGCGGCCGCCGGAGATGATGCAGCAGGAGGGACACAGGAGAGACGAGCTGTGCCCTCCGTGTCCCTCCAAAAAGCGACGGCGGGGGGGGGGGGGTAAATATCTGGCACTGGGGGCATATATGGCACGGGGGGGGAGGGGGGAATATCTGGCACTGGGGCATTTCTGGCACTGGGGGGAATATCTGGCACTGGGGGCATATCTGGCACTGGGGGGGATATCTGGCACTGGGGCATATAAGGCACTGGGGGGGAATATCTGGCACTGGGGGCATATATGGCACTGGGGGGGGTATCTGGCACTGGGGGCATATATGGCACGGGGGGCATATATGGCACTGGGGGGAATATCTGGCACTGGGGGCATATATGGCACTGGGGGGGAATATCTGGCACTGGGGGCATATGTGTACCTGGCACATGGGGACGACGACTATATTTGGCACTGGGGCATGTAAGTACCTGGCACCGTGGGGGAATATCTGGCACTGGGGACATATGTGGCACTGGGAGCACAGCCCTAGCAACAAGGACTACCTCCTAGCAACGAGCATGACACCCAGTGCATGAAACATCTGGCAACGAGCATGACACCCAGTGCATGAAACACCTGGCAACGAGCATGACACCCAGTGCATGAAACCCCTGGCAACGAGCATGACACCCTGAGCATGAAAACCCCTGGCACCGTGCATGGAACCAAGAGCATGAAACCCCTGGCAACGAGCATGACACCCAGTGCATGAAACCCCTGACAACGAGCAGGTAATTGAAAAGTAATTAGAAGCCTTACTGTAGGACTTAATGTGTAATGGGCATTACGGTGTGTGGCATAATGTATCACGGACATTGCGGTGTGTGTCATAATGTGTCGCAGGCATTACGGTGTATGGTATACTATATCGCGGGCATTGTGATATGTGGTATAATGTCTCAGGGTCATTGCAGTGTGTGGCATAATGTATCACGGACATTGCGGTGTGTGTCATAATGTGTCAGGCATTACGGTGTGTGGTATACTATATCACGGGCATTGTGGTATGTGGTATAATGTCTCAGGGTCATTGCAGTGGGGCATAATACATAACGGGCATTGCGATGTGTGGCATAGGGTATAACGGGCAGGGCATTGCGGTATGTGTCACAGGCATTACGGTGTATGGTATACTATATCACGGGCATTGTGGTATAATGTCTCAAGGTCATTGCAGTGTGTGGCATAATGTGTCACAGGCATTGTATGTGCTATAATGTATCGGGCATTGCAGTGTGTGGCATAATGTATCACGGACATTGCGGTGTGTGTCATAATGTGTCACAGACATTGTATGTGCTATAATGTATCAGGGGCATTGCAGTGTGTAGCATAATGTATAACGGGCATTGCGATTCCTGTCATAATGTGTCACAAGCATTACGGTGTGTGGCATAATGTGTCACAGACATTACGGTGTGTGGCATAATGTGTCGGGGGCATTACAGTGTGTGCATATTGTGTCGTGCATTATTGTGTGCGGCATAATGTCTAAGGGCCATTGCAGTATGTGGCATAATGTATACTGGGCATTACTATAAGGAGGAAAAATGACAAATAATGTAAGGGGCATGAATCAGGATTATTTTTCTTTCCTGTGGTGGCCAACGTATGGGCGTGCAGGTTGCAAAACTGGGGTATAAGGTAGTCTTTTCCTGCAATGCCACGCCCCTTTATGCGAAACCACGCCCACTCCGACAAAACCACGCCCCTTTTTTTGATTTAGGCGCGCGCATATTTATCCCTTTCTTGCTCCCAATTATGGAGCATGAAGGGGGGGGGGGGCGCCAAAGAATTTCTTGGCTTGGGGGAGAAAAATTTCTAGTTACGCCACTGGATTGGACATATCCAGTGTGATGCGGCTGTAGATGATTTTTGCTGTTTCTAACTTCTACATCAATGAATAAGTTTCAAAATAGAATGCATCAAGAGAACGGTGTTGGTAGTATAAAACTACCTACAGCACCTGGTATTCCCAGGTGGTCTCACATCCAAGAACAAACCAGGCCTAAGATCAGGTGATATTGGGCATATACAGTGTGGTGTGGCTGTAGATGAGCTTAGTGGTTTCTGTTAGAGTTCTTCTACTTCTAACTACTCGTACATAAATGAATAAGCGGACGATTTATTAAACCTGGTGAAATGATAATTTGCATGGTGATAAAGTACCAGCCAATCAGCTCCTAATTGCCATGTCACAGGCTGGGTTTGAAAAATGACAGTTAGGAGCTGACTGGCTGGTACTTTATCACCTTGCACTTTATCAGTTCACCAGGCTTAATAGATCTGCCCCAATGTTTCAAAATGGAATGCATCAAGAGAACGTTGTTGGTATTGTAAAAATACACACAGCTCCTGGTATTTCCTGGTGGTCTCCCATCCAAGTACTAAAACCAGGACCAACACTGCTCAGCTTCCATGATCAGGAGAGATTGGGCAAATCCAGTGTGCTGTGGCTGTAGATGAGCTCATGGTTTCTGTTAGAGCTCTTCTACTTCTAACTTCAGGTACATAAAAGAATATGTGTAAAAATTAAATGTACAGTACCAAGAAAAGGGTGTTGGTAGTTTAAAAACACCTAAAGAATCTGATAATACATGGATGGGAGACTGCTTGGTAGTAACAAAGTCCAATACTGCTTTGCTTCAAAGATCAAATGAGATTGGGCATATCCAGTGTGGTGTGGCTTTAGATAAGCTTTGTGGCTTCTGTTAGAGCTCTTCTACTTCTAACTACTGGTACATTAATGAATATGTATAAGGTTGTAGTTTATCCAATATCCCTTTACTACCTTACCTCCCCCCCCCCCCCTCCCCTCCCCTCCTTATAGCTTCCTTTGTTCTCTCCTCCTCGTGTGTGCGTTATTTGTTTTCTCATACGTCCTAGAGGATGCTGGGATCACATTAAGAACCATGGGGTATAGACGGGATCCGCAGGAGACATGGGCACTTTAAGACTTTCAAAGGGTGTGAACTGTCTCCTCCCTCTATGCCCCTCCTCCAGACTCCAGTTTTAGAATTGTGCCCAGTGAGACTGGATGCACTACAGGGGAGCTCTACTGAGTTTCTCTGAAAAGACTTATGTTAGTTTTTCTTATTTTCAGGGAGGCTGCTGGCAACAGTCTCCCTGCTTCGTGGAACTTAGGGGAGAGAAGTATGACCAACTTCTAGTGAGTTCAATGGCTCTGCTTCTGGCTGACAGGACACCATTAGCTCCTGAGGGTGCTGATCGCTGGATACGCCTAGATGCCCGCTCCCGTAGCCTGCCATCACCCCCTTACAGAGCCAGAAGTCAGAAGACAGGCGAGTAGCAGAAGAACAGAAGACTTCTTCTCCAGTGACGGCATTCTGAGGTACCACGCAGCGAGCGGAATGCTGTGCGCCATGCTTCCACACAAACACAGGCACTGCAGGGTGCAGGGCATGTGGGTGGGGGGGGGGGGGGGGGCACCCTGGGCAGCATAAATTCCTCACAAAAGGCTGGCAAAAGTGGACATTAGTGCCTGGGCACTGTCCTTACCCCGCCAGCGTAATTAATTATTTGTTTCTGAGCGGGACAGAAGCGTGCCATTACAGCGGCGGGGCTTCTTCCTCACCTCACCAGCACATCTATAGTCTATCACTATAGAGTTTATTATTTCCCAGACTGTGTACTTTTGGCGCTGGGTTGTGAGCTGAAAAATCCTCTCTGTCCCTCTGACAGATTTACTGTAGGTCTATCCCCCATAAGCCGATGTGTCTGTGGGTACTTGGTACATGTGTGTCAACATGTCGGTGGCTGAATGTTTTTCCCAAGAGGAAACTATATTAGGAATGCAGACATATGATGGTGGCCCTGTTGGCACCACCAATAACTGACTGGGTGAAAGTTTCAATAATATCAGAGTGAGGTTGGATAAATCTGTGTCCCAGACACAGACGTAGAGAATAGATGTGATGTTCATGGCTATGCTTCTTTTCCCTCAGGCCCGCAAAAATGTTACTACACACTGATACTGACTCGGATACTGATTCCTATGTCGACCATAATATTTCCTGATTAGATCCAATATTGGCAAGGAGCATTCAGTACATGATTGTGGATATTAAGGACATATTAACATCACTGAGGACCCTGCTGTTCCTGACAAAGGGGTCTATATGTATGTATATATAGATATATAATGAAAGCTGATGTAACGTTCCTCCATCTCTGTTTGAGAAAGTCTGGGCCAGCTCGACAAGATGGTTTCAAATCCCCAAAAGGTTTCCGATTGTTTATTCATTTACTGCTGCGGACAGAATAAAGTGGGAGTCACCCCCTGTTCTGCACGGGGCCCTGTCACAAATCCAGCGGATCGTATGCAGGAAGCTACATTATTTCTAGTTATGTAACCACGGGTATATTACTTAGACCTGACATTACATGCGCATGGGTGAGTAGTAGTATTCAAGAATTGGTCGAATACCTTGTCTTCCGATATAGATATCTTGGAGAGATGGGATACTCCTTACGTTGGATCATATCAAGGACACTGCAGCATACTTACGACTGCAAGGGATATAGGACTCTTGAGTTCACGGGCCAATTTCATGGCAGTCTCGGATAGGAGGGCATTGTGGATTCACCAAGGGAATGCTGATGCTGACTCCAAGAAGAAAGGGAGTCTCTTCCCTATGAAGGTGAAGCCTTGTTTGGCAACGGCCTAGTTAATTTGATCTCGGCAGCTCCCGCAGGTAAATCAACCTTCTTGCCCTATGTTCCCTCTCAACGGATGAAGACGCATCATTGTCTAACGCAGTCATTTTGTCCCAATAGATATGCAAGAAGTTAAGATTCCCCTTTCTTTGCAGGTAGAGGAAGGAGAAGAGGGAAGAGGTCTGTAGCCTCTTCAAGATCGCAGGAGCAGAGATCGTCCTCTGCTTCTGCCAAATCCACTGCATGACGCTGGGGCTCTCTTGCAGGAGCCCACACCAGTGGGGGCACGTCTAAAACACTTCAGTCAGTCCTGGATTAATTTGGACCTGGACTCGTGGGTTTTACAAATAGTGTCACAAGGGTACAAACTGGGGTTTCAAGACGTTCCCCCTCACCGATTGTTCAAATCGGCCTTAGTCAGCAGGGAGAAGGTTTTTATTCAAGCCTCTTCGTGCTCCCGAAGCCGGACGGCTCAGTCAGACCAATCTTAAATCTGAAATCCCTCAATTTCTACCTAAAGAAATTCAATTTCAAGATGGAATCTCTCAGGGTAGGGATCTCCAGTCCGGAGGAAGGAGATTTCATGGTTTTGGTAGACATAAGGATGCCTAATTACATGTTCCCGTTTAGCCACTGCATCAAGCTACCTGAGGTTTGCAATTCAGGATTGTCATTACCAATTTCAGACGTTGCCGTTTGGTCTGTCCACGGCTCCGAGGATTTTCACCAGGGTGATGGTGGAAATGATGGTTCTCCTTTGCAAGCAAGGAGTCACAATTATGCCGTACTTGGATGATCTCCTGATAAAGGCGAGATCCAGGGACCAGTTGGTGCAAAACATCTACTCTCCCTGACAGTTCTTCAACAACATGGTTGGCTCCTAAACTTGCCAAAATTGCAGTTGGTCCCAATGACGCGGTTGTTGTTTCTGGGAGTCATACTGGACACAGAAGAGGCTTTCTTCCAGTGGAAAGGCTATGGAGTTCCAGAGTCTGGTCAAACAAATTCTGAAACCAGCAAGAGTGTTAATCCATCAATGCATTCTGTTGCTGGGGAAGATGGTTGCGGCCTACGAGGCCATTCAGTTTGGCAGGTTCCATGCCAGAGTGTTCCAGTGGGACCTGTTGGACAAGTGGTCCGGATCCCACCTACACATGCACCGGAGGATAATCCTGTCTTCCAAGACCAGAATCTTACTCCATTGGTGGCTGCACAGTTCTCACCTCCTAGAGGGGCGATGGTTCGGGATCCAGGACTGGATCCTAGGGACCATGGATGCAACCCTCCGAGGCTGGGGAGCAGTCACACAGGGGGAAAACATCCAAGGAAGATGGTCAAGTCAGGAAAGTTTTCTCCACATAAATGTTCTGGAGTTAAGGGCCATTTAATAACTGCAGACACAGTACACACTGGGACGGGTGCCCAGCATCCTCTACGGACTAAGAGAAAAGGATTTACCGGTAGGTATTAAAATCCTATTTTCTCTAACGTCCTAGAGGATGCTGGGGACTCCGTAAGGACCATGGGGATAGATAGGCTCCGCAGGAGACATGGGTACTTTAAGAAAGACTTTAGTTCTGGGTGTGCACTGGCTCCTCCCTCTATGCCCCTCCTCCAGACCTCAGTTTGATACTGTGCCCAGTGGAGACTGGGTGCTTTTCAGGAGCTCTCCTGAGCTTTCTGACAGAAAGTATTTTGTTAGGTTTTTAATTTTCAGGGAGCACTGCTGGCAACAGACTCCCTCATCGAGGGACTGAGGGGAGAGAAGCAGCCCTACTCTCTGAGTTGCAAGGTCCAGCTTCTTAGGCTACTGGACACCATTAGCTCCAGAGGGATTGGTACGCAGGATCTCACCCTCGCCGTCCGTCCCAGAGCCGCGCCTCCGTCCCCCTTGCAGAGCCGGAAGATAGAAGCCGGGTGAGTATGAGAAGAAAAGAAGACTTCAGAGGCGGCAGAAGACTTCATGATCTTCACTGAAGTAACGCACAGCACTGCAGCTGTGCGCCATTGCTCCCATACACCTCTCACACTCCGGTCACTGTAAGGGTGCAGGGCGCAGGGGGGGCACCCTGGGCAGCAATATAAACCTCTTTTTGGCAAAAATATAACACATATACAGCGGGGCACTGTATATATGTATGAGCCCCCGCCAATTTTACAGTTTAAGCGGGACAGAAGCCTGCCGCCGAGGGTGCGGGGCTTCTCCCTCAGCACTCACCAGCGCCATTTTTTCTTCACAGCACCGCTGAGAGGAAGCTCCCCGGACTCTCCCCTGCTTATACCACGGTAGACAAGAGAGTTGAAAAGAGGGGGGGGGGCACATAATTTGGCGCAAATTACATACAGCAGTACTACTGGGCAAACATTAAGTTACTGTGTATTCCTGGGTTATATAGCGCTGGGGTGTGTGCTGGCATACTCTCTCTCTGTCTCTCCAAAGGGCCTTGTGGGGAAACTGTCTTCAGAAAAAGCATTCCCTGTGTGTGTGGTGTGTCGGTACACGTGTGTCGACATGTCTGAGGAAGAAGGCTATATTAGAGAGGAGCAGGAGCAAATGAATGTGGTGTCTCCGCCGACACCTGATTGGATGGATATGTGGAATGTTTTAAATGCTAGTGTAAACTCATTGCACAAAAGATTAGACAAGGCTGAAGCTTTGGGACAGTCAGGGTCTCAACCCATGCCTGATCCTATGTTGCAGGGACTGTCAGGGTCTCCTAAGCGCCCACTATCCCAGATTGTTGACACAGTTACAGACACGGATTCTGACTCCAGTGTCGATTACGATGATGCAAAGTTACTGCCAAAATTGGCAAAATCCATTCGATATATGATTATGGCAATAAAAGATGTTTTGCACATCAGAGAGGAACCCCCTGTCCCTGACAAGAGGGTACATATGTACAAGGTGAAAAAGCCTGAGGTAACCTTTGAGGGGGTCACACGAGCTGAACGAGTTATGTGAAAAAGCTTGGGAATCTCCAGATAAAAGACTGCAGATTTCCAAAAGGATTCTTATGGCGTATCCTTTCCCATCAATGGATAGGTTACGATGGGAATCCTCCCCTAGGGTGGACAAAGCATTAACACGCTTATCCAAGAAGGTAGCCCTCCCGTCCCAGTATACGGCTACCCTCAAAGAGTCTGCTGACCGCAAACAGGAGATTACCCTGAAGTCCATTTATACACATTCAGGTACCTTACTCAGACCGGCAATTGCGTCGGCCTGGGTGTGTAGTGCTGTAGAAGCATGGACGGATACCTTATCTGAGGGGATGGATACCCTAGATAAGGATACTATTTTATTGACCCTGGGGCATATAAGAGATGCTGTCCTATATATGTGTGTATGCAAACTACAGGTGGTGCTGCAGGGCTCACACCCTTTTACTTGTCTTGTAGAGCAACTCTGGAGCTGTTTCTGGGTCCAGCTGCTGCAAGAAATCAGCTTGAATGCTTCAGGGGCTGGGGCATGGCCAACATGAGCCCACACTGATGGGGGGTGGGGGTGTATAAAGCGATTTAGGGGTCATCCAAGCGCAACCCCACAAAGGCCGCCATGCCCTGCGTGACCCTTTTCTCTTTTCATATGCAGACGAGGGTTGCAGCCAACTATGCCCACTGCTTGGATGACATCACTATATGCAAATCCATCTGCTGCAGGCCTTCCCCCAGGAATGCTTGCAGTAGTTGTTGCATTTGGTTTGTTGTTTGGGGGTGCTTCAGTATTAGGCAGCCTTCTGCCCTCCCACATTCGTCTGAAAATGTGTTCTCCCTGCAGTTGTTGTTCCCAGATGAGAGTTCCCTTGTGCTTCCTCAGTTGAATCTCCTTAACTTGACAGGGGTGTGCCCGAGCAGCCGCCCTCCACAGCCCTATCCCAACACATACTTATCTTGCATATGAGATCTCTTGATCATGAAGATAGTTCTCACAGGGTGAGGTTCATCCATTACATTTTAAAGTAGGAAGGTACAAATTACATATTCAAATTACATATATGTGCTGGATTCAAATGTTTTCCCCCCTTCCTTTCTCAATTGTGCCCATCAGCAGCTATTCTAATGTTGCTGCCAATGGGTGTGACGCATTCATTTCTTCTGTGGGGTACACTGGACTCCACAAGGATTCACATTGTATATGTACACCAGAGTAGGATCTTGATCTGAGGCACCAACAGGCTCAAAGCTTTTGACTGTTCCCAAGATGCTCAGCGCCCCCTCCTCTATAACCTCGCTTCCATGAACAGGGAGCTCTGTTTGTAGTTGGTGCCTTCAGTAGCAGGCCACTTAACAGGGGGCTGCCTCAGGCAGCCTATTCTTAGCTATTAATTTTGGCAAGAAAAGAAGAACTTTTTTTATAAGAATCTACAAGGGCTGCAGCAGGCTAGGTCTAATAGACCTCTTTACTGCAGCTCCATCACTCCCAGTGGCGCAGTATACTCCCGTGCCCCGGTTGCTGGGTCACTGCAGCGGAGGCTCCGGTTTCTTCCTAAGGTCAGTCACACACACACCGCCCTCCGGGATCACGAGGCCGCTGATGGGGGCGGGCCGTGTGCGCACTGGCGTGGACACTGATTACTGGGCAGCCGCTCCACTAGCCACCAGGGACAGTTAAGGAGCACAGCTCTGGGGGTTTTTCTCCTATATTAACCCCATTTTGTACTACCCGCAGTGCATTGTGATAGGTAATGGGGCCTGATTCAGGTTGGATCGCAATCCAACTGCAAAAACTGCTAAGAGCATACGCCTGCATTTTCTGCGGCACCCCGCAGATAATGCGATCACCTCTTCCTGTGAATCGGTGAAGGGGGGGGGGGAGGGGGGTCAACAACACTCCATTTCCAAGTCGGAGATGGAGCGGTGCGGGGGCACGGTTTCAAAATGGGGTCGGCAACGGAGAAACAGGAGGCGTGGTCAGAGCAGCTGCATGACATCACATGGGCCGGACTCTGCCAGTGGAGCCCCAGCGTCATGAGGTAGATTTTGTAGAGGCCGGGGAGGACTTCTGTTCCTGGGAACTAGCTGTGTTGTGCAGCTTTATTCCTCTGCCCCTACCTCTGGCAAGAAAGTACGCACCTCGCACTTTCTTGTTTCTTTGTGACCGAAAGGACTGCATTTGATAATGCGGAGCTTTCTTATGCTGTGAGGGAACATAAGGTAAAAAATTTGATTTTCCAACTGTAGCTGTGCGTGTTAATGCTTTGTCCATCCTACGGGAGGATTTCCATCGTAACCTATCCGTTGATGGAAAAGGATACGCCATAAGAATCCTTTTGGAAATCTGCAGTCTTTTATCTGGAGATTCCCAAGCTTTTTCACATAACTCGTTCAGCTCGTGTGACCCCCTCAAAGGTTACCTCAGGCTTCTTTCCCTTGTACATATGTACCCTCTTGTCAGGGACAGGGGGTTCCTCTGTGATGTGCAAAACATCTTTTATTGCCATAATCATATATCGAATGGATTTTGCCAATTTTGGCTGTAACTTTGCATCATCGTAATCGACACTGGAGTCAGAATCCGTGTCGGTATCTGTGTCAACAATCTGGGATAGTGGGCGCTTATGAGACCCTGACAGTCCCTGCAACATAGGATCAGGCATGGGTTGAGTCCCTGACTGTCCCAAAGCTTCAGCCTTGTCTAATCTTTTGTACAATGAGTTTACACTAGCATTTAAAACATTCCACATATCCATCCAATCAGGTGTCAGCGGAGACACCACATTCATTTGCTCCCGCTCCTCTCTAATATAGCCTTCTTCCTCAGACATGTCGACACACGTGTACCGACACACCACACACACAGGGAATACTTTTTCTGAAGACAGTTTCCCCACAAGGCCCTTTGGAGAGACAGAGAGAGAGTATGCCAGCACACTCCCCAGCGCTATATAACCCAGGAATAACACAGTAACTTAATGTTTGTCCAGTAGCGCTGCTGTATGTAATTTGCGCCGAATTATGTGTCCCCCCTCTCTTTTCAACCCTCTTCTCTACCGTGGTATAAGCAGGGGAGAGTCCGGGGAGCTTCCTCTCAGCGGTGCTGTGGAGAAAAAATGGCGCTGGTGAGTGCTGAGGGAGAAGCCCCGCCCCCTCGGCGGCGGGCTTCTGTCCCGCTTAAACTGTAAAATTGGTGGGGGCTCATACATATATACAGTGCCCAGCTGTATATATGTTATATTTTTGCCAAAAAGAGGTTTATATTGCTGCCCAGGGCGCCTCCCCTGCGCCCTGCACCCTTACAGTGACCGGAGTATGTGAGGTGTATGGGAGCAATGGCGCAGAGCTGCAGTGCTGTACGCTACCTCAGTGAAGATCATGAACTCTGTGGAGCCCGTCTATCCCCATGGTCCTTACGGAGTCCCCAGCATCCTCTAGGACGTTAGAGAAACTAGGATTTTAATACCTACCGGTAAATCCTTTTCTCTTAGTCTGTTGAGGATGCTGGGCACCCGTCCCAGTGTGTACTGTGTCTGCAGTTATTAAATGGCCCTTAACTCCAGAACATTTATGTGGAGACAACTTTCCTGACTTGACCATCTTCCTTGGACGTTTTTTTACCCCTGTGTGACTGCTCCTCAGCCTCGGAGGGTTGCATCTGTGGTCCCTAGGATCCAGTCCTGGATCCCGAACCATCGCCCCTCTAGGAGGTGAGAACTGTGCAGCCACCAATGGAGTGAGATTCTGGTCTTGGAAGACAGGATTATCCTCCGGTGCATGTGTAGGTGGGATCCGGACCAATTGTCCAACAGGTCCCACGGGAACACTCTGGCATGGAACCTGCCAAACTGAATGGCCTCGTAGGCCACAACCATCTTCCCCAGCAACTGAATGCATTGATGGATTAACACTCTTGCTGGTTTCAGAATTTGTTTGACCAGACTCTGGATCTCCATAGCCTTTCCACTGGAAGAAAACCTCTTCTGTGTCCAGTATGTGTTATGATTCCAGCACTCTGGTCAGAGAAGATCTTATGGCAAGGACCGGAGCACTGGAACGGAATGCTGGGGAAGGGAGCAGGACAGGAAAATAGCCCCTGGCGCCCTAACTCTGTTGTCTCACCCGTGTTGTCAGAAATCCCCTGCGAGACTATGGTTTCTTGAGCCCTTGGCAGCCGCGTCTGAAGGGCGGATTATGTCTGCCCAACTTCGATGCCCCCCGGTCTTAATGAGAGACAAAGGGAAACCCGAGACAGGGTGATAACAAGAGGCCCTCTAACTAAACAACCAGGCCAGGGGATAAGCAAACTCAAAACTATAATATGTGCGGAGAAACCGCCAGGAAAAAGGACAACCAAAATATCCACTTGTCCAATTCTCCTACCCGGCACCGCCGAGTACCAGAGAGGACTTGTGGAAGCGGAACCCTCCGCAAATGCTCCAAACACAAAATATAAAAGGTAAAGCGGCTGAGCCGCAACACACGGCAGAGCCGCAACTCACGAACACCACTGGATATAAAACGGTGATCAGTCAGGACTCCAGGGAACCAAACGACCTCTTGGGATGAGATGACAACTCCCGAATACCGGACTTCTGCGGACTGGAATGACCGGATACAGCAGGACTGGAAACAGACTCTCAGCAAACAAAGGCAGCATGCAGGAAGCTATTACCGGCATCTGTGAGAAGCCCTGGGAGTGTATTTAACAAGGAGTCCTCCAATCAGCTGCTAATGGCTGATTAGAATAAATGCCGTGCAGCTGCCTTGCTGCACGGCCAGAGAGCAGGTGAATATCTTAATTTCCTAAAGCCTAGCAACGGGGAACGCGGTCCGCCAGTGGCGTCCCCGTTGCTAGGGTCCGTGCGGCTCAGCGCGCCCGGCGTCTAGCGTTGCTAGGGAGCCGGCGGCTGTACGTGCACGGCATCTCTAGTTGCTAGGCGCCGGGCCGCGCAGACCATCAAGCGGACCCCGGCGCCTAACAGTACCCCCCCTTGAGGAGGGGTCAAGGAACCCCTAAAGCCAGGTTTCTGAGGAAATTCCCGAAAAAATGCCCTCTTGAGCCTCGGGGCATGAAGATCCTTATCCAGGACCCAAGACCTTTCCTCCGGACCATAGCCTTTCCAGTGAACCAGAAAATACAGCCGATCCCAGGACAATTTGGAATCGAGAACCTTCTCTACCAAGAACTCCTGTTGTCCCTGTATATCCACTGGAGATCTACCCTGAGAGATCTTCCGAGGAAATCTACTGGAAGAAACGTATTGTTTCAACAGGGAACAATGAAACGTATTTCCAATCCTGAGAGATCTTGGTAAACGTAACCGAAAGGCAACTGGGTTGACTCTTTTAATAATAAGAAATGGCCCAATAAATTTGGGTCCCAGTCTAGCTGAGGATTGTCGAAGTCTGATGTTGCGAGTCGACAACCACACCCTATCTCCCACCTTAAAAGTGCAAGGACGTCGGAGCCTGTCAGAAAATTTCTTCTCTCGAAAGGCCGCTTTTCTGAGAGCAAGGTGCACCTTTTTCCAAATGGCTCTGAGATGGGAGGTTAAGGTAAGCGAGGAGACTGAGGAATGATGAAAAAAAGAATTAGCTCTGGGGTGAAAACCAAAAACTGAAAAGAATGGAGACTCTTTAGTGGAGGAATGACAAGAATTATTGTAAGCAAATTCAGCCAACGGAAGAAACTCGGACCAATCATTCTGGAGTTTGGCTGAATACAAGCGCAAATATTGTTTCAATGATTGATTAACTCGTTCGGTTTGCCCGTTGGATTGTGGGTGGTAACCGGATGTTAACGACAATTTCATCTTCAATGAGGCACAAAAACATTTCCAGAATTGTGCGATGAATTGTGGACCCCGATCAGAAACAATATCAGTAGGCAACCCATGAAGCCTGAATACATGGCGGAGAAACAAAACTGCCAACCCTTGGGCAGAAGGCAATCGGGGAAGAGCAATAAAATGAGCCATTTTACTAAAACGGTCCACTACCACCCATATGACTCGGAATCCGGCTGAAAGGGGAAGGTCAACCACAAAATCCATGGAAATATGAGACCACGGCCTGAGAGGAACATTTAAGGGCATAAGTTGCCCGATGAACCTTATGCTGTGCACAAACCTGACATTAATAAACAAATTCCTTGACGTCTTTAGAAAGACCAGGCCACCATACTGAACGAGAGACTAACTCCAATGTCTTAGAGACTCCTGGATGCCCTGAAACTTTGTTATCATGGAATTCCGTTAAAACAGTAACTCTCAAAAACTCAGGGACGTAAAGACGACCAGCAGGAGTAATTCTAGGAGCTTGGTGTTGAAGCTGTTTTAACTGGGTAAATAAATCTTGTGTGAGGCCCGCCCAGATGACCGAAGATGGAAGTATGGGGGTAACAGGATTGTTATTGTGAACCGGAAGAAAGCTATGTGACAGGGCATCAGCCTTAGTATTCTTGGAACCAGGCCTGAAAGTGATTATAAATTTGAAACGCGTAAAAAATAATGCCCAACGTGCCTGCCGGGCATTAAGCCGCTTAGCCGATTCAATGTATTGCAGGTTCTTATGGTCAGTCAATACCGAAATAGTATGTTTTGCTCCCTCCAGCCAATGCCTCCACTCCTCGAAAGCCCATTTTACCGCCAGTAACTCCCGATTACCAACGTCATAGTTGGATTCAGCGGAGGAGAATTTCCTGGACATAAAGGCACAAGGATGTAACTCCAGAGACTCCGGATCCTTTTGAGAAAGGATAGCCCCCACTCCAACCTCCGAGGCATCAACCTCCACCACAAAGGGCAATTCCGGATTAGGATGTCTGAGGACTGGAGCCGAGACAAAGGCTTGTTTCAAGGCCCGGAAGGACAACTCAGCTTCACGCGACCAGTTGGTAGGATCCGCTCCTTTCTTTGTCAGAGCTACAATGGGAGCAACCAGGTCAGAAAAAGAATGAATGAACCTCCTATAATAATTCGCAAACCCTAAAAAACGCTTAATTGCTTTTAATTGGTGGGTTGCGCCCAACTAAGGATGGCCTGGAGTTTCTTTGGTTCCATGGAAAATCCCTGAGGGGAAATTATGTACCCTAAAAAAGATACTTCCGTGACATGAAACTCACACTTCTCCAGCTTGGCATATAAATGATTCACACATAACTTTTGAAGAACCAGACGCACCTGGGTAACATGTTGTTCCATTGATTTAGAAAAAATCAGGATGTCGTCTAAGTAAACGACCACGAATTTCCCTAGGAAGTCACGGAGCACATCGTTAATGAGGTCTTGAAAAACTGCCGGAGCATTGGACAGGCCGAACGGCATCACCAGGTATTCGTAGTGACCCGACTGAGTACTGAAGGCCGTTTTCCACTCATCTCCAGATTTAATTCGGATGAGGTTGTACGCTCCTCTACGGTCAATTTTAGAAAAAATCACAGCAGAACGTAACTGATCAAAGAGTACAGAAATCAACGGCAAAGGATAGGTGTTTTTAACTGAGATCTTATTCAGGGCTCTAAAATCAATGCAAGGTCTAAGCGAGCCATCCTTTTTCTCCACAAAGAAGAAGCCTGCACTTAAAGGAGATTTTGATGGTCTAATAAATCCTTTCTCAAGGCTCTCCTTTACATAATCATTCATAGCCGCAGTTTCTGGCCCGGATAATGCATATAATCTTCCCTTTGGCAATGCGGCACCAGGAATTAACTCAATAGCACAATCATAAGGCCGATGGGGAGGCAGAATGTCCGCATTGCCTTTGGAGAAAACATCAGCAAACTCCTGGTATTCCACCGGAATGAGTTCTGGAATGATAGCTGCTGCTCTGACTGGAAACGTGATACATTCCTTATCACAAAAAGTACCCCAATGTGAAATCTCCCCCGACCGCCAATCAATGGTGGGATTATGAAAGGCCAGCCAAGGGTGACCCAGAACAACTGGAACTGCTGGGCAATGTGTAAGAAAGAACTCGATTTTCTCGGAATGTAGAGCTCCTACTGTAAGTAGTACAGGGGGTGTACGGAGAGAAATAATCCCATTAGACAGCGGACTCCCATCTAAGCCATGCATGGTGACACACCTACCCAAAGGTAACTGAGGAATGCCTAAGGCCTTAGCCCAAGTTAAATCCATAAAGTTTCCTGCAGCTCCACTGTCAACAAAAGCCGACACCGAAGAACTGAGGCTGCCAAAGGAAACTTTAACTGGGACTAAAAGGGAGTTATTCGAGGAGATAAGCTGCAGACCTAGGTGAACCCCCTCACAATTCACCTGGTCAAAGCGTTTCCCGACTTGTTCGGACAATTACGAGCAAAATGTCCCTTACCCCCACAGTACAGACAAAGACCAGAATTTTGCCTTCTGGCTCTTTCTTCAGGAGACAGCCGGGAGAGACCCATCTGCATGGTCTCCTCTACGTCTTCAGGAATGGAATATACACACGGACTTGACCTTACAGGTGCTCCTTTTTCAGCCCTCCGCTCTCTGAGACGACGATCAATCTTAATAGAAAGCTCCATGAGTTTATCGAGAGTCTCAGGAGCGGGGTACTGAAGGAGACTGTCTTTTATAGACTCTGATAAGCCGAGGCGAAACTGACTGCGCAGGGCTGGGTCATTCCAGCCACAGTCGTTCGACCAACGGCGAAACTCCGTACAATAAACCTCTGCAGGATTTCTACCCTGTCTGAGAGCGCGCAACTGACTTTCAGCGGACGCCTCTCTATCAGGGTCATCATACAAGAGCCCTAAAGACTCAAAAAAAGCGTCAACTGACAACAATGCCGTATCCTCTGCTCTTAAACCAAATGCCCAGGTCTGAGGATCCCCCTGGAGCAAATAAATAATAAACCCTACCCGCTGAGATTCAGTACCCGAGGAAGTCGGTCTTAAACGAAAATAAAGTTTACAGGATTCTTTAAAATTAAAAAACTCTTTTCTATCACCAGAAAAACGGTCAGGCAAATGCATCTTTGGTTCAGGGACTACCCTTGGGGAAGCTCGCAAAAGATCTTCCTGCGACTTCACCCGAAGAGAAAGATCCTGAACCATCTGAGTAAGTTCTTGAATCTGGCTGACTAAGAGCTGACCAGGATTTGGCCCTAAACCTGTTGGATTCATGAGGCCGATAAACTCTCACAAAACTGAATGAGAAAAAATTAAACCCTGTTTAATTTTAAGTTTTGGTATGGCCGGTAATAATGTTATGATTCCAGCACTCTGGTCAGAGAAGATCTTATGGCAAGGACTGGAGCACTGGAACTGAATGCTGGGGAAGGGAGCAGGACAGGAAAATAGCCCCTGGCACCCTAACTCTGTTGTCTCACCCGTGTTGTCAGAAATCCCCTGCGAGACTATGGTTTCTTGAGCCCTTGGCAGCCGCTTTTGAAGGGCGGATTATGTCTGCCCAACTTCGATGCCCCCCGGTCTTAATGAGAGACAAAGGGAAACCCGAGACAGGGTGATAACAAGAGGCCCTCTAACTAAACAACCAGGCCAGGGGCTAAGCAAACTCAAAACTATAATATGTGCGGAGAAACCGCCAGGAAAAAGGACAACCAAAATATCCACTTGTCCAATTCTCCTACCCGGCACCGCCAAGTACCAGAGAGGACTTGTGGAAGCGGAACCCTCCGCAAATGCTCCAAACACAAAATATAAAAGGTAAAGCGGCTGAGCCGCAACACACGGCAGAGCCGCAACTCACGAACACCACTGGATATAAAACGGTGATCAGTCAGGACTCCAGGGAACCAAACGACCTCTTGGGATGAGATGACAACTCCCGAATACCGGACTTCTGCGGACTGGAATGACCGGATACAGCAGGACTGGAAACAGACTCTCGGCAAACAAAGGCAGCATGCAGGAAGCTATTACCGGCGTCTGTGAGAAGCCCTGGGAGTGTATTTAACAAGGAGTCCTCCAATCAGCTGCTAATGGCTGATTAGAATAAATGCCGTGCAGCTGCCTTGCTGCACGGCCAGAGAGCAGGTGAATATCTTAATTTCCTAAAGCCTAGCAACGGGGAACGCGGTCCGCCAGTGGCGTCCCCGTTGCTAGGGTCCGTGCGGCTCAGCGCGCCCGGCGTCTAGCGTTGCTAGGGAGCCGGCGGCTGTACGTGCACGGCGTCTCTAGTTGCTAGGCGCCGGGCCGCGCAGACCATCAAGCGGACCCCGGCGCCTAACAGTATGACTCCCAAAAACAACAACCGCGTCATTGGGACCAACTGCGATTTTGGCAAGTTTAGGAGCCAACCATGTTGTTGAAGAACTGTCAGGGAGAGTGCAATGTTTTGCACCAACTGGTCCCTGGATCTCGCCTTTATCAGGAGATCATCCAAGTACGGGATAATTGTGACTCCTTGCTTGCGAAGGAGAACCATAATTTCCGCCATCACCCTGGTGAAAATCCTCGGAGCCGTGGACAGACCAAACGGCAATGTCTGAAATTGGTAATGACAATCCTGAATTGCAAACCTTAGGTAGCTTGAGGCAGTGGCTAAATGGGAACATGTAAGTAGGCATCCTTTATGTCTACCAAAACCTAGAGATGAGCGCCTGAAATTTTTCGGGTTTTGTGTTTTGGTTTTGGGTTCGGTTCCGCGGCCGTGTTTTGGGTTCGAACGCGTTTTGGCAAAACCTCACCGAATTATTTTTGTCGGATTCGGGTGTGTTTTGGATTCGGGTGTTTTTTTCCAAAAACACTAAAAAACAGCTTAAATCATAGAATTTGGGGGTCATTTTGATCCCAAAGTATTATTAACCTCAAAAACCATAATTTACACTCATTTTCAGTCTATTCTGAATACCTCACACCTCACAATATTATTTTTAGTCCTAAAATTTGCACCGAGGTCGCTGTGTGAGTAAGATAAGCGACCCTAGTGGCCGACACAAACACCGGGCCCATCTAGGAGTGGCACTGCAGTGTCACGCAGGATGTCCCTTCCAAAAAACCCTCCCCAAACAGCACATGACGCAAAGAAAAAAAGAGGCGCAATGAGGTAGCTGTGTGAGTAAGATTAGCGACCCTAGTGGCCGACACAAACACCGGGCCCATCTAGGAGTGGCACTGCAGTGTCACGCAGGATGGCCCTTCCAAAAAACCCTCCCCAAACAGCACATGACGCAAAGAAAAAAAGAGGCGCAATGAGGTAGCTGACTGTGTGAGTAAGATTAGCGACCCTAGTGGCCGACACAAACACCGGGCACATCTAGGAGTGGCACTGCAGTGTCACGCAGGATGTCCCTTCCAAAAAACCCTCCCCAAACAGCACATGATGCAAAGAAAAAAAGAGGCGCAATGAGGTAGCTGTGTGAGTAAGATTAGCGACCCTAGTGGCCGACACAAACACCGGGCACATCTAGGAGTGGCACTGCAGTGTCACGCAGGATGTCCCTTCCAAAAAACCCTCCCCAAACAGCACATGACGCAAAGAAAAAAAGAGGCGCAATGAGGTAGCTGTGTGAGTAAGATTAGCGACCCTAGTGGCCGACACAAACACCGGGCCCATCTAGGAGTGGCACTGCAGTGTCACGCAGGATGTCCCTTCCAAAAAACCCTCCCCAATCAGCACATGATGCAAAGAAAAAGAAAAGAAAAAAGAGGTGCAAGATGGAATTATCCTTGGGCCCTCCCACCCACCCTTATGTTGTATAAACAAAACAGGACATGCACACTTTAACCAACCCATCATTTCAGTGACAGGGTCTGCCACACGACTGTGACTGATATGACGGGTTGGTTTGGACCCCCCCCAAAAAAGAAGCAATTAATCTCTCCTTGCACAAACTGGCTCTACAGAGGCAAGATGTCCACCTCATCTTCACCCTCCGATATATCACCGTGTACATCCCCCTCCTCACAGATTATCAATTCGTCCCCACTGGAATCCACCATCTCAGCTCCCTGTGTACTTTGTGGAGGCAATTGCTGCTGGTCAATGTCTCCGCGGAGGAATTGATTATAATTCATTTTAATGAACATCATCTTCTCCACATTTTCTGGATGTAACCTCGTACGCCGATTGCTGACAAGGTGAGCGGCGGCACTAAACACTCTTTCGGAGTACACACTTGTGGGAGGGCAACTTAGGTAGAATAAAGCCAGTTTGTGCAAGGGCCTCCAAATTGCCTCTTTTTCCTGCCAGTATAAGTACGGACTGTGTGACGTGCCTACTTGGATGCGGTCACTCATATAATCCTCCACCATTCTATCAATGTTGAGAGAATCATATGCAGTGACAGTAGACGACATGTCCGTAATCGTTGTCAGGTCCTTCAGTCCGGACCAGATGTCAGCATCAGCAGTCGCTCCAGACTGCCCTGCATCACCGCCAGCGGGTGGGCTCGGAATTCTGAGCCTTTTCCTCGCACCCCCAGTTGCGGGAGAATGTGAAGGAGGAGATGTTGACAGGTCGCGTTCCGCTTGACTTGACAATTTTGTCACCAGCAGGTCTTTCAACCCCAGCAGACCTGTGTCTGCCGGAAAGAGAGATCCAAGGTAGGCTTTAAATCTAGGATCGAGCACGGTGGCCAAAATGTAGTGCTCTGATTTCAACAGATTGACCACCCGTGAATCCTTGTTAAGCGAATTAAGGGCTGCATCCACAAGTCCCACATGCCTAGCGGAATCGCTCCGTGTTAGCTCCTTCGTCAATGCCTCCAGCTTCTTCTGCAAAAGCCTGATGAGGGGAATGACCTGACTCAGGCTGGCAGTGTCTGAACTGACTTCACGTGTGGCAAGTTCAAAGGGCATCAGAACCTTGCACAACGTTGAAATCATTCTCCACTGCACTTGAGACAGGTGCATTCCATCTCCTATATCGTGCTCAATTGTATAGGCTTGAATGGCCTTTTGCTGCTCCTCCAACCTCTGAAGCATATAGAGGGTTGAATTCCACCTCGTTACCACTTCTTGCTTCAGATGATGGCAGGGCAGGTTCAGTAGTTTTTGGTGGTGCTCCAGTCTTCTGTACGTGGTGCCTGTACGCCGAAAGTGTCCCGCAATTTTTCTGGCCACCGACAGCATCTCTTGCACGCCCCTGTCGTTTTTAAAAAAATTCTGCACCACCAAATTCAAGGTATGTGCAAAACATGGGACGTGCTGGAATTTGCCCATATTTAATGCACACACAATATTGCTGGCGTTGTCCGATGCCACAAATCCACAGGAGAGTCCAATTGGGGTAAGCCATTCCGCGATGATCTTCCTCAGTTGCCGTAAGAGGTTTTCAGCTGTGTGCGTATTCTGGAAAGCGGTGATACAAAGCGTAGCCTGCCTAGGAAAGAGTTGGCGTTTGCGAGATGCTGCTACTGGTGCCGCCGCTGCTGTTCTTGCGGCGGGAGTCCATACATCTACCCAGTGGGCTGTCACAGTCATATAGTCCTGACCCTGCCCTGCTCCACTTGTCCACATGTCCGTGGTTAAGTGGACATTGGGTACAACTGCATTTTTTAGGACACTGGTGAGTCTTTTTCTGACGTCCGTGTACATTCTCGGTATCGCCTGCCTAGAGAAGTGGAACCTAGATGGTATTTGGTAACGGGGGCACACTGCCTCAATAAATTGTCTAGTTCCCTGTGAACTAACGGCGGATACCGGACGCACGTCTAACACCAACATAGTTGTCAAGGACTCAGTTATCCGCTTTGCAGTAGGATGACTGCTGTGATATTTCATCTTCCTCGCAAAGGACTGTTGAACAGTCAATTGCTTACTGGAAGTAGTACAAGTGGGCTTACGACTTCCCCTCTGGGATGACCATCGACTCCCAGCGGCAACAACAGCAGCGCCAGCAGCAGTAGGCGTTACACGCAAGGATGCATCGGAGGAATCCCAGGCAGGAGAGGACTCGTCAGACTTGCCAGTGACATGGCCTGCAGGACTATTGGCATTCCTGGGGAAGGAGGAAATTGACACTGAGGGAGTTGGTGGGGTGGTTTGCGTGAGCTTGGTTACAAGAGGAAGGGATTTACTGGTCAGTGGACTGCTTCCGCTGTCACCCAAAGTTTTTGAACTTGTCACTGACTTATTATGAATGCGCTGCAGGTGACGTATAAGGGAGGATGTTCCGAGGTGGTTAACGTCCTTACCCCTACTTATTACAGCTTGACAAAGGGAACACACGGCTTGACACCTGTTGTCCGCATTTCTGGTGAAATACCTCCACACCGAAGAGCTGATTTTTTTGGTATTTTCACCTGGCATGTCAACGGCCATATTCCTCCCACGGACAACAGGTGTCTCCCCGGGTGCCTGACTTAAACAAACCACCTCACCATCAGAATCCTCCTGGTCAATTTCCTCCCCAGCGCCAGCAACACCCATATCCTCCTCATCCTGGTGTACTTCAACACTGACATCTTCAATCTGACTATCAGGAACTGGACTGCGGGTGCTCCTTCCAGCACTTGCAGGGGGCGTGCAAATGGTGGAAGGCGCATGCTCTTCACGTCCAGTGTTGGGAAGGTCAGGCATCGCAACCGACACAATTGGACTCTCCTTGTGGATTTGGGATTTCAAAGAACGCACAGTTCTTTGCGGTGCTTTTGCCAGCTTGAGTCTTTTCAGTTTTCTAGCGAGAGGCTGAGTGCTTCCATCCTCATGTGAAGCTGAACCACTAGCCATGAACATAGGCCAGGGCCTCAGCCGTTCCTTGCCACTCCGTGTGGTAAATGGCATATTGGCAAGTTTACGCTTCTCCTCCGACAATTTTATTTTAGGTTTTGGAGTCCTTTTTTTTCTGATATTTGGTGTTTTGGATTTGACATGCTCTGTACTATGACATTGGGCATCGGCCTTGGCAGACGACGTTGCTGGCATTTCATCGTCTCGGCCATGACTAGTGGCAGCAGCTTCAGCACGAGGTGGAAGTGGATCTTGATCTTTCCCTAATTTTGGAACCTCAACTTTTTTGTTCTCCATATTTTATAGGCAGAACTAAAAGGCACCTCAGGTAAACAATGGAGATGGATGGATTGGATACTAGTATACAATTATGGACGGACTGCCACGGTTAGGTGGTATAAAAAAACCACGGTTAGGTGGTATATAATACAATTATGGATGGACGGACTGCCTGCCGAGTGCCGACACAGAGGTAGCCACAGCCGTGAACTACCGCACTGTACACTGGTTGATAAAGAGATAGTAGTATACTCGTAACAACTAGTATGACGACGGTATAAAGAATGAAAAAAAAACCACGGTTAGGTGGTATATATTATAATACAATTATGGTTGGACGGACTGCCTGCCGAGTGCCGACACAGAGGTAGCCACAGCCGTGAACTACCGCACTGTACACTGGTTGATAAAGAGATAGTAGTATACTCGTAACAACTAGTATGACGACGGTATAAAGAATGAAAAAAAAACCACGGTTAGGTGGTATATATTATAATACAATTATGGTTGGACGGACTGCCTGCCGAGTGCCGACACAGAGGTAGCCACAGCCGTGAACTACCGCACTGTACACTGGTTGATAAAGAGATAGTAGTATACTCGTAACAACTAGTATGACGACGGTATAAAGAATGAAAAAAAAAACCACGGTTAGGTGGTATATATTATAATACAATTATGGATGGACGGACTGCCTGCCGAGTGCCGACACAGAGGTAGCCACAGCCGTGAACTACCGCACTGTACACTGGTTGATAAAGAGATAGTAGTATACTCGTAACAACTAGTATGACGACGGTATAAAGAATGAAAAAAAAACCACGGTTAGGTGGTATATATTATAATACAATTATGGTTGGACGGACTGCCTGCCGAGTGCCGACACAGAGGTAGCCACAGCCGTGAACTACCGCACTGTACACTGGTTGATAAAGAGATAGTAGTATACTCGTAACAACTAGTATGACGACGGTATAAAGAATGAAAAAAAAACCACGGTTAGGTGGTATATAATACAATTATGGTTGGACGGACTGCCTGCCGAGTGCCGACACAGAGGTAGCCACAGCCGTGAACTACCGCACTGTACACTGGTTGATAAAGAGATAGTAGTATACTCGTAACAACTAGTATGACGACGGTATAAAGAATGAAAAAAAAACCACGGTTAGGTGGTATATATTATAATACAATTATGGTTGGACGAACTGCCTGCCGAGTGCCGACACAGAGGTAGCCACAGCCGTGAACTACCGCACTGTACACTGGTTGATAAAGAGATAGTAGTATACTCGTAACAACTAGTATGACGACGGTATAAAGAATGAAAAAAAAACCACGGTTAGGTGGTATATATTATAATACAATTATGGATGGACGGACTGCCTGCCGAGTGCCGACACAGAGGTAGCCACAGCCGTGAACTACCGCACTGTACACTGGTTGATAAAGAGATAGTAGTATACTCGTAACAACTAGTATGACGACGGTATAAAGAATGAAAAAAAAACCACGGTTAGGTGGTATATATTATAATACAATTATGGTTGGACGGACTGCCTGCCGAGTGCCGACACAGAGGTAGCCACAGCCGTGAACTACCGCACTGTACACTGGTTGATAAAGAGATAGTAGTATACTCGTAACAACTAGTATGACGACGGTATAAAGAATGAAAAAAAAACCACGGTTAGGTGGTATATATTATAATACAATTATGGATGGACGGACTGCCTGCCGAGTGCCGACACAGCCGTGAACTACCGCACTGTACTGTGTCTGCTGCTAATATAGACTGGTTGATAAAGAGATAGTATACAATACTACTAATATACTGGTGGTCAGGCACTGGTCACCACTAGTCACACTGGCAGTGGCACTCCTGCAGCAAAAGTGTGCACTGTTTAATTGTAATATAATATTATTTATCATGTACTCCTGGCTCCTGCTATAACAACCTGCAGTGCTCCCCAGTCTCCCCCACAATTATAAGCTTTATATACAATACATTGATGTGCAGCACACTGGGCTGAGCAGTGCACACAGACTGTGTCACTGTGTGACTGTGTATCGTTTTTTTCAGGCAGAGAACGGATATATTAAATAAAACAAACAACTGCACTGTCTCTGGTGGTCACTGGTCACTGTGGTCGTCAGTCACTAAACTCTGTCTGCACTCTCTTCTAATCTACAGTATCACAGCAATCTCTCTCTCTCTCTCTCTTCTAAATCTAATCTAAATGGAGAGGACGCCAGCCACGTCCTCTCCCTATCAATCTCAATGCACGTGTGAAAATAGCGGCGACGCGCGGCTCCTTATATAGAATCCGAGTCTCGCGATAGAATCCGAGCCTCGCGAGAATCCGACAGCGTCATGATGACGTTCGGGCGCGCTCGGGTTAACCGAGCAAGGCGGGAAGATCCGAGTCGCTCGGACCCGTGAAAAAAAAAGTGAAGTTCGTGCGGGTTCGGATTCAAAGAAACCGAACCCGCTCATCTCTACCAAAACCATGAAATCTCCGTCCTCCGGACTGGAGATCACTGCCCTGAGAAATTCCATCTTGAAATTGAATTTCTTTAGGAAGAAATTGAGGGATTTCAGATTTAAGATTGGTCTGACTGAGCCGTCCGGCTTCGGGACCACGAAGAGGCTTGAATAAAAACCTTCTGTCACGATCCGGGTATCTGGACACCATTTCTTACCCATCAGATGCCTCCTAAGGCTGGCTCAGCGCTCCAGGACCGGATCCCATCTGTTATCCTAATGTTCACATTCCTGCATCCTCTCCTGTCTCTCTGAGACGCTGTCACAGTAACGCCTTATTACATCTGGCATGGCGTCTCCCGCGGCCTCCGCCGCCGTCCCTGAGCTTCTGCATGCAGAGTGTCAGAGTGGCGATTACGTCAGCCGCGGTCTCCGCTGTGTCCGCGTGGTTGGATGTGCACTTGTCAGCCGGGCGTCTCCTGTCTCCAGTGGCCGGCGCCGCCATTACTGTTTTCATTACCACATGGATTACAAACCAAACTTCCCTCCAAGTGTCTGCATGGGCGCAGCCATCTTGGACTCTGTCAGCTGATCATTTCCTCCAATCTGTTGTCAGTATTGTTAATCTGCATAATTGCCTAGCCAATCCCTTCCTTGCTGCAGGTATAAATACACTGTGCCTGAGCAAGGAAGGCGTCAGTGCTTTGGTTGTCAAACCTAGTTCCTGTTTGTCTCTCTCCTGTGATTGTCTTCCAGGTTCCAGCTCCTGTCTCAAGACTTCCACCATAGAGACCCGCACCAGCATTCCACCTGCGGTGTAGCCTGACTCTCTGATCCATTGTGGATTCATCTGTTTCCAGCTTCAACATTACCTGCTTCCAGCTCAGCTTCCAGCAGAGTACAGCTTCTCTTAAAGGGCCGGTGTCCTTTCTACACTTTACCACTCTCCACCGGTATTATTATTTCTCCGCTCTCAAACTCTACATTTTACTCATATTGCATCGCTCTCAAGCTTCATTTATTATTTAACTGGTTCCAGTCAGTATCCACTCCGTGTTAACAACAGTCTGGTTCCAGCCAGTATCCACAGCAGCTGTTTTATCTTCAGCAACCCAGCTTTTCCTGGAACACCAGCTGGTACTATCCTGGGTTATCTCCATTGCTACAGTCGGGCCTGGTAAGGACTTTCCATCTAGAAGATTATAAGAACTATCTCACACTACCAGTGCCCTGTGGCTCCTGCCACCCTGTAGTACCCAGGAACTGTATTTATTCTTTGCTGACTTTTATGTTTTCTTTTACTGCTGCTGTGTTGCGGAGTTGTCATAATAAACATCATTGACTTTTATCCAAGTTGTCGTGGTCACGCCTTCGGGCAGTTATTATTCATGTTACTTACATGTCCAGGGGTCTGATACAACCTCCCGGGTTCCGGTACATCTCAGCCCCTACAACTGAGGCTGCCTCCCGTCAGCTCAGGCCCTCAGTTGTGACACCTTCTCCCTGCTGACTAAGGCCAATTTGAACAATCGGTGAGGGGGAACGTCTTGAAACCCCAGTTTGTACCCTTGGGACACTATTTGTAAAACCCACGAGTCCAGGTCCGAATGAATCCAGAACTGACTGAAGAGTTTTAGACGTGCCCCCACTGGTGTGGGCTCCTGCAAGAAAGCCCCAGTGTCATGCAGTGGATTTGGCAGAAGCAGAGGACAATCTCTGGTCCTGCGATCTTGAAGAGGCTACAGACCTCTTCCTTTTCCTTCCTCTACCTGCAAAGAAAGGGGAATCTTAACTTCTTGCATATCTATTGGGCCAAAATGACTGCGGTAGATAATGATGCGTCTTCATCCGTTGAGAGGGAACATAGGGCAAGAAGGTTGACTTACCATTGAAATGAGGATGCATCTTGCTGCCTTTCCAATGAAGCAAGTTTAATTTAGTAATAGGTGAAAAACCATCCCTACAAAGGTGTTAATCAGAGACTTGGCTTTGTGGACACTTTTCAGAGAACAAATTTGTTAGCATAAAAATAAAGCCAGAAAATGAAGAGCTGTTTAATCACGCAATTTGATTTTTTTGCCAGCATATTTCTTTTTCTCTGCAACCCACTGCTAAATTGTGCTTCCTAGATGTTTTTATAAAATCACTGAATCAAATCTAACTCTGATTACATCAGAGAAGGTCAGGTACCCTACACCATAACAGGGGGTATGAAATTTGACTTGTCTACTTAAAGATCACCAAAATCTGATAACAAGGTCAATTACATCCCTGGGTGGGATTGAACCACCAACCTTTTGGTTAATAGCCGTACACACTAATTGATTGAGACACTTTGCAAAAGTCCATACTGACAAAGGCTAATAAGCATTCATCTAAAACGTTTCCTAGAAAAACTTAAAAAAGTCAATAATCTGGAGAGTTTTTGTAAGATGTTTCTTCTATCAACCAACGAAGAAACACATTGGTACTTTCCCATGATGATTGAGTGCTTCAGGATCTCTTGCACTTACATGTGCAGCAGAGTACAGCAATGGAAGCATGCTGGGCCCATAACCCAGAGGTAGGCAGATTGAAACTATCCTCTGCTATATGCATTTTTTTGTTTGTTAATTAAAGTAATCCAAAACAGTGGCGCACCCAGGGGGGGTTTTAGCTGCATGAGTATTATTAATGACTGTCTAGCGTCCTCTGCAGCCTGCTGTCTTCCTGGTGGCACTTGCAAGTGCAATAAAAGTTTACTTTTTTTTAATTATAGTACATATATATCCATGTGCCTACATATATACACATGTATATACATACGTACGTACGTACGTACGTACGTACGTACGTACGTACATACATACATATAAACACACACACACACACACACACACACATATGATATATATATATATATACATGTGTATATATATGTGTACTGTATGTGTGTGTATATATATATATATATATATATATGTATGCATGTTTAATATGCTATGTATATGTGTATATGGATTCACTATGATCTCCCGGCGGCCGGCCTCCCGGCGACCAGCATACCGGTGCCGGGAGGCCGGCTTACCAACAGTGTGGCGAGCGCAAATGAGACCCTTGCGGGCTCGCTGCGCTCGCCATGCTACGTGCGCCACACTATTCTATTCTCCCTCCAGGGGGGTCGTGGACCCCCACGAGGTAGAATAAGTGTCGGTATGCCGGCGGTCAGGCTCCCGGCGCCGGTATGCTGGTCGCCGGGAGCCCGACCGCCGGCATACTGAAGACCACCCATGTATATGTATGTGTGTGTATGTGTGTGTATATATATATATATATATATATATATATATGTGTGTGTGTAGATATATGTGTATATATATACATATATATATATATGTGTACATATATATATATATATACACACACACACAGACACACTAGTTTTACGGACCCAGCATATACTGGGTCACCTCAGTCCCCACCCCCGTGATTGGCTCCGCCCAGTTCTGGAAACCCCCCCATGCAAATCCTGCGTTTGCCACTGCAAAACTGAGATTGATATTTTGGCTCTTTTATTTTTACTTAAAGTACAATAACTTTTACCATTTTAATTTGTTTTTATAGTATATTGACAGTATTGTTTTCTTTCAAAAATCCACTTAATTTTCTTTACCCTATTATTAAAATGGTAATTGACAAAAACAAACTACATTGTCACCAGAAGAGCAATACAAAATGTACAAGTGATATATTAAAATCATCTTTCCAGCTTGAATTTCAATGATGCATTGGGGCAACGATTTTGTGAGAAACATCTTCACCCTTAAATAAAGATTTTCTTAATTCCTTACCTGTGTGCTAATTAGATATCACCTTGTTTTCACATTAAACAGACTTCCACATGAGAAAGCAGCAAGGATGCAGTGGCGTTAATGTTTCCTGGTGTCAACCTGTATTATTTCAGTAGACATTGAAATGAGGATGCATCTTGCTACCTTTCCAATGAAGCAAGTTTAATTTAGTAATAGGTGAAAAACCATCCTTACAAAGGTGTTAATCAGAGACTTGGCTTTGTGGACACTTTTCAGAGAACAAATTTGTTAGCATAAAAATAAAGCCAGAAAATAAAGAGCTGTTTAATCACTCAATTGGATTTTTCTGCCAGCATATTTTTTTTCTCTGCAACCCACTGCTAAATTGTGCTTCCTAGCTGTTTTTATAAAATCACTGAATCAAATATAACTCTGATTACATCAGAGAAGACCAGGTACCCTACACCATAACAGGGGGTTTGAAATTTTGACTTGTCTACTTAAAGATCACCAAAATCTGATAACAAGGTCAATTACGTACCTGGGTGGGATTGATCCACCAACCTTTTGGTTAATAGCCGTACACACTAACTGATTGCGCCACAGAGACACACTGCAAAAGTATATACTGACAAGGTCTAATAAGCATTCATCTAAAACGTTTCCTAGAAAAACTTTAAAAAGTCAATAATCTGTAGAGTTTTTGTAAGATGTTTCTTCCATCAACCAACGAATAAACACATTGGTACTTTCCCATGATGAGTGAGTGTTTCAGGATCTCTTGCACTTACATGTGCAGCAGAGTACAGCAATGGAAGCATGCTGGGCCCATAACCCAGAGGTAGGCAGATTGAAACTATCCTCTGCTATATGCTTTTTTTTTGTTAATTAAAGTAATCCAAAACTGGGATTGATATTTTGGCTCTTTTATTTTTACTTAAAGTACAATAACTTTTACCATTTTAATTTGTTTTAATAGTATATTGACAGTATTGATTTCTTTCAAAAATCCACTTAATTTTCTTTACCCTATTATTAAAATGGTAATTGACAAAAACAAACTACATTGTCACCAGAAGAGCAATACAAAATGTACAAGTGATATATTAAAATCATCTTTCCAGCTTGAATTTCAATGATGCATTGGGGCAATGATTTTGTGAGAAACATCTTCACCCTTAAATAAAGATTTTCTTAATTCCTTACCTGTGTGATAATTAGATATCACCTTGTTTTCGCATTAAACAGACTTCCACATGAGAAAGCAGCAAGGATGCAGTGGCGTTAATGTTTCCTGGTGTCAACTTGTATTATTTCACGAGACATTGAAATGAGGATGCATCTTGCTGCCTTTCCAATGAAGCAAGTTTAATTTAGTAATAGGTGAAAAACCATCCCTACAAAGGTGTTAATCAGAGACTTGGCTTTGTGGACACTTTTCAGAGAACAAATTTGTTAGCATAAAAATAAAGCCAGAAAATGAAGAGCTGTTTAATCACTCAATTGGATTTTTCTGCCAGCATATTTTTTTTCTCTGCAAACCACTGCTAAATTGTGCTTCCTAGCTGTTTTTATAAAATCAATGAATCAAATCTAACTCTGATTACATCAGAGAAGGCCAGGTACCCTACACCATAACAGGGGGTTTGAAATTTTGACTTGTCTACTTAAAGATCACCAAAATCTGATAACAAGGTCAATTACATCCCTGGGTGGGATTGAACCACCAACCTTTTAGTTAATAGCCGTACACACTAACTGATTGCGCCACAGAGACACTTTGCGAAAGTGCATACTGACAAACGCTAATAAGCATTCATCTAAAACGTTTCCTAGAAAAACTTTAAAAAGTCAATAATCTGGAGAGTTTTTGTAAGATGTTTCTTCCATCAACCAATGAAGAAACACATTGGTACTTTCCCATGATGAGTGAGTGCTTCAGGATCTCTTGCACTTACATGTGCAGCAGAGTACAGCAATGGAAGCATGCTGGGCTCATAACCCAGAGGTAGGCAGATTGAAACTATCCTCTGCTGTATGCTTTTTTTTTTAATTAAAGTAATCCAAAACTGGGATTGATATTTTGGCTCTTTTATTTTTACTTAAAGTACAATAACTTTTACCATTTTAATTTGTTTTAATAGTATATTGACAGTATTGTTTTCTTTCAAAAATCCACTTAATTTTCTTTACCCTATTATTAAAATGGTAATTGACAAAAACAAACTACATTGTCACCAGAAGAGCAATACAAAATGTACAAGTGATATATTAAAATCATCTTTCCAGCTTGAATTTCAATGATGCATTGGGGCAACGATTTTGTGAGAAACATCTTCACCCTTAAATAAAGATTTTCTTAATTCCTTACCTGTGTGCTAATTATATATCACCTTGTTTTCACATTAAACAGACTTCCACATGAGAAAGCAGCAAGGATGCAGTGGCGTTAATGTTTCCTGGTGTCAACCTGTATTATTTCAGTAGACATTGAAATGAGGATGCATCTTGCTGCCTTTCCAATGAAGCAAGTTTAATTTAGTAATAGGTGAAAAACCATCCTTACAAAGGTGTTAATCAGAGACTTGGCTTTGTGGACACTTTTCAGAGAACAAATTTGTTAGCATAAAAATAAAGCCAGAAAATAAAGAGCTGTTTAATCACTCAATTGGATTTTTCTGCCAGCATATTTTTTTTCTCTGCAACCCACTGCTAAATTGTGCTTCCTAGCTGTTTTTATAAAATCACTGAATCAAATCTAACTCTGATTACATCAGAGAAGGCCAGGTACCCTACACAATAAGAGGGGGTTTGAAATTTTGACTTGTCTACTTAAATATCACCAAAATCTGATCACAAGGTCAATTAAGTCCCTGGGTGGGATTGAACCACCAACCTTTTGGTTAATAGCCGAACACACTAACCGATTGCGCCACAGAGACACTTTGCAAAAAGTACATACTGACAAAGGCTAATAAGCATACATCTAGAACGTTTCCTAGAAAAACATTAAAAAATCAATAATCTGGAGAGTTTTTGTAAGATGTTTCTTCCATCAACCAACGAATAAACACATTGGTACTTTCCCATGATGAGTGAGTGCTTCAGGATCTCTTGCACTTACATGTGCAGCAGAGTACAGCAATGGAAGCATGCTGGGCCCATAACCAAGAGGTAGGCAGATTGAAACTATCCTCTGCTATATGCTTTTTTTTTTTAATTAAAGTAATCCAAAACTGGGATTGATATTTTGGCTCTTTTATTTTTACTTAAAGTACAATAACTTTTACCATTTTAATTTGTTTTAATAGTATATTGACAGTATTGATTTCTTTCAAAAATCCACTTAATTTTCTTTACCCTATTATTAAAATGGTAATTGACAAAAACAAACTACATTGTCACCAGAAGAGCAATACAAAATGTACAAGTGATATATTAAAATCATCTTTCCAGCTTGAATTTCAATGATGCATTGGGGCAACGATTTTGTGAGAAACATCTTCACCCTTAAATAAAGATTTTCTTAATTCCTTACCTGTGTGCTAATTAGATATCACCTTGTTTTCACATTAAACAGACTTCCACATGAGAAAGCAGCAAGGATGCAGTGGCGTTAATGTTTCCTGGTGTCAACCTGTATTATTTCAGTAGACATTGAAATGAGGATGCATCTTGCTGCCTTTCCAATGAAGCAAGTTTAATTTAGTAATAGGTGAAAAACCATCCTTACAAAGGTGTTAATCAGAGACTTGGCTTTGTGGACACTTTTCAGAGAACAAATTTGTTAGCATAAAAATAAAGCCAGAAAATAAAGAGCTGTTTAATCACTCAATTGGATTTTTCTGCCAGCATATTTTTTTTCTCTGCAACCCACTGCTAAATTGTGCTTCCTAGCTGTTTTTATAAAATCACTGAATCAAATCTAACTCTGATTACATCAGAGAAGGCCAGGTACCCTACACAATAAGAGGGGGTTTGAAATTTTGACTTGTCTACTTAAATATCACCAAAATCTGATCACAAGGTCAATTAAGTCCCTGGGTGGGATTGAACCACCAACCTTTTGGTTAATAGCCGAACACACTAACCGATTGCGCCACAGAGACACTTTGCAAAAAGTACATACTGACAAAGGCTAATAAGCATACATCTAGAACGTTTCCTAGAAAAACATTAAAAAATCAATAATCTGGAGAGTTTTTGTAAGATGTTTCTTCCATCAACCAACGAATAAACACATTGGTACTTTCCCATGATGAGTGAGTGCTTCAGGATCTCTTGCACTTACATGTGCAGCAGAGTACAGCAATGGAAGCATGCTGGGCCCATAACCAAGAGGTAGGCAGATTGAAACTATCCTCTGCTATATGCTTTTTTTTTTTAATTAAAGTAATCCAAAACTGGGATTGATATTTTGGCTCTTTTATTTTTACTTAAAGTACAATAACTTTTACCATTTTAATTTGTTTTAATAGTATATTGACAGTATTGATTTCTTTCAAAAATCCACTTAATTTTCTTTACCCTATTATTAAAATGGTAATTGACAAAAACAAACTACATTGTCACCAGAAGAGCAATACAAAATGTACAAGTGATATATTAAAATCATCTTTCCAGCTTGAATTTCAATGATGCATTGGGGCAATGATTTTGTGAGAAACATCTTCACCCTTAAATAAAGATTTTCTTAATTCCTTACCTGTGTGATAATTAGATATCACCTTGTTTTCGCATTAAACAGACTTCCACATGAGAAAGCAGCAAGGATGCAGTGGCGTTAATGTTTCCTGGTGTCAACTTGTATTATTTCACGAGACATTGAAATGAGGATGCATCTTGCTACCTTTCCAATGAAGCAAGTTTAATTTAGTAATAGGTGAAAAACCATCCTTACAAAGGTGTTAATCAGAGACTTGGCTTTGTGGACACTTTTCAGAGAACAAATTTGTTAGCATAAAAATAAAGCCAGAAAATGAAGAGCTGTTTAATCACTCAATTGGATTTTTCTGCCAGCATATTTTTTTCTCTGCAAACCACTGCTAAATTGTGCTTCCTAGCTGTTTTTATAAAATCAATGAATCAAATCTAACTCTGATTACATCAGAGAAGGCCAGGTACCCTACACCATAAGAGGGGGTTTGAAATTTTGACTTGCCTACTTAAAGATCACCAAAATCTGATAACAAGGTCAATTACATCCCTGGGTGGGATTGAACCATCAACCTTTTAGTTAATAGCCGTACACACTAACTGATTGCGCCACAGAGTCACTTTGCGAAAGTGCATACTGACAAAGGCTAATAAGCATTCATCTAAAACGTTTCCTAGAAAAACTTTAAAAAGTCAATAATCTGGAGAGTTTTTGTAAGATGTTTCTTCCATCAACCAACGAAGAAACACATTGGTACTTTCCCATGATGAGTGAGTGCTTCAGGATCTCTTGCACTTACATGTGCAGCAGAGTACAGCAATGGAAGCATGCTGGGCTCATAACCCAGAGGTAGGCAGATTGAAACTATCCTCTGCTGTATGCTTTTTTTTTTTATTAAAGTAATCCAAAACTGGGATTGATATTTTGGCTCTTTTATTTTTACTTAAAGTACAATAACTTTTACCATTTTAATTTGTTTTAATAGTATATTGACAGTATTGTTTTCTTTCAAAAATCAACTTAAATTTCTTTACCCTATTATTAAAATGGTAATTGACAAAAACAAACTACATTGTCACCAGAAGAGCAATACAAAATGTACAAGTGATATATTAAAATCATCTTTCCAGCTTGAATTTCAATGATGCATTGGGGCAACGATTTTGTGAGAAACATCTTCACCCTTAAATAAAGATTTTCTTAATTCCTTACCTGTGTGCTAATTAGATATCACCTTGTTTTCACATTAAACAGACTTCCACATGAGAAAGCAGCAAGGATGCAGTGGCGTTAATGTTTCCTGGTGTCAACTTGTATTATTTCAGTAGACATTGAAATGAGGATGCATCTTGCTGCCTTTCCAATGAAGCAAGTTTAATTTAGTAATAGGTGAAAAACCATCCCTACAAAGGTGTTAATCAGAGACTTGGCTTTGTGGACACTTTTCAGAGAACAAATTTGTTAGCATAAAAATAAAGCCAGAAAATGAAGAGCTGTTTAATCACTCAATTGGATTTTTTTTGCCAGCATATTTTTTTTCTCTGCAACCCACTGCTAAATTGTGCTTCCTAGCTGTTTTTTATAAAATCACTGAATCAAATCTAACTCTGATTACATCAGAGAAGGCCAGGTACCCTACACAATAAGAGGGGGTTTGAAATTTTGACTTGTCTACTTAAATATCACCAAAATCTGATCACAAGGTCAATTACGTTCCTGGGTGGGTTTGAACCACCAACCTTTTGGTTAATAGCCTTACACACTAACCAATTGCACCACAGAGACACTTTGCAAAAAGTACATACTGACAAAGGCTAATAAGCATTCATCAAGAACGTTTCCTAGAAAAACTTTAAAAAGTCAATAATCTGGAGAGTTTTTGTAAGATGTTTCTTCCATCAACCAATGAAGAAACACATTGGTACTTTCCCATGATGAGTGAGTGCTTCAGGATCTCTTGCACTTACATGTGCAGCAGAGTACTGCAATGGAAGCATGCTGGGCCCATAACCCAGAGATAGGCAGATTGAAACTATCCTTTGCTATATGCATTTATTTTGTTAATTAAAGTAATCCAAAACTGGGATTGATATTTTTGCTCTTTTATTTTTACTTAAAGTACAATAACTTTTACCATTTTAATTTGTTTTAATAGTATATTGACAGTATTGTTTTCTTTCAAAAATCCACTTAATTTTCTTTACCCTATTATTAAAATGGTAATTGACAAAAACAAACTACATTGTCACCAGAAGAGCAATACAAAATGTACAAGTGATATATTAAAATCATCTTTCCAGCTTGAATTTCAATGATGCATTGGGGCAACGATTTTGTGAGAAACATCTTCACCCTTAAATAAAGATTTTCTTAATTCCTTACCTGTGTGCTAATTAGATATCACCTTGTTTTCACATTAAACAGACTTCCACATGAGAAAGCAGCAAGGGTGCAGTGGCGTTAATGTTTCCTGGTGTCAACTTGTATTATTTCAGTAGACATTGAAATGAGGATGCATCTTGCTGCCTTTCCAATGAAGCAAGTTTAATTTAGTAATAGGTGAAAAACCATCCCTACAAAGGTGTTAATCAGAGACTTGGCTTTGTGGACACTTTTCAGAGAACAAATTTGTTAGCATAAAAATAAAGCCAGAAAATGAAGAGCTGTTTAATCACTCAATTGGATTTTTTTGCCAGCATATTTCTTTTTCTCTGCAACCCACTGCTAAATTGTGCTTCCTAGCTGTTTTTTATAAAATCACTGAATCAAATCTAACTCTGATTACATCAGAGAAGGCCAGGTACCCTACACAATAAGAGGGGGTTTGAAATTTTGACTTGTCTACTTAAAGATCACCAAAATCTGATCACAAGGTCAATTACATCCCTGGGTGTGATTGAACCACCAACCTTTTGGTTAGTAGCTGTACACACTAACTGATTGCGCCACAGAGACACTTTGCAGAAGTAAATACTGACAAAGGCTAATAAGCATTCATCTAAAACGTTTCCTAGAAAAACTTTAAAAAGTCAATAATCTGGAGAGTTTTTGTAAGATGTTTCTTCCATCAACCAACGAATAAACACATTGGTACTTTCCCATGATGAGTGAGTGCTTCAGGATCTCTTGCACTTACATGTGCAGCAGAGTACTGCAATGGAAGCATGCTGGGCCCATAACCCAGAGGTAGGCAGATTGAAACTATCCTTTGCTATATGCATTTTTTTTTGTTAATTAAAGTAATCCAAAACTGGGATTGATATTTTTGCTCTTTTATTTTTACTTAAAGTACAATAACTTTTACCATTTTAATTTGTTTTAATAGTATATTGACAGTATTGTTTTCTTTCAAAAATCCACTTAATTTTCTTTACCCTATTATTAAAATGGTAATTGACAAAAACAAACTACATTGTCACCAGAAGAGCAATACAAAATGTACAAGTGATATATTAAAATCATCTTTCCAGCTTGAATTTCAATGATGCATTGGGGCAACGATTTTGTGAGAAACATCTTCACCCTTAAATAAAGATTTTCTTAATTCCTTACCTGTGTGCTAATTAGATATCACCTTGTTTTCACATTAAACAGACTTCCACATGAGAAAGCAGCAAGGATGCAGTGGCGTTAATGTTTCCTGGTGTCAACCTGTATTATTTCAGTAGACATTGAAATGAGGATGCATCTTGCTACCTTTCCAATGAAGCAAGTTTAATTTAGTAATAGGTGAAAAACTATCCCTACAAAGGTGTTAATCAGAGACTTGGCTTTGTGGACACTTTTCAGAGAACAAATTTGTTAGCATAAAAATAAAGCCAGAAAATGAAGAGCTGTTTAATCACTCAATTGGATTTTTTTGCCAGCATATTTCTTTTTCTCTGCAACCCACTGCTAAATTGTGCTTCCTAGCTGTTTTTATAAAATCACTGAATCAAATCTAACTCTGATTACATCAGAGAAGGCCAGGTACCCTACACCATAACAGGGGGTTTGAAATTTTGACTTGTCTACTTAAAGATCACCAAAATCTGATCACAAAGTCAATTACGTCCCTGGGTGTGATTGAACCACCAACCTTTTGGTTAGTAGCCGTACACACTAACTGATTGCGCCACAGAGACACTTTGCAGAAGTAAATACTGACAAAGGCTAATAAGCATTCATCTAAAACGTTTCCTAGAAAAACTTTAAAAAGTCAATAATCTGGAGAGTTTTTGTAAGATGTTTCTTCCATCAACCAACGAAGAAACACATTGGTACTTTCCCATGATGAGTGAGTGCTTCAGGATCTCTTGCACTTACATGTGCAGCAGAGTACAGCAATGGAAGCATGCTGGGCCCATAACCCAGAGGTAGGCAGATTGAAACTATCCTCTGCTATATGCATTTTTTTTTTTTGTTAATTAAAGTAATCCAAAACTGGGATTGATATTTTGCCTCTTTTATTTTTACTTAAAGTACAATTTCTTTTACCATTTTAATTTGTTTTAATAGTATATTGACAGTATTGTTTTCTTTCAAAAATCCACTTAATTTTCTTTACCCTATTATTAAAATGGTAATTGACAAAAACAAACTACATTGTCACCAGAAGAGCAATACAAAATGTACAAGTGATATATTAAAATCATCTTTCCAGCTTGAATTTCAATGATGCATTGGGGCAACGATTTTGTGAGAAACATCTTCACCCTTAAATAAAGATTTTCTTAATTCCTTACTTGTGTGCTAATTAGATATCACCTTGTTTTCACATTAAACAGACTTCCACATGAGAAAGCAGCAAGGATGCAGTGGCGTTAATGTTTCCTGGTGTCAACTTGTATTATTTCAGTAGACATTGAAATGAGGATGCATCTTGCTGCCTTTACAATGAAGCAAGTTTAATTTAGTAATATGTGAAAAACCATCCCTACAAAGGTGTTAATCAGAGACTTGGCTTTGTGGACACTTTTCAGAGAACAAATTTGTTAGCATAAAAATAAAGCCAGAAATGAAGAGCTGTTTAATCACTCAATTGGATTTTTTTGCCAGCATATTTCTTTTTCTCTGCAACCCACTGCTAAATTGTGCTTCCTAGCTGTTTTTATAAAATCACTGAATCAAATCTAACTCTGATTACATCAGAGAAGGCTAGGTACCCTACACAATAAGAGGGGGTTTGAAATTTTGACTTGTCTACTTAAATATCACCAAAATCTGATCACAAGGTCAATTACGTCCCTGGGTAGGATTTAACCACCAACCTTTTGGTTAATAGCCGTACACACTAACCAATTGCGCCACAGAGACACTTTGCAAAAAGTACATACTGACAAAGGCTAATAAGCATTCATCTAGAACGTTTCCTAGAAAAACTTTAAAAAGTCAAGTGAAGGAGATCCAACTGAGGCAGCACAAGGGAACTCTCGAAAGAGGAACAAGGCAAGAGGAAGATCTGAGACAAAGAAATCTGACTTTTACCAGAGCTGACCAGAGGAAAGCACAAACACAGTCCCCCTCTACCACAAATAATGCAGTCGAGTTTCCCACATTTGGGGAAATCACAGGGGTCAGCATACCCAGAATGCAATGAATGAACCTCACCCTGGGAGAACAATCTTCATGACCATGGTATCTCCTATGCAAAATAAGTATGATTTGGGATAGGGCTGGGGAGGGCCGCTGCTCAGGCACATCTCTGTCAAGTAAAGGAGATTCAACTGAGGCAGCACAAGGGAACTCTCATCTGGGGACAACAACTGCAGGGAGAACACATATTTTCAGATGAACATGGGAGGGCAGAAGGCTGCCTAATACTGAAGCACCCCCAAACAACAAACCAAATGCAACAACTAGTGCAAGCATTCCTGGGGGAAGGCCTGCAGCAGATGGATTTGCATATGATGTCATCCAAGCAGTGGGTCAAAGTTGGCTTCAACCCTCGTCTGCATATGAAAAGAAAAAAGGGATGTGCAGGGCATGGCGTCCTTTTGTGGCGCTTGGATGAACCCTCCTTCGGTGTGGGGCTCATGTTGGCTATGCCCCAGCCCCTGAAGCATTCAAGATGATTTCTTGCAGCAGCTGGGCACTGTAACAGCTCCAGAGTTGCTCTGTAAAGCATGTAAAAGGGTGTGGGCCCTGCAGCACTACCTGTAGTATGCATTGTGCGTTGGAAGGCACAAAGTAAGCAGACGGGAGAGGTCAGGATAGTGCGCAAGGGCATAGAAGGGAGCGGCTCAAGAAAAGAGAAGTGGAAACAGACAGCAAACTAGGCTGGAGAAAGACCTGAGACAAAGAGATCTGAATTATATGAGAGCCGACCAGAGGAAACACAAATTATGCAGTCAAGTGTCCCACATTTGGGGAAATCGCAGGAGCAGCACACCCAGAGTGCAATGGGTGAGCCTTGCCCTAGGAGAAGCACCTTCCTGATCATAGTATCTCACCTGGCAGGTAAATAGGAGTTGGGCTAGAGCTGGGGAGGGTCGCTGCTCGTGCACCCCCCTGTCAAGTGAAGGAGATCCAACTGAGGCAGCACAAGGGAACTCTCGAAAGAAGAACAAGGCTAGAGGAAGATCTGAGACAAAGAAATCTGACTTTTACCAGAGCTGACCAGAGGAAAGCACAAACACAGTCCCCCACTACCACAAATAATGCAGTCGAGTTTCCCACATTTGGGGAAATCACAGGGGTCAGCATACCCAGAATGCAATGAATGAACCTCACCCTGGGAGAACAATCTTCATGACCATGGTATCTCCTATGCAAAATAAGTATGATTTGGGATAGGGCTGGGGAGGGCCGCTGCTCAGGCACATCTCTGTCAAGTAAAGGAGATTCAACTGAGGCAGCACAAGGGAACTCTCATCTGGGGACAACAACTGCAGGGAGAACACATATTTTCAGATGAACATGGGAGGGCAGAAGGCTGCCTAATACTGAAGCACCCCCAAACAACAAACCAAATGCAACAACTAGTGCAAGCATTCCTGGGGGAAGGCCTGCAGCAGATTGATTTGCATATGGTAATGCCATCCAAGCAGTGGGTCAAAGTTGGCTTCAACCCTCGTCTGCATATGAAAAGAGAAAAGGGGCGTGCAGGGCATGGCGGCCTTTTGCGGCGCTTGGATGACCCCTAGTTCGCATTAAACACCTCCACCCTCCTTCGGTGTGGGGCTCATGTTGGCTATGCCCCAGCCCCTGAAGCATTCAAGCTGATTTCTTGCAGCAGCTGGGCACTGTAACAGCTCCAGAGCTGCTCTGTAAGGCAAGTAAAAGGGTGTGGGCCCTGCAGCACTACCTGTAGTTCGCATTGTGCGTTGGAAGGCACAAAGTAAGCAGATGGGAGAAGTCAGGATAGTGCGCAAGGGCATAGAAGGGAGCGGCTCAAGAAAAGAGAAGTGGAAACAGACAGCAAACTAGGCTGAAGAGAGACCTGAGACAAAGAGATCTGAATTATATGAGAGCCGACCAGGGGAAACACAAATTATGCAGTCAAGTTTCCCACATTTGGGGAAATCAAAGGGGCAGCACACCCAGAGTGCAATGGGTGAGGCTTGCCCTGGGAGAAGCACCTACATGATCATCGTATCTCACCTGGCAGGTAAGTAGGAGTTGGGCTAGAGCTGGGGAGGGTCGCTGCTCGGGCACCCCCCTGTCAAGTGAAGGAGATCCAACTGAGGCAGCACAAGGGAACTCTCGAAAGAAGAACAAGGCTAGAGGAAGATCTGAGACAAAGAAATCTGACTTTTACCAGAGCTGACCAGAGGAAAGCACAAACACAGTCCCCCACTACCACAAATAATGCAGTCGAGTTTCCCACATTTGGGGAAATCACAGGGGTCATCATACCCAGAATGCAATGAATGAACCTCACCCTGGGAGAACAATCTTCATGACCATGATATCTCCTATGCAAAATAAGTATGATTTGGGATAGGGCTGGGGAGGGCCGCTGCTCAGGCACATCTCTGTCAAGTAAAGGAGATTCAACTGAGGCAGCACAAGGGAACTCTCATCTGGGGACAACAACTGCAGGGAGAACACATATTTTCAGATGAACATGGGAGGGCAGAAGGCTGCCTAATACTGAAGCACCCCCAAACAACAAACCAAATGCAACAACTAGTACAAGCATTCCTGGGGGAAGGCCTGCAGCAGATGGATTTGCATATGGTGATGTCATCCAAGCAGTGGGTCAAAGTTGGCTTCAACCCTCGTCTGCATATGAAAAGAGAAAAGGGGCGTGCAGGGCATGGCGGCCTTTTGCGGCGCTTGGATGACCCCTAGTTCGCATTAAACACCTCCACCCTACTTCGGTGTGGGGCTCATGTTGGCTATGCCCCAGCCCCTGAAGCATTCAAGCTGATTACTTGCAGCAGCTGGGCACTGTAATAGCTCCAGAGCTGCTCTGTAAGGCAAGTAAAAGGGTGTGGGCCCTGCAGCACTACCTGTAGTTCGCATTGTGCGTTGGAAGGCACAAAGTAAGCAGATGGGAGAAGTCAAGATAGTGCGCAAGGGCATAGAAGGGAGCGGCTCAAGAAAAGAGAAGTTGAAACAGACAGCAAACTAGGCTGGAGAGAGACCTGAGACAAAGAGATCTGACGAGAGCTGACCAGGGGAAACACAAATTATGCAGTCAAGTTTCCCACATTTGGGGAAATCACAGGGGCAGCACACCCAGAGTGCAATGGGTGAGCCTTGCCCTGGGAGAAGCACCTACATGATCATAGTATCTCACCTGGCAGGTAAGTAGGAGTTGGGCTAGAGCTGCGAAGGGTCTGTCAAAGTCAGAAAAATATCTCTATGCACACTACCATATTTGCACCTCACCCAGGTCCGTGCTGCGCATGCGTACGCTCTCCCGTACGTGCGCATACTCACAGTCGCGGGCACCCGCAGGCGCATGGTATGCGTATTTACGGTAGAGTTTATGTGGTTGTAGCGTGCGACTCAATCGTAACATATTTTCACTAATAATGTATTTTGTAGATCATGGTCCCTTTGATAGATTCTGAAAGTTTGGTTAATATAGAATGTTTATGAACAGAGGAATCCCTCTTTGTTTGATACGAAGGGTCAGACAGGAGTAATACAGTGGTGTTTAGTATCCATCGGAAGAATATTTAATTAGAAATATTCCGGTGTTGGTTTGAAGCAGATCAATCGCTCGTGCGAATAGTTATGGACATAAGAAGTTTATGAACATTTACTTTATTTGCACTTTATTACCCATGCGGCGGGATACCCAGTTTCCCTCCCACCTGAGCAGTTGGAAATAGTCACAGCCCACCTGTATGAATCAACCTATGACCTTTTGTTATAATGCGAAGCCGAATTCCTGTGTCCAATGAACAATGAGATTGTAGGGACCATTGAATTGTATTGTGTGTGGGGCATAAATAGGCAGGCCGACCGTATCCAGTTCTCTCTCTCTTCAACGGTTCTCATTGCTGATAATCGGGAGCTGGATATCGAGGCGCATGCGATCGTTCCCCTTGTGCGTAAGTTTTCTCCGTAATCATATTGTCTTACTGTGAGCCATCTCTCTCTCTCTCTATCTCTCTCTCTCTTCTCTTTCTCTCGTATTTTCCTTTAATTGTATTGTATTGTATTTCCTGTGTAGTTTATCTGGTTAGTTGGTTTATGTTATATTGTAGTGTATGCTTTGTACTGTGATTCTTTTTGCAAGTATAATAGTCATAATACATATAATAGGTTTCGGACCCTAAGCCCAGGTATCTGTGTATTCTTTATAGTGTTAAGTATTCTCTGAGCGCCGGTGACGCTCAAGCAGCTTTGTAGTTAATCAGGTTACACCAGGTTGCACTTACACTCTGTCTCTACACTAAGGTATACTGTGTATCTCATCGTTAAAGGTATAGAGATAAAGGTTTAAACGTTGTAAGCGTCTGCACCGCTGGTGATCTCCTCGTGGTCCCGAGCGTACGCTACGCTATAGCGAATCATTACGTTAGTCGGCAGCCAATAGCGTGCCTGCCTGTGATCACTGGGCCGTAAGCGAACGTGACGCTTGAGCGATCGCTACACAACTTGCGTACCCTTACGGTACTTCTTACGTAGATAGCGTATAGTGTTCTTAGACCTCTTAAAGTGTTTTATATACGATAAATATTTAGCTTTATCAGGTCGCTGCTCGGGTACCCCCCTGTCAAGTGAAGGAGATCCAACTGAGGCAGCACAAGGGAACTCTCGAAAGAGGAACAAGGCTAGAGGAAGATCTGAGACAAAGAAATCTGACTTTTACCAGAGTTGACCAGAAGAAAGCACAAACACAGTCCCCCACTACCACAAATAATGCAGTCGAGTTTCCCACATTTGGGGAAATCACAGGGGTCAGCATACCCAGAATGCAATGAATGAACCTCACCCTGGGAGAACAATCTTCATGACCATGGTATCTCCTATGCAAAATAAGTATGATTTGGGATAGGGCTGGGGAGGGCCGCTGCTCAGGCACATCTCTGTCAAGTAAAGGAGATTCAACTGAGGCAGCACAAGGGAACTCTCATCTGGGGACAACAACTGCAGGGAGAACACATATTTTCAGATGAACATGGGAGGGCAGAAGGCTGCCTAATACTGAAGCACCCCCAAACAACAAACCAAATGCAACAACTAGTGCAAGCATTCCTGGGGGAAGGCCTGCAGCAGATGGATTTGCATATGGTGATGTCATCCAAGCAGTGGGTCAAAGTTGGCTTCAACCCTCGTCTGCATATGAAAAGAAAAAAGGGATGTGCAGGGCATGGCGTCCTTTTGTGGCGCTTGGATGAACCCTCCTTCGGTGTGGGGCTCATGTTGGCTATGCCCCAGCCCCTGAAGCATTCAAGATGATTTCTTGCAGCAGCTGGGCACTGTAACAGCTCCAGAGTTGCTCTGTAAAGCATGTAAAAGGGTGTGGGCCCTGCAGCACTACCTGTAGTATGCATTGTGCGTTGGAAGGCACAAAGTAAGCAGACAGGAGAGGTCAGGATAGTGCGCAAGGGCATAGAAGGGAGCGGCTCAAGAAAAGAGAAGTGGAAACAGACAGCAAACTAGGCTGGAGAAAGACCTGAGACAAAGAGATCTAAATTATATGAGAGCCGACCAGAGGAAACACAAGTTATGCAGTCAAGTGTCCCACATTTAGGGAAATCGCAGGAGCAGCACACCCAGAGTGCAATGGGTGAGCCTTGCCCTGGGAGAAGCACCTTCCTGATCATAGTATCTCACCTGGCAGGTAAATAGGAGTTGGGCTAGAGCTGGGGAGGGTCGCTGCTTGTGCACCCCCCTGTCAAGTGAAGGAGATCCAACTGAGGCAGCACAAGGGAACTCTCGAAAGAAGAACAAGGCTAGAGGAAGATCTGAGACAAAGAAATCTGACTTTTACCAGAGCTGACCAGAGGAAAGCACAAACACAGTCCCCCACTACCACAAATAATGCAGTCGAGTTTCCCACATTTGGGGAAATCACAGGGGTCAGCATACCCAGAATGCAATGAATGAACCTCACCCTGGGAGAACAATCTTCATGACCATGGTATCTCCTATGCAAAATAAGTATGATTTGGGATAGGGCTGGGGAGGGCCGCTGCTCAGGCACATCTCTGTCAAGTAAAGGAGATTCAACTGAGGCAGCACAAGGGAACTCTCATCTGGGGACAACAACTGCAGGGAGAACACATATTTTCAGATGAACATGGGAGGGCAGAAGGCTGCCTAATACTGAAGCACCCCCAAACAACAAACCAAATGCAACAACTAGTGCAAGCATTCCTGGGGGAAGGCCTGCAGCAGATTGATTTGCATATGGTAATGCCATCCAAGCAGTGGGTCAAAGTTGGCTTCAACCCTCGTCTGCATATGAAAAGAGAAAAGGGGCGTGCAGGGCATGGCGGCCTTTTGCGGCGCTTGGATGACCCCTAGTTCGCATTAAACACCTCCACCCTCCTTCGGTGTGGGGCTCATGTTGGCTATGCCCCAGCCCCTGAAGCATTCAAGCTGATTTCTTGCAGCAGCTGGGCACTGTAACAGCTCCAGAGCTGCTCTGTAAGGCAAGTAAAAGGGTGTGGGCCCTGCAGCACTACCTGTAGTTTGCATTGTGCATTGGAAGGCACAAAGTAAGCAGACGGGAGAAGTCAGGATAGTGCGCAAGGGCATAGAAGGGAGCGGCTCAAGAAAAGAGAAGTGGAAACAGACAGCAAACTAGGCTGGAGAGAGACCTGAGACAAAGAGATCTGAATTATACGAGAGCCGACAAGGGGAAACACAAATTATGCAGTCAAGTGTCCCACATTTGGGGAAATTGCAGGAGCAGCACACCCAGAGTGCAATGGGTGAGCCTTGCCCTGGGAGAAGCACCTTCATGATCATAGTATCTCACCTGGCAGGTAAGTAGGAGTTGGGCTAGAGCTGGGGAGGGTCGCTGCTCGGGCACCCCCCTGTCAAGTGAAGGAGATCCAACTGAGGCAGCACAAGGGAACTCTCGAAAGAGGAACAAGGCTAGAGGAAGATCTGAGACAAAGAAATCTGACTTTTACCAGAGCTGACCAGAGGAAAGCACAAACACAGTCCCCCTCTACCACAAATAATGCAGTAGAGTTTCCCACATTTGGGGAAATCACAGGGGTCAGCATACCCAGAATGCAATGAATGAACCTCACCCTGGGAGAACAATCTTCATGACCATGGTATCTCCTATGCAAAATAAGTATGATTTGGGATAGGGCTGGGGAGGGCCGCTGCTCAGGCACATCTCTGTCAAGTAAAGGAGATTCAACTGAGGCAGCACAAGGGAACTCTCATCTGGGGACAACAACTGCAGGGAGAACACATATTTTCAGATGAACATGGGAGGGCAGAAGGCTGCCTAATACTGAAGCACCCCCAAACAACAAACCAAATGCAACTACTAGTACAAGCATTCCTGGGGGAAGGCCTGCAGCAGATGGATTTGCATATGGTGATGTCATCCAAGCAGTGGGTCAAAGTTGGCTTCAACCCTCATCTGCATATGAAAAGAGAAAAGGGGCGTGCAGGGCATGGCGGCCTTTTGCGGCGCTTGGATGACCCCTAGTTCGCATTAAACACCTCCACCCTCCTTCGGTGTGGGGCTCATGTTGGCTATGCCCCAGCCCCTGAAGCATTCAAGCTGATTTCTTGCAGCAGCTGGGCACTGTAACAGCTCCAGAGCTGCTCTGTAAGGCAAGTAAAAGGGTGTGGGCCCTGCAGCACTACCTGTAGTTTGCATTGTGCGTTGGAAGGCACAAAGTAAGCAGATGGGAGAAGTCAGGATAGTGCGCAAGGGCATAGAAGGGAGCGGCTCAAGAAAAGAGAAGTGGAAACAGACAGCAAACTAGGCTGAAGAGAGACCTGAGACAAAGAGATCTGAATTATATGAGAGCCGACCAGGGGAAACACAAATTATGCAGTCAAGTTTCCCACATTTGGGGAAATCAAAGGGGCAGCACACCCAGAGTGCAATGGGTGAGGCTTGCCCTGGGAGAAGCACCTACATGATCATAGTATCTCACCTGGCAGGTAAGTAGGAGTTGGGCTAGAGCTGGGGAGGGTCGCTGCTCGGGCACCCCCCTGTCAAGTGAAGGAGATCCAACTGAGGCAGCACAAGGGAACTCTCGAAAGAAGAACAAGGCTAGAGGAAGATCTGAGACAAAGAAATCTGACTTTTACCAGAGCTGACCAGAGGAAAGCACAACACAGTCCCCCACTACCACAAATAATGCAGTCGAGTTTCCCACATTTGGGGAAATCACAGGGGTCATCATACCCAGAATGCAATGAATGAACCTCACCCTGGGAGAACAATCTTCATGACCATGATATCTCCTATGCAAAATAAGTATGATTTGGGATAGGGCTGGGGAGGGCCGCTGCTCAGGCACATCTCTGTCAAGTAAAGGCGATTCAACTGAGGCAGCACAAGGGAACTCTCATCTGGGGACAACAACTGCAGGGAGAACACATATTTTCAGATGAACATGGGAGGGCAGAAGGCTGCCTAATACTGAAGCACCCCCAAACAACAAACCAAATGCAACAACTAGTGCTAGCATTCCTGGGGGAAGGCCTGCAGCAGATGGATTTGCATATGGTGATGCCATCCAAGCAGTGGGTCAAAGTTGGCTTCAACCCTCGTCTGCATATGAAAAGAAAAAAGGGATGTGCAGGGCATGGCGGCCTTTTGCGGCCCTTGGATGACCCCTAATTCGCATTAAACACCTCCACCCTCCTTCGGTGTGGGGCTCATGTTGGCTATGCCCCAGCACCTGAAGCATTCCAGCTGATTTCTTGCAGCAGCTGGGCACTGTAACAGCTCCAGAGCTGCTCTGTAAGGCAACTAAAAGGGTGTGGGCCCTGCAGCACTACCTGTAGTTCGCATTGTGCGTTGGAAGGCACAAAGTAAGCAGACGGGAGAAGTCAGGATAGTGCGCAAGGGCATAGAAGGGAGCGGCTGAAGAAAAGAGAAGTGGAAACAGACAGCAAACTAGGCTGGAGAGAGACCTGAGACAAAGAGATCTGAATTATACGAGAGCCGACCAGAGGAAACACAAATTATGCAGTCAAGTGTCCCACATTTGGGGAAATCGCAGGAGCAGCACACCCAGAGTGCAATGGGTGAGCCTTGCCCTGGGAGAAGCGTGTACATTTTCGGTATCGCCTGCCTAGAGAAATGGAACCTAGATGGCATTTGGTACCGGGGACACAGTACCTCAATCAAGTCTCTAGTTGCCTCTGAATTAACGATGGATACCGGAACCACGTTTCTCACCACCCAGGCTGACAAGACCTGAGTTATCCGCTTTGCAGCAGGATGACTGCTGTGATATTTCATCTTCCTCGCAAAGGACTGCTGGACAGTCAATTGCCTACTGGAAGTAGTACAAGTGGTCTTCCGACTTCCCCTCTGGGATGACGATCGACTCCCAGCAGCAACAACAGCAGCGCCAGCAGCAGTAGGCGTTACACTCAAGGATGCATCGGAGGAATCCCAGGCAGGAGAGGACTCGTCAGACTTGCCAGTGACATGGCCTGCAGGACTATTGGCTCTCCTGTCTAAGGAGGAAATTGACACTGAGGGAGTTGGTGGTGTGGTTTGCAGGAGCTTGGTTACAAGAGGAAGGGATTTAGTGGTCAGTGGACTGCTTCCGCTGTCATCCAAAGTTTTTGAACTTGTCACTGACTTATGATTAATGCGCTGCAGGTGACGTATAAGGGAGGATGTTCTGAGGTGGTTAACGTCCTTACCCCTACTTATTACAGCTTGACAAAGGCAACACACGGCTTGACACCTGTTGTCCGCATTTGTGTACAGGATGCAAACCTTCATGTCCAAATTTATCCATCTCATCAGTCGTACCTCAGATTTGCGGTACAGGACTGTCATTGCCAATTTCAGACGTTGCTGTTTGGTCTCTCCACGGCCCAGAGAATTTTCACCAAGGTAATGGTGGAAATGATGGTTCTCCTGCGCAAGCAATGTGTCACAATTATCCCGTACTTGAGCGATCTCATAAAAGCGAGATCAAGAGAGCCGATGCTGAACAGCGTATCACTTTCTCTGAAAGTGTTACAGCAACACGGCTGGATTTTCAATATCCCAAAGTCGCAGTTGGTTCCTACGACTCGTCTGTCTTTCTTGGGCATGATTCTGGACACAGACCAGAAGAGGGTTTATCTCCCGATAGAAAAGGCCCAGGAACTCATGACTCTTGTCAGGAACCTATTGAAACCAAAACTTGTGTCAGTGCATCACTGCACTCGAGTCCTGGGAAAGATGGTGGCATCATACAAAGCCATTCCATTCGGCAGGTTCCATGCGAGGACTTTCCAATGGGACCTACTGGACAAGTGGTCTGGGTCACATTTACAGATGCATTGGTTGATCACCCTGTCCCCCAGGGTCAGGGTATCACTCCTGTGGTGGCTGCAGAGTGCTCACCTTCTCGAGTGACGCAGATTCGGCATTCAGGACTGGATCCTGGTGACCACAGATGCAAGCCTCCAAGGTTGGGGAGCAGTCACACAGGGAAGAAATTTTCAAGGTCTTTGGTCAAGTCAAGAGACTTGTCTTCACATCAACATCCTGAAACTAGGGGCCATATACAATGCCCTACGTCAAGCGGAGACCTTACTTTGCGACCAACCGGTTCTGATCCAGTAAGACAACGTCACCGCAGTGGCTCATGTAAACCGCCAAGGTGGCACAAGGAGCAGAGTGGCGATGGCACAAGCTACCTTTGCATTTTTCTCCCAAACGAAGGACACTAGAATGAAAATTTTAAAGCCTCCTGTTAGTGCTTCATCTACACGGTATAGCCCTGAATTTTCCAATGCGTAGCTCTTTGCAAAAGAGAGATATTGGCAAGGAAAAGCTGTCTTGTACCTTTGCATTTTTCTCCCAAACGAAGGACACTAGAAAGAAAATTTTAAAGCCTCCTGTTAGGCCATCATCTACACGGCATAGCCCTGAATTTTCCAATGTGCAGCTCTTTGCAAAAGAGAGATATTGGCAAGGAAAAGCTGTCTTGTACCTTTGCATTTTTCTCCCAAACGAAGGAAACTAGAATGAAAATTTTAAAGCCTCCTGTTAGTGCTTCATCTACACAGTATAGCCCTGAATTTTCCAATGCGTAGCTCTTTGCAAAAGAGAGATATTGGCAAGGAAAAGCTGTCTTTCAACTCTTCCACAACTGAAAAACAGATAGTGTTCCCAAGCCTTCCATCCTGTAATATCTTCAGTCTCTCGTCAATGAAGAAAACAATCCCTCCAGCAGACTCTTCAACCACGATACAAGATCACAGCCAAAAGGGCGAGAAGCAACTACACTTGCGTTTAACCAAAATGGCTAAAACTTAGTGGAGGAAAGTGCAGTGCACCAAAACATAAGCTGACACAATCATGGAGAATGCGCCAGCATATATGCTCTTCTATCTATATTTTGCAAACCTGCTCTTGTCCCCTCCAGCTGCTCCATGTAGATTTGACGCCTGGCAAGGTGCATAACCCACTGACAAGCAGGCACACTCCTGCATGAGTTTTCACTCTCACTAGCAGGATGATACACATTCATTTGCATGTGCTCCACCTCTGACACACCGCCCACCCAACCACCCAGTCACCAGAGCCACCCACAAGCCAACTGGCTCCGTGATTTAATTTGCACAGTGCAGTCATCCAGGCAGCATGTCCTTCTCAATGGAATAATCTCTGGTTCCATGGAATCTTCCGCATTGGAATGCTGCGGAACAAAAAGGATTTAAACATTCAGCTTGCTAGCATTCAATGTATCTGCGGCTTGGCTCTAGCACATGGGTCTTCATCCTGTGGCCCTCCAGCTGCTGTGAAACTACACATCCCAGCATGCCCTGCCACAGTTTTGCTATTAAGGTATGCTAAAACTGAGGCAGGGCATGCTGGTATATGTAGTTCCACAGCAGCTGGAGGGTCGCAGGTTGAAGACCCATATTCTAGCATGCCTGTTCTATGATGCATGTTCCGTGATGTCACAATCAGCTTGGAATGGGGTGTCTAGCATGCATTTGCTGACAGCCACTTGAGGGAGACACACATCAGGAGACGCAGCATATCGGAGGTCTTCGATGCCTTTCCAGCAAATGCACACCACCAGCTGCTGGTCTGGACACAAAACAATACCCACAATTGAAGGCTCAAAATGCCCAACTACAGGATTAATGTAAGTAGTGAATTTAGGAATGAATTTAGAAGTAGGAAATTAAGTTAGTTCACAAGTACATTCAAATTCCGATCTAAAGTCTAGGTAGGCCTCACGTCCTGGCAGCCCCCAGCATTTAAAAATGCCTTGATTAGAGGTAGGGAATTAAATGTAGATAAGAAGTAGACACAAAATAACACTCCACAGAGCAATTATCAGGTGTCTTTATCAATTGTTGCATTTAAAAAATCAAGCAATTAGGGAACACAATGTTGCGACAATGTAACCCTATTTGCAAAATAGTACTAAATAAGTTTGTCGATGTAAGACATTTGCAAAGGCGCAAACAAAACACGCTGGAAAATGCAACCGAATCTGTTTTTGGAGGTTAGAATAGATGCAGTATCAAGTAGCTCAATGGGTAGGGTGTTTGATTAGAATTCAACAGGTTATAGATTTGAATCCTGGGTATGATAGTTTGAGGTGTTATTTAATAAAGTATGTTTATATATTAGTCACACATGGCTTACTTGTACAAATGGCATGTCACCAGTTAGTGCTGACTGCTGATATGCCATTTGCACAAACACGCCATGTGTGACTGTATATGCATTTAAGGAGGGCACCCCGGCAATACCACAAACCATTGAGTGTCAAGTATACTAGATATATCTTCATATCTCATGTGCTTTCTCTGAGACCAATCTTGTTATGCCCCTTCCCCACAAGGCATGCGCCTTTTGTCCATATTGCAAAAATGGGGAGGGGAGGGGGGGGGCATATAATTCTCTGTCACAGGGCACCAAAAAGTCTAGTTATGGCTCTGGTATGCATTATGTAATCTGGCAGACCATATCTCCAACACTGGCTGGTTGGAATAGAAATCCGGTTATCTATGTGAGCAAATGACCATCAACGATTTACTCTCAAACACTAGAAAATGGACAAACATGGTCCCCTAAACAAATTGGTTAAATTTTGGGTTTAACCAATTTGTGTAATGACCATTTTTGACCACTTTTCTAGTGTTTGGGAGCAAATGGTTAATTGACATTTGCTACTATACATTACCAGATTTTCATTCCATCCATCCAGACTGGATAGATAGCCTGACAGATAATTGTGTAGTGTACGCCCAGGATAACTGTCAGTTGTGCTTTCTTTTATGACGGCACATAAATGGGTGGGCAGATCCAGAGCAAGCACTGCCCACTCATGCATAGTTGTCAACTGATGTGAAGTTCCAGGGGGCAATCTCAGTTATAAAGAAAAGTATCTGGAAATTGTCCCTAGTTTAAAAAATAAATAAAAAAAAATTGATCAACTCCATTTATTTAGTATGATATCCCAGCAGTCAGAACAACATACTTTATTAAATAACACATCTCAAACTACCATACCCAGGATTCAAACCTATAACCTGTTGAATTCTAATCAAACACCCTACCTATTGAGCTATTTGATCCTGCATAAAAATTGTGAACATTATATGAAGCTATTGGTACTTTGCAAAAAAAAAGTATCAGCATTACAACGCAGCAGATCCATGCAGTTTGCAGCCACACACTACATGTATCTGCTCAGCCACAATGCTGATTATTTCTTCACAAAGTACAAGGTGAGCTCCAAACAGAATTCTCTAGCTTAGAATTATACCTTTCTATGCCAAACCTAGAAGTCGGGCCCCCCACCCTTGGATCCCCCAGAGGGAGGCCTGCACCGTCATGCGGCAGGCTTGTCCGTTTTGGAAGCAGGCTGATGGGCAGCCCAGGCTTGCTTCAGTCTGGGCTTGGCAGGTATGGAAGCATGAGCTTGCTTTGGGTATGCCTGACCTTGGGTACGCTTTACCTGAGGGATGAAAGGGCCAAGGGAAAGTACTTTTAGCCTTCTGCGTGGTAGGAGTCATACGAGGTAGGCAAGCTGTTTTAGCAGTAGCCAGATCAGCTACAATCTTATTGAGGTCTTCTCCAAAGAGAGTGTCTCCCTTGAAAGGAAGCACCTCCAGGGTTTTCTTGGAATCCATATCCACCGACCAGGATCTCAACCAGCTGTATAAAGTATTACCTTGGAACTGGCTCTCCACTCCCCATTATCTGGTTATCATGGCTTCCTCCGCCAGTGTCCAGACTCGCTTGCTGAAGCTCGGCCACTTCTTCCTAGCAGCAGGCTCCTGGATCACTGGGCAGCAGAGGTGCTTGGGAGCCGGAAGGGGGCGGAGCAATCAGGCAGGCAGTTGCAGTGCTGCCCAGCTATCTGTGGTGTGAGAAGAAGCAGGGGCACCCCACCGCTGGCAGTGCTGCAGCTAGCGGTGGTGGCAGCGGCGAGGCTGCTGGGCTGGGTCTTGAAAAAGGTGGAAAGAAGGGTGTTACGGCATGGAATGTACAAACTGCGAGACCCTGCTGGTAGCGCCTTTGTCTATTTAGTAGGAAGGGCACGTAACAGCCGGGGGGCAATGGAGGAAGCCCCTTTAGGGCTGGAGCCCCTTCAGGGCTGGAGCCCGGCGGCAACTGACTCCGTTGTCTCTGGCAGTTCTGCCCCTGGACTAGAGGAATGGTCAAGAACATGGCAACATTTAATGCCAAAAAATGCAAAATCATACACGTCTCAAAAATGCAAAGGCTAACTATAATATTAAGGGCATTATAATGGCAAGAGGAAAGCTATCTAAGTATTACTATTTCAGGTGAGCAATGTAACAAAGCAATAGGAAAGGCAAGTCAGATGCTTGTTTGCATAGGTTAAAGAACCAGTAGCAGAAAAAAGTAATACAGGTTGAGTATCCCATATCCAAATATTCCGAAATACGGAATATTCCGAAATACGGACTTTTTTGAGTGAGACTGAGATAGTGAAACCTTTGTTTTTTGATGGCTCAGTGTACACAAACTTTGTTTAATACTCAAAGTTATTAAAAATATTGTATTAAATGAACTTCAGACTGTGTGTATAAGGTGTATATGACACATGAATGAATTCTGTGAATGTACACACACTTTGTTTAATGCACAAAGTTATAAAAAATATTGGCTAAAATGACCTTCAGGCTGTGTGTATAAGGTGTATATGAAACATAAATGCATTCTGTGCTTAGATTTAGGTCCCATCACCATAATATCTCGTTATGGTATGCAATTATTCCAAAATACAGAAAAATCCGATATCCAAAATTCCTCTGGTCCCAAGCATTTTGGATAAGGGATACTCAACCTGTAATGCCACTGTATAGGTCCTTGGTACAGCCACATTTAGAATCCTGTGTTCAGTTCCAGAAGCCATATCTCCAGAAGGCTGTAAATACATTAGGGCAACTAAAATTGTGCATGGCCTACATCACAAAACTTACCTGGAAATACAAAAAAATGTTGATGTGTATAGTTTGGAGAAGGGAAGAGGGAACATACAGTAATAGAAACATTTAAATATATAGGGAGGAATGTAATAGGGTGTGAGAATCAGAAAGTGAGAGATTTTGTGTTTTTTCCTGTTTTTTTTTTTTTTTATTGTTTGTTTTTTAAAGTGGCAATCCTTTACATGGCAAAACCAGGTTGATATTTGCCATGTAAAGGATTGCCACCGTGGGCATGTGTAGAAGGGGCACTGCTACTGTTGGCATTATGTGTGTAAGCTGCACTGATATGGTGGTTATGTGTATAAAGGGCACTGCGACTGTGGGTATTATTATTATTATTATTATTATTATTATTACATGCGGTGTAATGACAATAAGATAGTGCTACTGTGTGGCGTATTTTGATTTGGGGTGCTATTGTGTGGCCATGCCCCTTCCTTGTGATACCACACCTTCTTTTTTTAAGGAGCGCACTGTCCCTTTATTAAGTATTGGAGAGAGGGCCCAAATTAATAGTTTGCAGGGAGGCGCCAAACACCCTAGCACTGGCCCTTTGGTAGGGGACAGGATTTGCTTCTGCTTGTGCACATATGTTATGATTGCCAGCCAACAGCACTGGTTTTGCCTATAACACTAACTATAAATATTTTGAATTGGTCCTGGACCACCAATCCAAGGCACCCCTGCAAATGTCCTGAGGCACCCCAGGGTGCAGTTTGAGAACCACTGGTCTAGTGAGTACCCAGGATAATTATTGTAGCTGGTCTGCGGGTAACAGCTCTCAGATCCACTTCTAGAAAAAATGCAGCAATGTAATTTGAGTGACAAACTGCAGAGATGAACCCTTTCTGTGACTGCTGCACAGGGATCACACAAACTCTATTCATAGGGCTGACTTCACTTAGGGGAGATGTTCTCACCCCGCAAAGAAGTGCGAGTATATACCGCACTTACGGTACCATTGGATTTACAGATATTTTCTTGCAATACACTATGGGGGTCATTCTGAGTTGATTGCTCGCTAGCAGTTTTTAGCAGCCATGCAAACGCATTGTCGCTGCCCACTGGAGAGTGTATATTCACTTTGGAGAAGTGCGAACACTTGAGCAGCAGAGCGCCTGCAAAATCGTTTCAAAATAAGACCAGCACTGTAGTTACACTTCGTGTGCGTTGATTCTAACAACCGAGGGACGGCTTTTGATGTCACACACCCATCCAGCGAATGCCCAGCCACGTCTGCATTTCTTCTGCCACGCCTGCATTTTTCCAAGCACTCCCTGAAAACGGTCAGTTGACACCCAGAAACGCCCTCTTTCTGTCAATCTCCTTGTGGCCTGTTCTGTGATTGGAATAATCGCTAGAACTAGTGCAAAACCACAATGGACTTTGTACCCGTACGATGCGCATGCACATTACGGAGCATGCGCATGCACAGATTAGCCATTTTTTTTCAACTGATTGCTACGCAGCGAACAACGGCAGCAAGCGATCAACTCGGAATGACCCCCTATATACATAGAAACATGGATTTTTACTGCAGGAATTATGGTTAGTTTAGGGGTATCGGTTAGGGTCAACAGAGGTGTAGCTAGGGGTCCAAGCGCCCCTGGCAAAGTAAGGGACTGGCGCCCCCCCTTTCGATAAAGCATTGCAGTCCATTGGCGGTTACCATGTTGGAGCCACAGCAACTGACCCCCTCCCCCACACGCTGCCCTACATCATCGGCTGGGATTCACTGTTGGTGTGAAGCCACTGGGAACATTCTGGTAGCATTAGCAGCAGTCTGTGTCATAGATAGGGAAGGCAGAAGGTTAACTAGCTAATAGCAGTCTGTTGGCAGCAGAGGCTGGGCGGGGGGCTGAGAATGAGCCAACGCTGATCAGTGTCCAGTCTGCTCAGACAAAAATATTTTGTGATCAGGGCTGGTTCTAGACCAAAGGAGCCAATGGCAAAAATTTCCTTTGGCACCCCCCCCCCACACACACACATACACACACACACACACACACACACACACACACACACACCAAAAAAGAACATATCCCAGTTTAACATAACGCTATGTGGTGCAAGGTGTGGAGCTGGTCACTTGTATCAGACCTCTGACATTTGCCTTTTCACCCATATTGCATACTTTTTCTTGCAGGTTGTGTCTTAATTCAAGAAGTGTTCTAAGTACTTCAGCTTAGTATCTTTACTGACCCCTCTTTACCCCACACTACATAACTGACCCCTCTATACCCTACACTACATCACTGACCTTTCTATAACCATCACTGCATTACTGACCCCTCTATACAGTACACTGACCTCTATATACCTGCTAGTACATCCCTGATGCCTATATTCCCTAAGCTAAATCCCTGACGCCTCTATTCCCTACGCTACATCCCTGATGCCTCTATTCCCTATGCTACATCCCTGACGCCTCTATACCCTACGCTACATCAATGATGCCTCTATTCCCTACGCTACATTCCTGATGCCTCTATAACCTACGCTACAACCCTGACGCCTCTATACCCTACGCTACATCCCTGACGCCTCTATACAGTACAATGCATTACTGATCCCTCTAGACCATACATCCTCATTACATCAGAGAGATAGTGAAACACTGGAAAAAATAAGGATAAAGTGGACTACAGAAACTGATGCTCTAAACAAAGGAGAGAGAGAGAAAAGCACAAGGGAAAGTGGGCAATCGGAACACCATAGAGAGAGGAGAGATAGAAATGCCTGAAAAAGTAAAGGGGGTTGGGTATGGCATCCGGCGCTCGGGATTCCAGCAGTCACATGATACCTAATCCTAACCCTCTGGGGGGGTGGCGGATAGGGCTAACCCTCAGGGGGTGGCAGCTAGGACTAACCCCCCCCCCCTCCTAGTGCCTTCCCTAACACCCCCTCCCCCGGTCCTAACCCTCCCTCCAATACTCGCCTTCGGGATGTTGGCTGTCTGTGTGCCGGCACCAGTCTCCCAAGTGGTGTCAGGATTCCAACATCGGTCAAATGACCGCCGGTATACCGTCTGCCGGGATGGTAAATGTATCCTGAGGACAGGTAGTGAGTGTGGAGGGATAGGTGGTTCAGTAAAATGTAACAGCTCAAACTGCGATCATTCACTGATAAATTGATTTATAGCTCTCCCTTTTTAACCATTGCAGTCATAAAAGCAATGTTTTTTAAACTTTTAAATAAAGCTTGTTAGCATCCCCAGCACACTGTATATGCTGGGAGATGTAGTTCTCAATATGAAAACATTTAATTACTGTATGAACTCTAATTCCCCAACTGAAACCTCTCACAAACACACACTCCTAAATCTAGCACACACACACACACACACACACACACACACACACACACACACACACACACACACATTTCCCCAGTACTGACAACTCTCATCACTTCCACACACTGACAACTCCCTCCTGCTCCTCTCCCCACTGACACTGACAGCTCCCTCACAGTCACACACATCCTCCACCCCCCCACCCCCCCCCCCCACACACACACTGAAAGCACACATGCACAAATCCCCCCCTCCTCGACACTAACTGTCACGGACTGCTTGGGCAGCAGGGGGCAGGCTCTGACTTGAAGTGCTGAAATTCAACAGCTCTCTCGAACTTGCAAGGCATGGCTGTGCAGCTGTCTCCAGCCATCTCCTTGCCCACTGTGTAATTTGTGGCGTTCTCTGATGTTCCCCGCTCTGCCTCTACAACCGGCACATAATGTACAGCAGTGGTGACTCCTGAGTATGGGCCTGGAGAACTCCGCCTACCGGGGGGTAGGGATTAATAATTTCAAAGGGGCAGAGCTAGGAGTGAAGCAGTGGACAGCAGTTGAGGGGCGTTTCAAACTGTAACAGGGTTGGGACAATTTCAGTATCCTTCCCTCACCGTCTAATTGGTCAGTCCCACGCTGATTGCCATAGCGCCCTTTCGAGACTGCAGAACTCTATCCCTTAGCCACGGTTGGCACAGCTGGATGGTGCCCCTGGCAAGTGCCATCCTGGCCAAGGGGTAGATACGCCCCTGAGGGTCAGGGCCAGAAACAGAAATCTCGGGGCCCAGTACACTGATATCTCTGGGGCCCCCTCAACCCCCCCTTAACTTGGCAGAGGGATCTTTAAAAAAAAAATGGAGCCTTTGACTCGGACCGTCAGTGAGGCCGGCAGGTGGTTTTCATACTGGGCTATCCAGCTCTTCGGTGGCGGTGGCAGGGACATTCAGAAAAGGGCCAGCACAGCAACATGCATAATAATGGCAATACAGTATGGACCACAGGGACTGGACAAAGTGATGGGGTAAAAGGAGGGGGGAGGGTTTAGTTGGCCTGTTAATTGTTTTCCTGCTTAAATTGAGCAGTTGGTGGATACACTTTAAAAAGCAATATTGGCACTGTGGCCCCATTATTTCTGTTCTTAATACTTGGAGCCCTGAACAAGTGTCCCCTTTGTCCCCCCTGTCACCGGGCCTGTTCAGGCGTTACCTATGGAGAAGCTGCGACATGACATCCTAGGACACGATACTGCACCATGCATCACCATTATATTTCAGTGTGCCTTGTCAATATTTAAATCTTGTTCTGTGTGACGTGAGTTGTAAATGGTTGAAAATCTCTGTGCTACAGTATCGTCACCATGTAGTTATAACAACACCGCAAAACCACCAAAAGACGTGTTTTGGTAGAGGGACTGCTGGAGGGGCCCATTGGGGCCCCCAGTTTGCTACCCCACCCCAGTATACCTGTGCTGTAGCCAGTGGAAGGGGCACTATCTTCCCGGTGATCTCTTCGGGAAGATGGTGCCGCACATAGAAAGCAAAGACTCTGGCTGCACTCTCCTGCCCTCGCTCTAAGCAAGGTGATCGGGCCACAAAAGGACCCCTGTCGGACCCCTGCCGGACCCCGGCCTGTGGGCCACAAAAGGATGCATTGGGGGCGGCATGCGGCCCATGGGTTTGACACCCCTGCCCTAGAGTATCAAAATTTGTTTCACGGCACCCCTAGGCCAAAGTTTTTTTTATTGAGAAATTCAGAAAAAAATATAAAATTAAGTAAATTGTGTTTATAGCATGTCATCCTCAGGTTCAGTTATGTTGTGAGGGAATGGTTTTGCCAATTTAATAAAGTATAAATAATTTTAATTGGTCCTGGACCACCAAACTATGCTACCAGTGCAAGAACCCCAGTTTGGAAACTACTGCAATAAAATAAACCTTTTTTGTTTTTTTTAAACTACATGTAATACACCTTAGAGCTCAGTTCCTAAAAGGTTTTAAACCCTTGCATACAGTAAACTACACATATTTAAAAATCCTACACCGGGCACAAGTGCTCACGGGCCAATTTCATGGCAGTCTCGGATAGGAGGGCATTGTGGATTCACCAAGGGAATGCTGATGCTGACTCCAAGAAGAAAGGGAGTCTCTTCCCTATGAAGGTGAAGCCTTGTTTGGCGACGGCCTAGTTAATTTGATCTCGGCAGCTCCCGCAGGTAAGTCATCCTTCTTGCCCTATGTTCCCTCTCAACGGATGAAGACGCATCATTATCTGACGCAGTCATTTCGGCCCAATAGATATGCAAGAAGTTAAGATTCCCCTTTCTTTGCAGGTAGAGGAAGGAAAAGAGGGAAGAGGTCTGTAGCCTCTTCAAGATCGCAGGAGCAGAGATCGTCCTCTGCTTCTGCCAAATCCACTGCATGACGCTGGGGCTCTCTTGCAGGAGCCCGCACCAGTGGGGGGCACGTCTAAAACTCTTCTGTCAGTTCTAGATTCATTCGGACCTGGACTCGTGGGTTTTACAAATAGTGTCCCAAGGGTACAAACTGGGGTTTCAAGACGTTCCCCCTCACCGATTGTTCAAATCAGCCTTAGTCAGCAGGGAGAAGGTTTTTATTCAAGCCTCTTCGTGGTCCCGAAGCCGGACGGCTCAGTCAGACCAATCTTAAATCTGAAATCCCTTAATTTCTACCTAAAGAAATTCAATTTCAAGATGGAATCTCTCAGGGTAGTGATCTCCAGTCCGGGGGATAAAGGAGATTTCATGGTTTTGGTAGACATAAAGGATGCCTACTTATATGTTCCCATTTAGCCACTGCATCAAGCTACCTGAGGTTTGCAATTCAGGATTGTCATTACCAATTTCAGACGTTGCCGTTTGGTCTGTCCACGGCTCCGAGGATTTTCACCAGGGTGATGGCGGAAATGATGGTCCTCCTTCGCAAGCAAGGAGTCACAATTATCCCGTACTTGGATGATCTCCTGATAAAGGCGAGATCCAGGGACCAGTTGGTGCAAAACATCTACTCTCCCTGACAGTTCTTCAACAACATGGTTGGCTCCTAAACTTGCCAAAATCGCAGTTGGTCCCAATGACGCGGTTGTTGTTTTTGGGAGTGATACTGGACACAGAAGAGGTTTTCTTCTAGTGGAAAGGCTCTGGAGATCCAGAGTCTGGTCAAACAAATTCTGAAACCAGCAAGAGTGTTAATCCATCAATGCATTCAGTTGCTGGGGAAGATGGTTGCGGCCAACGAGGCCATTCAGTTTGGCAGGTTCCATGCCAGAGTGTTCCAGTGGGACCTGTTGGACAAGTGGTCCGGATCCCACCTACACATGCACCGGAGGATAATCCTGTCTTCCAAGACCAGAATCTCACTCCATTGGTGGCTGCACAGTTCTCACCACCTAGAGGGGCGATGGTTCGGGATCCAGGACGGGATCCTAGGGACCACGGATGCAACCCTCCGAGGCTGGAGAGCAGTCACACAGGGGGAAAACATCCAAGGAAGATGGTCAAGTCTTCCTTGGATGTTTTCATCTCCACATAAATGTTCTGGAGTTAAGGGCCATTTAATAACTGCAGACACAGTGCGCACTGGGACGGGTGCCCAGCATCCTCTACAGACTAAGAGAAAAGGATTTACCGGTAGGTATTAAAATCCTATTTTCTCTAACGTCCTAGAGGATGCTGGGGACTCCGTAAGGACCATGGGGATAGACGGGCTCCGCAGGAGACATGGGCACTTTAAGAAAGACTTTAGTTCTGGGTGTGCACTGGCTCCTCCCTCTATGCCCCTCCTCCAGACCTCAGTTTGATACTGTACCCAGTGGAGACTGGGTGCTTTTCAGGAGCTCGCCTGAGCTTTCTGACAGAAAGTATTTTGTTAGGTTTTTAATTTTCAGGGAGCACTGCTGGCAACAGACTCCCTCATCGAGGGACTGAGGGGAGAGAAGCAGCCCTACTCTCTGAGTTGCAAGGTCCTGCTTCTTAGGCTACTGGACACCATTAGCTCCAGTGGGATTGGTACGCAGGATCTCACCCTCGCCGTCCGTCCCAGAGCCGCGCCGCCGTCCCCCTCGCAGAGCCGGAAGATAGAAGCCGGGTGAGTATGAGAAGAAAAGAAGACTTCAGAGGCGGCAGAAGACTTCATGATCTTCACTGAGGTAACGCACAGCACTGCAGCTGTGCGCCTTTGCTCCCATACACCTCACATACTCCGGTCACTGTAAGGGTGCAGGGCGCAGGGGGGGCGCCCTGGGCAGCAATATAAACCTCTTTCGCAAAAATATAACATATATACACCTGGGCACTTTATATATGTATAAGCCCCCACCAATTTTACAGTTTAAGCGGGACAGAAGCCCGCCTCCGAGGGGGCGGGGCTTCTCCCTCAGCACTCACCAGCGCCATTTTTTCTCCACAGCACCGCTGAGAGGAAGCTCCCCGGACTCTACCCTGCTTATACCACATTAGACAAGAGGGTTGAAAAGAGGGGGGGGGGGCACATAATTCGCAAATTACATACAGCAGCACTACTGGGCAAACATTAAGTTACTGTTTTATTCCTGGGTTATATAGCGCTGGGGGGTGTGCTGGCATACTCTCTCTCTGTCTCTCCAAAGGGCCTTGTGGGGAAACTGTCTTCAGAAAAAGCATTCCCTGTGTGTGTAGTGTGTCGGTACACGTGTGTCGACATGTCTGAGGAAGAAGGCTATATTAGAGAGGAGCGGGAGCAAATGAATGTGGTGTCTCCGCCGACAGCTGATTGGATGGATATGTGGAATGTTTTAAATGCTAGTGTAAACTCATTGCACAAAAGATTAGACAAGGCAGAAGCTTTGGGACAGTCAGGGTTTAAACCCATGCCTGATCCTATGTTGCAGGGACTGTCAGGGTCTCATAAGCGCCCACTATCCCAGATTGTTGACACAGATACCGACACGGATTCTGACTCCAGTGTCGATTACGATGATGCAAAGTTACAGCCAAAATTGGCAAAATCCATTCGATTTATGATTATGGCAATAAAAGATGTTTTGCACATCACAGAGGAACCCCCTGTCGCTGACAAGAGGGTACATATGTACAAGGGTAAGAAGCCTGAGGTAACCTTTCCCCCCTCACACGAGCTGAACGAGTTATGTGAAAAAGCTTGGGAATCTCCAGATAAAAGACTGCAGATTTCCAAAAGGATTCTTATGGCGTATCCTTTCCCATCAACGGATAGGTTACGATGGGAATCCTCCCCTAGGGTGGACAAAGCATTAACACGCTTATCCAAGAAGGTAGCCCTCCCGTCCCAGGATACGGCTACCCTCAAAGAGTGTGCTGACCGCAAACAGGAGATTACCCTGAAGTCCATTTATACACATTCAGGTACCTTACTCAGACCGGCAATTGCGTCGGCCTGGGTGTGTAGTGCTGTAGCGGCATGGACAAATACCTTATCTGAGGGGATGGATAGCCTAGACAAGGATACTATTTTATTGACCCTGGGGCATATAAGAGATGCTGTCCTATATATGTGTGTATGCAAACTACAGGTGGTGCTGCAGGGCCCACACCCTTTTACTTGTCTTGTAGAGCAGCTCTGAAGCTGTTACAGTGCCCAGCTGCTGCAAGAAATCAGCTTGAATGCTTCAGGGGCTTGGGCATGGCTAACATGAGCCCCACACCGAAGGAGGGTGGGGGTGTTTAATGCAAACTTGGGGTTATCCAAGCGCCGCAAAAGGCCGCCATGCCCTGCATGCCCCTTTTCTCTTTTCATATACAGATGAGGGTTCCAGCCAACTTTGGCCCACTGCTTGGATGACATCACCGTATGCAAATCCGTCTGCTGCAGACCTTCCCCCAGGAATGCTTGCAATAGTTGTTGCATATGGTTTAATGTCTGAGGGTGCTTCAGTATTAGGCAGCCTTCCGCCCTCCCATGTTCATCTGAAAAGATGTGGTCTCCCTGCAGTTGTTGTCCCCAGACGAGAGTTCCCTTGTGCTTCCTCAGTTAAATCTCCTTAACTTGACGGGGCTGTGCCCGAGCAGCCGCCCTCCCCAGCCCTATCCCAAAACATACTTATCTTGCATATGAGATCTCTTGATCATGAAGATAGTTCTCTCAGGTTGAGGTTCATCCTGGCCACGCTCCCCGCTGGAGATCGCTGATGGGGACAGCAGCGGGGCTTCAGCAGAAGGGTGAGTATGTGTGGCCAGAGACCTCCCTTCCCATGTGCAGGCTTGCAGAGTCTGCCGCGCAGGATGGGGCATGTGGCATTCTCCCTCCCAGGGGCTCTTCCAGATGTAGCTCCTCAGCAGTATTTTTCCCGGGCTGCGCGGCGCTCTCCCCGACTGGCATCCGCCCTGGAACACTGCCTTCCTCAACGCAACATCAGCAGGGGGCCCTGGCCTCATCACCATCCCAGGTCTTTCTCATGTATGTATCATGTATGTGTGTGTGATATATGTATGAATCATATATGTTTGTGATACATATATATATTCCATAGACAAAAAACCTTACGGTTTCACATGTCCCATTAAGGCTTCTTAGACATGATCGAAATTTCAGAAACCTGTTGTAACTCTTCCACTCAAACTCCAAAAAGCAATGAAATTCCGATCATTAAGGCTGACGCCTTAATGGACGTGTTCCTTGCGCAATACAGATATGGTATGCCATCACAGCCTGTGGGTAAGTGCAGATTCAGCACTCTCACAGAGTGAGATTGCTGTCACTCACACAATGGTGGAGCTGCTAATTCACAGATTTGTGTGCTCATTGGAATACACACATGCAGTCTATGCAACTGAAGGTCTGAGCAGTTTTGTGGTGCTCCCATCCCACACAGTGCCCACAACCATCCCATTCAGTCAACACAACAAAGCCACCTTGTTACAACATCCTTCTAACTCCATACATCCATCTCACTTAGTATACACATTTAGCTCCCTCAAACATCTTGGTTAATTGCTAAACTATAATACCCCATCTACGGTCTATGCATCTACACTTACTTCCCCTATACACCCCCATGCTGCCCGGTCTTCCCCAATCCCTACTGCTGTGTTCTCCCATCTGTGCTAGTCTGTACTAACTTATCTGTACCATCTGTCTTTCCCCACCTGTGCATTGTCTGTACCACCGTTTCCTTCTCTCTGTGCTGCTCAGTGTTTCCTTCTTCAACGTCACTCTGCCTCCTCCAGTACATGGCACACTGTCTTCTCTCCCATCTGCACCAGTTTTCTACCCATCCATGCCAGTGTTTTCAACCCATCTGCACCATTTCCCCCATCTGCACCGCTCTGTCTCCCTTCCCATACTTGCTGCTTAATCTACCCCCTATCCACACCACTCTTACCCTATTCATGTAGCTGACATCCTGAAGGTAAATTTAGTGGATCCTGCGCTCTTGGCAGGGGGATAACCGCCACAGCCCACCCCCCAGTGGTCCGGAAACGCCTCCGTTGTGCAGACCATGCCCTGCCAATGGCATTCTAACGCTGTTTGCACGCCCCCCTCCTTCCCCGCAACCACCTCTGCCTATCAATCAGGCAGGGTGATAGCATCTCACTGGGCTCCTGGGGTACGCACGCACAGTGCGGCCATTGCACGTGCGCACCTCACAAACTAATTCAGACTGCAATCGCTGCTGCTGCTGCGGTCTGAATTACCCCCTGTGTTTCTCTGTCCCCCCCATTAGTGCTGCTTAGTGTTCCCTCTATCCACACACTTCTGTTCCCCCATCCACACCGCTCTCCTCCCTCCAATCAACAACACTCTTACATCATCTGAGCAGCTTTGTCTTCCGCTCAGACCTTCAGTTGCATAGACTGCATGTGTGTATTCCAATGAGCACACAAATCTGTGAATTAGCAGCTCCACCATTGTGTGAGTGACAGCAATCTCACTCTGTGAGAGTGCTGAATCTGCACTTACCCACAGGCTGTGAAGGCATACCATATCTGTATTACGCAAGGAACACGTCCATTAAGGCGTCAGCCTTAATGATCGGAATTTCATTGCTTTTTGGAGTTTGAGTGGAAGAGTTACAACAGGTTTCTGAAATTTCGATCATGTCTAAGAAGCCTTAATGGGACATGTGAAACCGTAAGGTTTTTTGTCTATGGAATTTCATCGCTTTTTAAAAAAAAAAAAATTTTATTCAGAAATGTAAAATTTCACTGTAAGAATAAACATTTGATTTTTTAAATGTTTAATGAAAATGTTCGTATAACATCACTGTTCTGTGCAAAATTATTTTATTAACCAAACCAAATTGTTTAAGGTCCGTACACACTTAACGATTTAATGAGCGACGTCGCTCATTTTATCGTTAAGTGTGTATGCAGCCAGCGACAAACGATGCGCGGCCCCGCGGGTCGGCAACAATCTTCGCTGTCGGTAGGGCATGCAGGAAGGATGTGGACTGTCGTCCACGACCTTCATGCAGGGCTGGCGGGGGCGTGACGTCACTGAGCGATATGAGCGGTCATATCGCTCAGTGTGTACAGTCGGCCGCCGGCCGGCCCGGGAGGGGAAACATTAGACGATGTAGCTCACAGAGCGACATCGTTTAATGTGTACGGGCCTTTAGACTTTGGTCAAAATATTTTGCTGCCTTTGCAGCTGATGCAGGGAGGGGGGTAGGCGGCAGCAGCCTGTAACTGAGGCTGGAGGTAGGCGTGAAATGCATTGCTTGTACGTGTGAGTGCGTGGTGTCAGGTGCTGCGCGTGTATATGTGTGTGTGTGTCAGGTGCTGCCTGTGTATGTGTGTGTCAGCTCCTGTGTGTATGTGTGTGTCAGGTGCTGCGTGTATATATGAGTGTGTCTGATGGTGCGTGTGTATGCGTCAGCTGCCGCACGTGTGTGTGTGTGTCAGGTGTTGCGGGTGTATATGTGTGTGAGTATCAGGTGCTCCGCGTGTGTACAAGTGTATGTCTGGTGCTGTGCATGAATACGTATGTCTGTGTCAGGTGATGCGCGTGTACATGAGTGTGCGTCAGGTGCTGCACGTGTACATGAGTGTGCATTAGGTGCTGCGCGTGTACATGAGTGTGCGTCAGGTGCTGCGTGTGTACATGAGTGTGCGTCAGGTGCTGCGCGTGTACATGTGTGTGCGTCAGGTGCTGCGCGTGTACATGTGTGTGCCTCAGGTGCTGCACGTGTCTATGTGTGTGTGAGTAAGGCACTGCGTGTGTATGTGTGTGTCTGATGGTGTGCGTGTATATGTATGTGTCAGGTGCTGCGTGTATATGCATGTGTCAGGTGCTGCGTGTATATGCATGTGTCAGGTGCTGCGTGTATATGCATGTGTCAGGTGCTGCGTGTATATGCATGTGTCAGGTGCTGCGTGTATATGCATGTGTCAGGTGCTGCGTGTATATGCATGTGTCAGGTGCTGCGTGTATATGCATGTGTCAGGTGCTGCATGTTTATTTTATTGTGTCTGATGGTACATGTGTGTGTCAGGTGCCGCACGTGTATATGTGTGTGTGTCAGGTGTTGCGCGTGTATGTGTGGGTCAGGTGCTGCATGTTTATTTTATTGTGTCTGATGCTACGTGTGTGTGTGTCAGGTGCCGCACGTGTATGTGTGTGTGTCAGGTGTTGCGCGTGTATGTGTGGGTCAGGTGCTGCATGTTTATTTTATTGTGTCTGATGCTACGTGTGTGTGTGTCAGGTGCCGCACGTGTATGTGTGTGTGTCAGGTGTTGCGCGTGTATGTGTGTGTCAGGTGCCGCGCGTGTATGTGTGTGTCAGGTGCTGTTCCCCTTCTTCCCATCCCAGCTCTCTCTGTAGAATACAGCTCTGCACCCAGAGAGAGGGAAAGACTAGGGGGCTGATCACTGCACTGCTCACTTTTTGGTCATGAGTTCGGCCTCCTGTTTCTTCCAGTGCTGTGTTCCTGCAGCCTAGCCCTCCCTGTTGTGCCAGAGAATCAGCCCTTCCTTCCCCTGACAGAGAGAGAGAGCCCGAGGCAGAGACACTCTTCCCGTAGCTGGCCTACCCCCAGTACTTCAGCACTGGCCATGCGGCAGTCAACAAAGGAGACCAGCAGGGGGTTCTGGCAGCATCAGCTGTGGCCGCAGCTGGATCGGGGAGGCCTGCAGTGTCTGAGGTGGGCAACACTTCCTCCGCCGCTGTCACCTTCCCCTGCCGGAGAGAAAGCCAGAGACATACCCTTCCCGCAGCTGGGATACCCCTAGTACCTCAGCGCTGGACAGGCAGAAGTCTATGGAGGGGACCGGCAGGGGTTTCGGGCCGCAGCAGTAGCAGCGGCCGCAGTCAGATGAGGGAGGCCTGCAGGGTCAGAACTGGGCAGCACTTCCACCAACACTGTCACCTCTGTGCTGGGCATGTACACCAGTCCGTACGGACGGAGGTGTCCACAACAGGCAGCAGTATAATGAGTCAGACAAACTCATTACACGCTGCCCACTGCTGCGCCGCATGCCCTCGATGGAGGAAGCCTAGATGCGGTCCCCAGCGGCAGCGAGGGAGAAGGGTGATCACATCACCCTTCAACCCGGCACCTCACAATCAGCTGGGGATCTGCAGTAGCTTCATCTCTCTCTTCCTCTCCCTCTCTGACAGCACAGCAGCCCCTCTGGGTCCCATGTAGCTCTGCCCCCCTGCTCACAGTTCCTGAATCTTAGTGTTGTCATCTCTTCCAAAGGAGTCTTCCAGTCCTCATTTACCCGCAACAGTCGCTAGAGGATCTCGTGTGGTTTTCGTGAGTGGCGGCTCTGCCGCGTGCTGCGGCCTAGGCCGCTTTATTTTGTATTCTGTGTTGGTGCATTTGCGGAGGTTTACTCTCCCACACTCCTCTCCGGAACTCGCCGGTGACGGGTAGAAGAGTGGACAAGTGGGTATTTTGGTTGTCCTTTTCCCTGGCGGTTTTCCGCACATACTCTAGTTTAAAGTTAGTTTTGAGCCCCTGGCTTTGTTGTTTAGTAGAGGGCCCCTTGTTATCACCCTGTCTCGGATTTCTCTTTGTCTCCCATTAAGACCTGAGTGGGCATCGGAGTTGGGCAGACGTAATCCGCCCTTCAAACGCGGCTGCCGTGGGCCCAAGCAACCATAGTCTCGCAAGAGATTTCTGACAGCACGGGCGAGACAACGGAGATAGGGCGCCAGGGGCTATTCCCGTTCCCACTCCCTTTCCAAGCATTACGTTCCAGTACTCAGGTCCTTGCTATAAGATATCCCCAGACCAGAGTATTGGAATCATAACAACAGGACAGCAGCCCTGATATATAACAGAGGTGGAAGTTCTATAGGCAGCAGAGACGGAGACCAGCCAGCCAGTCTCCCAGTGCCCTGATCACTACACGCCGCCAGCACAGCATTACAGGAGGGTCCTATAGTGCTGCCCTGAGCTAACAGGTGTGTGTACCAGTGTGCTGCGCCCTGGTGTCTCTGAGAGGGGTGAGGTCACCGTGCCGCTTTAGTATATGGCTTTTCCTTAGTACTGTAAGTTACAGCCCTGCACTAGTAGTGGCAACTCTGCCCTATGTGAACCTGTGAGGTTATTTTCCTATTTACAGAATAACCGGGGAGAAGGCGGCCATATTGCGGCTCTCAAGAGAAGGCACTCTAGTACACCCCCTGCTGGCGGCCACTGCGCAGGCGCAACAAATTGAAATGCCCGATCTCTATAATGGGGCATATTTCTCTTAATTAAAAAAAACCTGTAACTTTCTGAAAAACCACAACCCCAAAAGGCACTTCACAGGGACATGCTCTATCTAATAAAACAAACCCCAAGTCATATATATATATATATATATATATATATATATATATATATATAATAAGATTTTACTCACCGGTAAATCTATTTCTCGTAGTCCGTAGTGGATGCTGGGACTCCGTAAGGACCATGGGGAATAGCGGCTCCGCAGGAGACTTGGCACAACTAAAGAGAGCTTTAGGACTACCTGGTGTGCACTGGCTCCTCCCCCTATGACCCTCCTCCAGACCTCAGTTAGGATACTGTGCCCGGAAGAGCTGACACTAAGGAAGGATTTTGAATCCCGGGTAAGACTCATACCAGCCACACCAATCACACCGTACAACTCGTGATATTATACCCAGTTAACAGTATGACAACAACGGAGCCTCTGCACAGATGGCTCTCAACAATAACCCTTTTGTTAACAATAACTATGTACAAGTACATGGGATGGGCGCCCAGCATCCACTACGGACTACGAGAAATAGATTTACCGGTGAGTAAAATCTTATTTTCTCTGACGTCCTAAGTGGATGCTGGGACTCCGTAAGGACCATGGGGATTATATCAAAGCTCCCAAACGGGAGGGAGAGTGCGGATGACTCTGCAGCACCGAATGAGCGAACTCCAGGTCCTCCTCAGCCAGGGTGTCAAACTTGTAAAATCTTGCAAATGTGTTTGACCCCGACCAAGTAGCAGCTCGGCAAAGTTGTAAAGCAGAGACCCCTCGGGCAGCCGCCCAAGAAGAGCCCACCTTCCTCGTGGAATGGGCTTTTACTGATCTACAATGCGGCAGTCCCGCCGCAGAATGTGCAAGCTGAATTGTGCTACATATCCAGCGAGCAATAGTCTGCTTTGAAGCAGGAGCACCCATCTTGTTTGGTGCGTAGAGGATAAACAGCGAGTCAGTTTTCCAATGCGTAGCTCTTTGCAAAAGAGAGATATTGGCAAGGAAAAGCTGTCTTGTACCTTTGCATTTTTCTCCCAAACGAAGGACACTAGAATGAAAATTTTAAAGCCTGCTGTTAGTGCATCATCTACACGACATAGCCCTGAATTTTCCAATGCGTAGCTCTTTGCAAAAGAGAGATATTGGCAAGGAAAAGCTGTCTTGTACCTTTGCATTTTTCTCCCAAACGAAGGACACTAGAAAGAAAATTTTAAAGCCTCCTGTTAGGCCATCATCTACACGACATAGCCCTGAATTTTCCAATGCGCAGCTCTTTGCAAAAGAGAGATATTGGCAAGGAAAAGCTGTCTTGTACCTTTGCATTTTTCTCCCAAACGAAGGACACTAGAAAGAAAATTTTAAAGCCTCCTGTTAGGCCATCATCTACACGACATAGCCCTGAATTTTCCAATGTGCAGCTCTTTGCAAAAGAGAGATATTGGCAAGGAAAACCTGTCTTGTACCTTTGCATTTTTCTCCCAAACGAAGGACACTAGAAAGAAAATGTTAAAGCCTCCTGTTAGGCCATCATCTACACGACATAGCCCTGAATTTTCCAATGCGCAGCTCTTTGCAAAAGAGAGATATTGGCAAGGAAAAGCTGTCTTGTACCTTTGCATTTTTCTCCCAAACGAAGGTCACTAGAAAGAAAATTTTAAAGCCTCCTGTTAAGCCATCATCTACACGACATAGCCCTGAATTTTCCAATGCGTAGCTCTTTGCAAAAGAGAGATATTGGCAAGGAAAAGCTGTCTTGTACCTTTGCATTTTTCTACCAAACGAAGGACACTAGAAAGAAAATTTTAAAGCCTCCTGTTAGGCCATCATCTACACGACATAGCCCTGAATTTTCCAATGCGCAGCTCTTTGCAAAAGAGAGATATTGGCAAGGAAAAGCTGTCTTGTACCTTTGCATTTTTCTCCCAAACGAAGGACACTAGAAAGAAAATTTTAAAGCCTCCTGTTAGGCCATCATCTACACGACATAGCCCTGAATTTTCCAATGTGCAGCTCTTTGCAAAAGAGAGATATTGGCAAGGAAAACCTGTCTTGTACCTTTGCATTTTTCTCCCAAACGAAGGACACTAGAAAGAAAATGTTAAAGCCTCCTGTTAGGCCATCATCTACACGACATAGCCCTGAATTTTCCAATGCGCAGCTCTTTGCAAAAGAGAGATATTGGCAAGGAAAAGCTGTCTTGTACCTTTGCATTTTTCTCCCAAACGAAGGTCACTAGAAAGAAAATTTTAAAGCCTCCTGTTAAGCCATCATCTACACGACATAGCCCTGAATTTTCCAATGCGTAGCTCTTTGCAAAAGAGAGATATTGGCAAGGAAAAGCTGTCTTGTACCTTTGCATTTTTCTACCAAACGAAGGACACTAGAAAGAAAATTTTAAAGCCTCCTGTTAGGCCATCATCTACACGACATAGCCCTGAATTTTCCAATGCGCAGCTCTTTGCAAAAGAGAGATATTGGCAAGGAAAAGCTGTCTTGTACCTTTGCATTTTTCTCCCAAACGAAGGACACTAGAAAGAAAATTTTAAAGCCTCCTGTTAGGCCATCATCTACACGACATAGCCCTGAATTTTCCAATGCGCAGCTCTTTGCAAAAGAGAGATATTGGCAAGGAAAAGCTGTCTTGTACCTTTGCATTTTTCTCCCAAACGAAGGACACTAGAAAGAAAATTTTAAAGCCTCCTGTTAGGCCATCATCTACACGACATAGCCCTGAATTTTCCAATGCGCAGCTCTTTGCAAAAGAGAGATATTGGCAAGGAAAAGCTGTCTTGTACCTTTGCATTTTTCTCCCAAACGAAGGACACTAGAAAGAAAATTTTAAAGCCTCCTGTTAGGCCATCATCTACACGACATAGCCCTGAATTTTCCAATGCGCAGCTCTTTGCAAAAGAGAGATATTGGCAAGGAAAAGCTGTCTTGTACCATTGCATTTTTCTCCCAAACGAAGGACACTAGAAAATTTTTTTTAAAGCCTCCTGTTAGGCCATCATCTACACGACATAGCCCTGAATTTTCCAATGCGCAGCTCTTTGCAAAAGAGAGATATTGGCAAGGAAAAGCTGTCTTGTACCATTGCATTTTTCTCCCAAACGAAGGACACTAGAAAGAAAATTTTAAAGCCTCCTGTTAGGCCATCATCTACACGACATAGCCCTGAATTTTCCAATGCGCAGCTCTTTGCAAAAGAGAGATATTGGCAAGGAAAAGCTGTCTTGTACCTTTGCATTTTTCTCCCAAACGAAGGTCACTAGAAAGAAAATTTTAAAGCCTCCTGTTAAGCCATCATCTACACGACATAGCCCTGAATTTTCCAATGCGTAGCTCTTTGCAAAAGAGAGATATTGGCAAGGAAAAGCTGTCTTGTACCTTTGCATTTTTCTCCCAAACGAAGGACACTAGAAAGAAAATTTTAAAGCCGCCTGTTAGGCTATCATCTACACGACATAGCCCTGAATTTTCCAATGCGCAGCTCTTTGCAAAAGAGAGATATTGGCAAGGAAAAGCTGTCTTGTACCTTTGCATTTTTCTCCCAAACGAAGGACACTAGAAAGAAAATTTGAAAGCCTCCTGTTAGGCCATCATCTACACGACATAGCCCTGAATTTTCCAATGCGCAGCTCTTTGCAAAAGAGAGATATTGGCAAGGAAAAGCTGTCTTGTACCTTTGCATTTTTCTCCCAAACGAAGGACACTAGAAAGAAATTTTTAAAGCCTCCTGTTAGGCCATCATCTACACGATATAGCCCTGAATTTTCCAATGCGCAGCTCTTTGCAAAAGAGAGATATTGGCAAGGAAAAGCTGTCTTGTACCTTTGCATTTTTCTCCCAAACGAAGGACACTAGAAAGAAAATTTTAAAGCCTCATGTTAGGCCATCATCTACACGACATAGCCCTGAATTTTCCAATGCGCAGCTCTTTGCAAAAGAGAGATATTGGCAAGGAAAAGCTGTCTTGTACCATTGCATTTTTCTCCCAAACGAAGGTCACTAGAAAGAAAATTTTAAAGCCTCCTGTTAGGCCATCATCTACACGACATAGCCCTGAATTTTCCAATGCGCAGCTCTTTGCAAAAGAGAGATATTGGCAAGGAAAAGCTGTCTTGTACCATTGCATTTTTCTCCCAAACGAAGGACACTAGAAAGAAAATTTTAAAGCCTCCTGTTAGGCCATCATCTACACGACATAGCCCTGAATTTTCCAATGCGCAGCTCTTTGCAAAAGAGAGATATTGGCAAGGAAAAGCTGTCTTGTACCTTTGCATTTTTCTCCCAAACGAAGGTCACTAGAAAGAAAATTTTAAAGCCTCCTGTTAAGCCATCATCTACACGACATAGCCCTGAATTTTCCAATGCGTAGCTCTTTGCAAAAGAGAGATATTGGCAAGGAAAAGCTGTCTTGTACCTTTGCATTTTTCTCCCAAACGAAGGACACTAGAAAGAAAATTTTAAAGCCTCCTGTTAGGCCATCATCTACACGACATAGCCCTGAATTTTCCAATGCGCAGCTCTTTGCAAAAGAGAGATATTGGCAAGGAAAAGCTGTCTTGTACCTTTGCATTTTTCTCCCAAGCGAAGGACACTAGAAAGAAAATTTTAAAGCCTCCTGTTAGGCCATCATCTACACGACATAGCCCTGAATTTTCCAATGCGCAGCTCTTTGCAAAAGAGAGATATTGGCAAGGAAAAGCTGTCTTGTACCATTGCATTTTTCTCCCAAACGAAGGACACTAGAAAGAAAATTTTAAAGCCTCCTGTTAGGCCATCATCTACACGACATAGCCCTGAATTTTCCAATGCGTAGCTCTTTGCAAAAGAGAGATATTGGCAAGGAAAAGCTGTCTTGTACCTTTGCATTTTTCTCCCAAACGAAGGACACTAGAAAGAAAATTTTAAAGCCTCCTGTTAGGCCATCATCTACACGACATAGCCCTGAATTTTCCAATGCGTAGCTCTTTGCAAAAGAGAGATATTGGCAAGGAAAAGCTGTCTTGTACCTTTGCATTTTTCTCCCAAACGAAGGACACTAGAAAGAAAATTTTAAAGCCTCCTGTTAGTGCATCATCTACACGACATAGCCCTGACTTTTCCAATGCTTAGCTCTTTGCAAAAGAGAGATATTGGCAAGGAAAAGCTGTCTTGTACCTTTGCATTTTTCTCCCAAACGAAGGACACTAGAATGAAAATTTTAAAGCCTCCTGTTAGTGCTTCATCTACACGGTATAGCCCTGAATTTTCCAATGCGTAGCTCTTTGCAAAAGAGAGATATTGGCAAGGAAAAGTTGTCTTGTACCTTTGCATTTTTCTCCCAAACGAAGGACACTAGAATGAAAATTTTAAAGCCTCCTGTTAGGCCATCATCTACACGGCATAGCCCTGAATTTTCCAATGCGCAGCTCTTTGCAAAAGAGAGATATTGGCAAGGAAAAGCTGTCTTGTACCTTTGCATTTTTCTCCCAAACGAAGGACACTAGAATGAAAATTTTAAAGCCTCCTGTTAGGCCATCATCTACACGACATAGCCCTGAATTTTCCAATGCGCAGCTCTTTGCAAAAGAGAGATATTGGCAAGGAAAAGCTGTCTTGTACCTTTGCATTTTTCTCCCAAACGAAGGTCACTAGAAAGAAAATTTTAAAGCCTCCTGTTAGGCCATCATCTACACGACATAGCCCTGAATTTTCCAATGCGTAGCTCTTTGCAAAAGAGAGATATTGGCAAGGAAAAGCTGTCTTGTACCTTTGCATTTTCTCCCAAACGAAGGACACTAGAAAGAAAATTTTAAAGCCTCCTGTTAGGCCATCATCTACACGACATAGCCCTGAATTTTCCAATGTGCAGCTCTTTGCAAAAGAGAGATATTGGCAAGGAAAAGCTGTCTTGTACCTTTGCATTTTTCTCCCAAACGAAGGACACTAGAAAGAAAATTTTAAAGCCTCCTGTTAGGCCATCATCTACACGACATAGCCCTGAATTTTCCAATGCGCAGCTCTTTGCAAAAGAGAGATATTGGCAAGGAAAAGCTGTCTTGTACCTTTGCATTTTTCTCCCAAACGAAGGTCACTAGAAAGAAAATTTTAAACCCTCCTGTTAGGCCATCATCTACACGACATAGCCCTGAATTTTCCAATGCGTAGCTCTTTGCAAAAAGAGAGATATTGGCAAGGAAAAGCTGTCTTGTACCTTTGCATTTTTCTCCCAAACAAAGGACACTAGAATGAAAATTTTAAAGCCTCCTGTTAGTGCTTCATCTACACGGTATAGCCCTGAATTTTCCAATGCGCAGCTCTTTGCAAAAAGAGAGATATTGGCAAGGAAAAGCTGTCTTGTACCTTTGCATTTTTCTCCCAAACGAAGGACACTAGAATGAAAATTTTAAAGCCTCCTGTTAGTGCTTCATCTACACGGTATAGCCCTGAATTTTCCAATGCGCAGCTCTTTGCAAAAGAGAGATATTGGCAAGGAAAAGCTGTCTTGTACCTTTGCATTTTTCTCCCAAACGAAGGACACTAGAAAGATAATTTTAAAGCCTCCTGTTAGGCCATCATCTCCACGACATATCCCTGAATTTTCCAATGTGCAGCTCTTTGCAAAAGAGAGATATTGGCAAGGAAAAGCTGTCTTATACCATTGCATTTTTCTCCCAACCGAAGGACACTAGAAAGATAATTTTAAAGCCTCCTGTTAGGCCATCATCTACACGACATAGCCCTGAATTTTCCAATGCGTAGCTCTTTGCAAAAGAGAGATATTGGCAAGGAAAAGCTGTCTTGTACCTTTGCATTTTTCTCCCAAACGAAGGACACTAGAAAGAAAATTTTAAAGCCTCCTGTTAGGCCATCATCTACACGACATAGCCCTGAATTTTCCAATGCGCAGCTCTTTGCAAAAGAGAGATATTGGCAAGGAAAAGCTGTCTTGTACCATTGCATTTTTCTCCCAAACGAAGGACACTAGAAATAAAATTTTAAAGCCTCCTGTTAGGCCATCATCTACACGACATAGCCCTGAATTTTCCAATGCGCAGCTCTTTGCAAAAGAGAGATATTGGCAAGGAAAAGCTGTCTTGTACCATTGCATTTTTCTCCCAAACGAAGGACACTAGAAAGAAAATGTTAAAGCCTCCTGTTAGTGCTTCATCTACACGGTATAGCCCTGAATTTTCCAATGCGCAGCTCTTTGCAAAAAGAGAGATATTGGCAAGGAAAAGCTGTCTTGTACCTTTGCATTTTTCTCCCAAACGAAGGACACTAGAATGAAAATTTTAAAGCCTCCTGTTAGTGCTTCATCTACACGGTATAGCCCTGAATTTTCCAATGCGCAGCTCTTTGCAAAAGAGAGATATTGGCAAGGAAAAGCTGTCTTGTACCTTTGCATTTTTCTCCCAAACGAAGGACACTAGAAAGATAATTTTAAAGCCTCCTGTTAGGCCATCATCTCCACGACATATCCCTGAATTTTCCAATGTGCAGCTCTTTGCAAAAGAGAGATATTGGCAAGGAAAAGCTGTCTTATACCATTGCATTTTTCTCCCAACCGAAGGACACTAGAAAGATAATTTTAAAGCCTCCTGTTAGGCCATCATCTACACGACATAGCCCTGAATTTTCCAATGCGTAGCTCTTTGCAAAAGAGAGATATTGGCAAGGAAAAGCTGTCTTGTACCTTTGCATTTTTCTCCCAAACGAAGGACACTAGAAAGAAAATTTTAAAGCCTCCTGTTAGGCCATCATCTACACGACATAGCCCTGAATTTTCCAATGCGCAGCTCTTTGCAAAAGAGAGATATTGGCAAGGAAAAGCTGTCTTGTACCATTGCATTTTTCTCCCAAACGAAGGACACTAGAAATAAAATTTTAAAGCCTCCTGTTAGGCCATCATCTACACGACATAGCCCTGAATTTTCCAATGCGCAGCTCTTTGCAAAAGAGAGATATTGGCAAGGAAAAGCTGTCTTGTACCATTGCATTTTTCTCCCAAACAAAGGACACTAGAATGAAAATTTTAAAGCCTCCTGTTAGTGCTTCATCTACACGGTATAGCCCTGAATTTTCCAATGCGCAGCTCTTTGCAAAAAGAGAGATATTGGCAAGGAAAAGCTGTCTTGTACCTTTGCATTTTTCTCCCAAACGAAGGACACTAGAATGAAAATTTTAAAGCCTCCTGTTAGTGCTTCATCTACACGGTATAGCCCTGAATTTTCCAATGCGCAGCTCTTTGCAAAAGAGAGATATTGGCAAGGAAAAGCTGTCTTGTACCTTTGCATTTTTCTCCCAAACGAAGGACACTAGAATTAAAATTTTAAAGCCTCCTGTTAGGCCATCATCTCCACGACATATCCCTGAATTTTCCAATGTGCAGCTCTTTGCAAAAGAGAGATATTGGCAAGGAAAAGCTGTCTTATACCATTGCATTTTTCTCCCAACCGAAGGACACTAGAAAGATAATTTTAAAGCCTCCTGTTAGGCCATCATCTACACGACATAGCCCTGAATTTTCCAATGCGCAGCTCTTTGCAAAAGAGAGATATTGGCAAGGAAAAGCTGTCTTGTACCTTTGCATTTTTCTCCCAAACGAAGGACACTAGAATTAAAATTTTAAAGCCTCCTGTTAGGCCATCATCTCCACGACATATCCCTGAATTTTCCAATGTGCAGCTCTTTGCAAAAGAGAGATATTGGCAAGGAAAAGCTGTCTTATACCATTGCATTTTTCTCCCAACCGAAGGACACTAGAAAGATAATTTTAAAGCCTCCTGTTAGGCCATCATCTACACGACATAGCCCTGAATTTTCCAATGTGCAGCTCTTTGCAAAAGAGAGATATTGGCAAGGAAAAGCTGTCTTGTACCTTTGCATTTTTCTCCCAAACGAAGGACACTAGAAAGATAATTTTAAAGCCTCCTGTTAGGCCATCATCTCCACGACATATCCCTGAATTTTCCAATGTGCAGCTCTTTGCAAAAGAGAGATATTGGCAAGGAAAAGCTGTCTTATACCATTGCATTTTTCTCCCAACCGAAGGACACTAGAAAGATAATTTTAAAGCCTCCTGTTAGGCCATCATCTACACGACATAGCCCTGAATTTTCCAATGCGTAGCTCTTTGCAAAAGAGAGATATTGGCAAGGAAAAGCTGTCTTGTACCTTTGCATTTTTCTCCCAAACGAAGGACACTAGAAAGAAAATTTTAAAGCCTCCTGTTAGGCCATCATCTACACGACATAGCCCTGAATTTTCCAATGCGCAGCTCTTTGCAAAAGAGAGATATTGGCAAGGAAAAGCTGTCTTGTACCATTGCATTTTTCTCCCAAACGAAGGACACTAGAAATAAAATTTTAAAGCCTCCTGTTAGGCCATCATCTACACGACATAGCCCTGAATTTTCCAATGCGCAGCTCTTTGCAAAAGAGAGATATTGGCAAGGAAAAGCTGTCTTGTACCATTGCATTTTTCTCCCAAACAAAGGACACTAGAATGAAAATTTTAAAGCCTCCTGTTAGTGCTTCATCTACACGGTATAGCCCTGAATTTTCCAATGCGCAGCTCTTTGCAAAAAGAGAGATATTGGCAAGGAAAAGCTGTCTTGTACCTTTGCATTTTTCTCCCAAACGAAGGACACTAGAATGAAAATTTTAAAGCCTCCTGTTAGTGCTTCATCTACACGGTATAGCCCTGAATTTTCCAATGCGCAGCTCTTTGCAAAAGAGAGATATTGGCAAGGAAAAGCTGTCTTGTACCTTTGCATTTTTCTCCCAAACGAAGGACACTAGAATTAAAATTTTAAAGCCTCCTGTTAGGCCATCATCTCCACGACATATCCCTGAATTTTCCAATGTGCAGCTCTTTGCAAAAGAGAGATATTGGCAAGGAAAAGCTGTCTTATACCATTGCATTTTTCTCCCAACCGAAGGACACTAGAAAGATAATTTTAAAGCCTCCTGTTAGGCCATCATCTACACGACATAGCCCTGAATTTTCCAATGCGCAGCTCTTTGCAAAAGAGAGATATTGGCAAGGAAAAGCTGTCTTGTACCTTTGCATTTTTCTCCCAAACGAAGGACACTAGAATTAAAATTTTAAAGCCTCCTGTTAGGCCATCATCTCCACGACATATCCCTGAATTTTCCAATGTGCAGCTCTTTGCAAAAGAGAGATATTGGCAAGGAAAAGCTGTCTTATACCATTGCATTTTTCTCCCAACCGAAGGACACTAGAAAGATAATTTTAAAGCCTCCTGTTAGGCCATCATCTACACGACATAGCCCTGAATTTTCCAATGTGCAGCTCTTTGCAAAAGAGAGATATTGGCAAGGAAAAGCTGTCTTGTACCTTTGCATTTTTCTCCCAAACGAAGGACACTAGAAAGATAATTTTAAAGCCTCCTGTTAGGCCATCATCTACACGACATATCCCTGAATTTTCCAATGCGCAGCTCTTTGCAAAAGAGAGATATTGGCAAGGAAAAGCTGTCTTGTACCTTTGCATTTTTCTCCCAAACGAAGGACACTAGAATGAAAATTTTAAAGCCTCCTGTTAGGCCATCATCTACACGACATAGCCCTGAATTTTCCAATGCGCAGCTCTTTGCAAAAGAGAGATATTGGCAAGGAAAAGCTGTCTTGTACCTTTGCATTTTTCTCCCAAACGAAGGTCACTAGAAAGAAAATTTTAAAGCCTCCTGTTAGGCCATCATCTACACGACATAGCCCTGAATTTTCCAATGCGTAGCTCTTTGCAAAAGAGAGATATTGGCAAGGAAAAGCTGTCTTGTACCTTTGCATTTTCTCCCAAACGAAGGACACTAGAAAGAAAATTTTAAAGCCTCCTGTTAGGCCATCATCTACACGACATAGCCCTGAATTTTCCAATGTGCAGCTCTTTGCAAAAGAGAGATATTGGCAAGGAAAAGCTGTCTTGTACCTTTGCATTTTTCTCCCAAACGAAGGACACTAGAAAGAAAATTTTAAAGCCTCCTGTTAGGCCATCATCTACACGACATAGCCCTGAATTTTCCAATGCGCAGCTCTTTGCAAAAGAGAGATATTGGCAAGGAAAAGCTGTCTTGTACCTTTGCATTTTTCTCCCAAACGAAGGTCACTAGAAAGAAAATTTTAAACCCTCCTGTTAGGCCATCATCTACACGACATAGCCCTGAATTTTCCAATGCGTAGCTCTTTGCAAAAAGAGAGATATTGGCAAGGAAAAGCTGTCTTGTACCTTTGCATTTTTCTCCCAAACAAAGGACACTAGAATGAAAATTTTAAAGCCTCCTGTTAGTGCTTCATCTACACGGTATAGCCCTGAATTTTCCAATGCGCAGCTCTTTGCAAAAAGAGAGATATTGGCAAGGAAAAGCTGTCTTGTACCATTGCATTTTTCTCCCAAACGAAGGACACTAGAAATAAAATTTTAAAGCCTCCTGTTAGGCCATCATCTACACGACATAGCCCTGAATTTTCCAATGCGCAGCTCTTTGCAAAAGAGAGATATTGGCAAGGAAAAGCTGTCTTGTACCATTGCATTTTTCTCCCAAACGAAGGACACTAGAATGAAAATTTTAAAGCCTCCTGTTAGTGCTTCATCTACACGGTATAGCCCTGAATTTTCCAATGCGCAGCTCTTTGCAAAAGAGAGATATTGGCAAGGAAAAGCTGTCTTGTACCTTTGCATTTTTCTCCCAAACGAAGGACACTAGAAAGATAATTTTAAAGCCTCCTGTTAGGCCATCATCTCCACGACATATCCCTGAATTTTCCAATGTGCAGCTCTTTGCAAAAGAGAGATATTGGCAAGGAAAAGCTGTCTTATACCATTGCATTTTTCTCCCAACCGAAGGACACTAGAAAGATAATTTTAAAGCCTCCTGTTAGGCCATCATCTACACGACATAGCCCTGAATTTTCCAATGCGTAGCTCTTTGCAAAAGAGAGATATTGGCAAGGAAAAGCTGTCTTGTACCTTTGCATTTTTCTCCCAAACGAAGGACACTAGAAAGAAAATTTTAAAGCCTCCTGTTAGGCCATCATCTACACGACATAGCCCTGAATTTTCCAATGCGCAGCTCTTTGCAAAAGAGAGATATTGGCAAGGAAAAGCTGTCTTGTACCATTGCATTTTTCTCCCAAACGAAGGACACTAGAAATAAAATTTTAAAGCCTCCTGTTAGGCCATCATCTACACGACATAGCCCTGAATTTTCCAATGCGCAGCTCTTTGCAAAAGAGAGATATTGGCAAGGAAAAGCTGTCTTGTACCATTGCATTTTTCTCCCAAACAAAGGACACTAGAATGAAAATTTTAAAGCCTCCTGTTAGTGCTTCATCTACACGGTATAGCCCTGAATTTTCCAATGCGCAGCTCTTTGCAAAAAGAGAGATATTGGCAAGGAAAAGCTGTCTTGTACCTTTGCATTTTTCTCCCAAACGAAGGACACTAGAATGAAAATTTTAAAGCCTCCTGTTAGTGCTTCATCTACACGGTATAGCCCTGAATTTTCCAATGCGCAGCTCTTTGCAAAAGAGAGATATTGGCAAGGAAAAGCTGTCTTATACCATTGCATTTTTCTCCCAACCGAAGGACACTAGAAAGATAATTTTAAAGCCTCCTGTTAGGCCATCATCTACACGACATAGCCCTGAATTTTCCAATGCGTAGCTCTTTGCAAAAGAGAGATATTGGCAAGGAAAAGCTGTCTTGTACCTTTGCATTTTTCTCCCAAACGAAGGACACTAGAAAGAAAATTTTAAAGCCTCCTGTTAGGCCATCATCTACACGACATAGCCCTGAATTTTCCAATGCACAGCTCTTTGCAAAAGAGAGATATTAGCAAGGAAAAGCTGTCTTGTACCTTTGCATTTTTCTCCCAAACGAAGGACACTAGAAAGAAAATTTTAAAGCCTCCTGTTAGGCCATCATCTACACGACATAGCCCTGAATTTTCCAATGCGCAGCTCTTTGCAAAAGAGAGATATTGGCAAGGAAAAGCTGTCTTGTACCTTTGCATTTTTCTCCCAAACGAAGGTCACTAGAAAGAAAATTTTAAACCCTCCTGTTAGGCCATCATCTACACGACATAGCCCTGAATTTTCCAATGCGTAGCTCTTTGCAAAAAGAGAGATATTGGCAAGGAAAAGCTGTCTTGTACCTTTGCATTTTTCTCCCAAACGAAGGACACTAGAATGAAAATTTTAAAGCCTCCTGTTAGTGCTTCATCTACACGGTATAGCCCTGAATTTTCCAATGCGCAGCTCTTTGCAAAAGAGAGATATTGGCAAGGAAAAGCTGTCTTGTACCTTTGCATTTTTCTCCCAAACGAAGGACACTAGAAAGATAATTTTAAAGCCTCCTGTTAGGCCATCATCTACACGACATAGCCCTGAATTTTCCAATGTGCAGCTCTTTGCAAAAGAGAGATATTGGCAAGGAAAAGCTGTCTTGTACCTTTGCATTTTTCTCCCAAACGAAGGACACTAGAAAGATAATTTTAAAGCCTCCTGTTAGGCCATCATCTACACGACATATCCCTGAATTTTCCAATGTGCAGCTCTTTGCAAAAGAGAGATATTGGCAAGGAAAAGCTGTCTTGTACCTTTGCATTTTTCTCCCAAACGAAGGACACTAGAAAGAAAATTTTAAAGCCTCCTGTTAGGCCATCATCTACACGACATAGCCCTGAATTTTCCAATGCGCAGCTCTTAGCAAAAGAGAGATATTGGCAAGGAAAAGCTGTCTTATACCATTGCATTTTTCTCCCAACCGAAGGACACTAGAAAGATAATTTTAAAGCCTCCTGTTAGGCCATCATCTACACGACATAGCCCTGAATTTTCAAATGTGCAGCTCTTTGCAAAAGAGAGATATTGGCAAGGAAAAGCTGTCTTGTACCTTTGGATTTTTCTCCCAAACGAAGGACACTAGAAAGAAAATTTTAAAGCCTCCTGTTAGGCCATCATCTACACGACATAGCACTGAATTTTCCAATGGGCAGCTCTTTGCAAAAGAGAGATATTGGCAAGGAAAAGTTGTCTTGTACCTTTGCATTTTTCTCCCAAACGAAGGTCACTAGAAAGAAAATTTTAAAGCCTCCTGTTAAGCCATCATCTACACGACATAGCCCTGAATTTTCCAATGCGTAGCTCTTTGCAAAAGAGAGATATTGGCAAGGAAAAGCTGTCTTGTACCTTTGCATTTTTCTCCCAAACGAAGGACACTAGAAAGAAAATTTTAAAGCCTCCTGTTAGGCCATCATCTACACGACATAGCCCTGAATTTTCCAATGCGCAGCTCTTTGCAAAAGAGAGATATTGGCAAGGAAAAGCTGTCTTGTACCTTTGCATTTTTCTACCAAACGAAGGACACTAGAAATAAAATTTTAAAGCCTCCTGTTAGGCCATCATCTACACGACATAGCTCTGAATTTTCCAATGCGCAGCTCTTTGCAAAAGAGAGATATTGGCAAGGAAAAGTTGTCTTGTACCTTTGCATTTTTCTCCCAAACGAAGGTCACTAGAAAGAAAATTTTAAAGCCTCCTGTTAAGCCATCATCTACACGACATAGCCCTGAATTTTCCAATGCGTAGCTCTTTGCAAAAGAGAGATATTGGCAAGGAAAAGCTGTCTTGTACCTTTGCATTTTTCTCCCAAACGAAGGACACTAGAAAGAAAATTTTAAAGCCTCCTGTTAGGCCATCATCTACACGACATAGCCCTGAATTTTCCAATGCGCAGCTCTTTGCAAAAGAGAGATATTGGCAAGGAAAAGCTGTCTTGTACCTTTGCATTTTTCTCCCAAACGAAGGACACTAGAAAGAAAATTTTAAAGCCTCCTGTTAGGCCATCATCTACACGACATAGCCCTGAATTTTCCAATGCGCAGCTCTTTGCAAAAGAGAGATATTGGCAAGGAAAAGCTGTCTTGTACCTTTGCATTTTTCTCCCAAACGAAGGTCACTAGAAAGAAAATTTTAAAGCCTCCTGTTAGGCCATCATCTACACGACATAGCCCTGAATTTTCCAATGCGTAGCTCTTTGCAAAAGAGAGATATTGGCAAGGAAAAGCTGTCTTGTACCTTTGCATTTTTCTCCCAAACGAAGGACACTAGAAAGAAAATTTTAAAGCCTCCTGTTAGGCCATCATCTACACGACAGAGCCCTGAATTTTCCAATGCGTAGCTCTTTGCAAAAGAGAGATATTGGCAAGGAAAAGCTGTCTTGTACCTTTGCATTTATCTCCCAAACGAAGGTCACTAGAAAGAAAATTTTAAAGCCTCCTGTTAAGCCATCATCTACACGACATAGCCCTGAATTTTCCAATGCGTAGCTCTTTGCAAAAGAGAGATATTGGCAAGGAAAAGCTGTCTTGTACCTTTGCATTTTTCTCCCAAACGAAGGACACTAGAAAGAAAATTTTAAAGCCTCCTGTTAGGCTATCATCTACACGACATAGCCCTGAATTTTCCAATGCGCAGCTCTTTGCAAAAGAGAGATATTGGCAAGGAAAAGCTGTCTTGTACCTTTGCGTTTTTCTCCCAAACGAAGGACACTAGAAAGAAAATTTTAAAGCCTCCTGTTAGGCCATCATCTACACGACATAGCCCTGAATTTTCCAATGCACAGCTCTTTGCAAAAGAGAGATATTGGCAAGGAAAAGCTGTCTTGTACCTTTGCATTTTTCTCCCAAACGAAGGACACTAGAAAGAAAATTTTAAAGCCTCCTGTTAGGCCATCATCTACACGACATAGCCCTGAATTTTCCAATGCGCAGCTCTTTGCAAAAGAGAGATATTGGCAAGGAAAAGCTGTCTTGTACCTTTGCATTTTTCTCCCAAACGAAGGACACTAGAAAGAAAATTTTAAAGCCTCCTGTTAGGCCATCATCTACACGACATAGCCCTGAATTTTCCAATGCGCAGCTCTTTGCAAAAGAGAGATATTGGCAAGGAAAAGCTGTCTTGTACCTTTGCGTTTTTCTCCCAAACGAAGGACACTAGAAAGAAAATTTTAAAGCCTCCTGTTAGGCCATCATCTACACGACATAGCCCTGAATTTTCCAATGCACAGCTCTTTGCAAAAGAGAGATATTGGCAAGGAAAAGCTGTCTTGTACCTTTGCATTTTTCTCCCAAACGAAGGACACTAGAAAGAAAATTTTAAAGCCTCCTGTTAGGCCATCATCTACACGACATAGCCCTGAATTTTCCAATGCGCAGCTCTTTGCAAAAGAGAGATATTGGCAAGGAAAAGCTGTCTTGTACCATTGCATTTTTCTCCCAAACGAAGGACACTAGAAAAAAATTTTTAAAGCCTCCTGTTAGGCCATCATCTACACGACATAGCCCTGAATTTTCCAATGCGCAGCTCTTTGCAAAAGAGAGATATTGGCAAGGAAAAGCTGTCTTGTACCATTGCATTTTTCTCCCAAACGAAGGACACTATAAAGAAAATTTTAAAGCCTCCTGTTAGGCCATCATCTACACGACATAGCCCTGAATTTTCCAATGCGCAGCTCTTTGCAAAAGAGAGATATTGGCAAGGAAAAGCTGTCTTGTACCTTTGCATTTTTCTCCCAAACGAAGTACACTAGAAAGAAAATTTTAAAGCCGCCTGTTAGGCTATCATCTACACGACATAGCCCTGAATTTTCCAATGCGCAGCTCTTTGCAAAAGAGAGATATTGGCAAGGAAAAGCTGTCTTGTACCTTTGCATTTTTCTCCCAAACGAAGGACACTAGAAAGAAAATTTTAAAGCCTCCTGTTAAGCCATCATCTACACGACATAGCCCTGAATTTTCCAATGCGTAGCTCTTTGCAAAAGAGAGATATTGGCAAGGAAAAGCTGTCTTGTACCTTTGCATTTTTCTCCCAAACGAAGGACACTAGAATTGAAATTTTAAAGCCTCCTGTTAGGCCATCATCTACACGACATAGCCCTGAATTTTCCAATGCGCAGCTCTTTGCAAAAGAGAGATATTGGCAAGGAAAAGCTGTCTTGTACCTTTGCATTTTTCTCCCAAACGAAGTACACTAGAAAGAAAATTTTAAAGCCGCCTGTTAGGCTATCATCTACACGACATAGCCCTGAATTTTCCAATGCGCAGCTCTTTGCAAAAGAGAGATATTGGCAAGGAAAAGCTGTCTTGTACCTTTGCATTTTTCTCCCAAACGAAGGACACTAGAAAGAAAATTTTAAAGCCTCCTGTTAGGCCATCATCTACACGACATAGCCCTGAATTTTCCAATGCGCAGCTCTTTGCAAAAGAGAGATATTGGCAAGGAAATGCATTTTTCTCCCAAACGAAGGACACTAGAAAGAAAATTTTAAAGCCTCCTGTTAGGCCATCATCTACACGACATAGCCCTGAATTTTCCAATGCGCAGCTCTTTGCAAAAGAGAGATATTGGCAAGGAAAAGCTGTCTTGTACCTTTGCATTTTTCTCCCAAACGAAGGACACTAGAAAGAAAATTTTAAAGCCTCCTGTTAGGCCATCATCTACACGACATAGCCCTGAATTTTCCAATGCGCAGCTCTTTGCAAAACAGAGATATTGGCAAGGAAAAGCTGTCTTGTACCATTGCATTTTTCTCCCAAACGAAGGTCACTAGAAAGAAAATTTTAAAGCCTCCTGTTAGGCCATCATCTACACGACATAGCCCTGAATTTTCCAATGCGCAGCTCTTTGCAAAAGAGAGATATTGGCAAGGAAAAGCTGTCTTGTACCATTGCATTTTTCTCCCAAACGAAGGACACTAGAAAGAAAATTTTAAAGCCTCCTGTTAGGCCATCATCTACACGACATAGCCCTGAATTTTCCAATGCGCAGCTCTTTGCAAAAGAGAGATATTGGCAAGGAAAAGCTGTCTTGTACCTTTGCATTTTTCTCCCAAACGAAGGACACTAGAAAGAAAATTTTAAAGCCTCCTGTTAGGCCATCATCTACACGACATAGCCCTGAATTTTCCAATGCGCAGCTCTTTGCAAAAGAGAGATATTGGCAAGGAAAAGCTGTCTTGTACCTTTGCATTTTTCTCCCAAACGAAGGACACTAGAAAGAAAATTTTAAAGCCTCCTGTTAGGCCATCATCTACACGACATAGCCCTGAATTTTCCAATGCGCAGCTCTTTGCAAAAGAGAGATATTGGCAAGGAAAAGCTGTCTTGTACCATTGCATTTTTCTCCCAAACGAAGGACACTAGAAAGAAAATTTTAAAGCCTCCTGTTAGGCCATCATCTACACGACATAGCCCTGAATTTTCCAATGCGTAGCTCTTTGCAAAAGAGAGATATTGGCAAGGAAAAGCTGTCTTGTACCTTTGCATTTTTCTCCCAAACGAAGGACACTAGAAAGAAAATTTTAAAGCCTCCTGTTAGGCCATCATCTACACGACATAGCCCTGAATTTTCCAATGCGTAGCTCTTTGCAAAAGAGAGATATTGGCAAGGAAAAGCTGTCTTGTACCTTTGCATTTTTCTCCCAAACGAAGGACACTAGAAAGAAAATTTTAAAGCCTCCTGTTAGTGCATCATCTACACGACATAGCCCTTACTTTTCCAAAGCTTAGCTCTTTGCAAAAGAGAGATATTGGCAAGGAAAAGCTGTCTTGTACCTTTGCATTTTTCTCCCAAACGAAGGACACTAGAATGAAAATTTTAAAGCCTCCTGTTAGTGCTTCATCTACACGGTATAGCCCTGAATTTTCCAATGCGTAGCTCTTTGCAAAAGAGAGATATTGGCAAGGAAAAGCTGTCTTGTACCTTTGCATTTTTCTCCCAAACGAAGGACACTAGAATGAAAATTTTAAAGCCTCCTGTTAGGCCATCATCTACACGGCATAGCCCTAAATTTTCCAATGCGCAGCTCTTTGCAAAAGAGAGATATTGGCAAGGAAAAGCTGTCTTGTACCTTTGCATTTTTCTCCCAAACGAAGGACACTAGAATGAAAATTTTAAAGCCTCCTGTTAGGCCATCATCTACACGACATAGCCCTGAATTTTCCAATGCGCAGCTCTTTGCAAAAGAGAGATATTGGCAAGGAAAAGCTGTCTTGTACCTTTGCATTTTTCTCCCAAACGAAGGACACTAGAAAGAAAATTTTAAAGCCTCCTGTTAGGCCATCATCTACACGACATAGCCCTGAATTTTCCAATGCGCAGCTCTTTGCAAAAGAGAGATATTGGCAAGGAAAAGCTGTCTTGTACCATTGCATTTTTCTCCCAAACGAAAGACACTAGAAAGAAAATTTTAAAGCCTCCTGTTAAGCCATCATCTACACGACATAGCCCTGAATTTTCCAATGCGTAGCTCTTTGCAAAAGAGAGATATTGGCAAGGAAAAGCTGTCTTGTACCATTGCATTTTTCTCCCAAACGAAGGACACTAGAAAGAAAATTTTAAAGCCTCCTGTTAGGCCATCATCTACACGACATAGCCCTGAATTTTCCAATGCGCAGCTCTTTGCAAAAGAGAGATATTGGCAAGGAAAAGCTGTCTTGTACCATTGCATTTTTCTCCCAAACGAAGGACACTAGAAAGAAAATTTTAAAGCCTCCTGTTAGGCCATCATCTACACGACATAGCCCTGAATTTTCCAATGCGCAGCTCTTTGCAAAAGAGAGATATTGGCAAGGAAAAGCTGTCTTGTACCTTTGCATTTTTCTCCCAAACGAAGGTCACTAGAAAGAAAATTTTAAAGCCTCCTGTTAAGCCATCATCTACACGACATAGCCCTGAATTTTCCAATGCGTAGCTCTTTGCAAAAGAGAGATATTGGCAAGGAAAAGCTGTCTTGTACCTTTGCATTTTTCTCCCAAACGAAGGACACTAGAAAGAAAATTTTAAAGCCTCCTGTTAGGCCATCATCTACACGACATAGCCCTGAATTTTCCAATGCGCAGCTCTTTGCAAAAGAGAGATATTGGCAAGGAAAAGCTGTCTTGTACCATTGCATTTTTCTCCCAAACGAAGGACACTAGAAAGAAAATTTTAAAGCCTCCTGTTAGGCCATCATCTACACGACATAGCCCTGAATTTTCCAATGCGTAGCTCTTTGCAAAAGAGAGATATTGGCAAGGAAAAGCTGTCTTGTACCTTTGCATTTTTCTCCCAAACGAAGGACACTAGAAAGAAAATTTTAAAGCCTCCTGTTAGGCCATCATCTACACGACATAGCCCTGAATTTTCCAATGCGTAGCTCTTTGCAAAAGAGAGATATTGGCAAGGAAAAGCTGTCTTGTACCTTTGCATTTTTCTCCCAAACGAAGGACACTAGAAAGAAAATTTTAAAGCCTCCTGTTAGTGCATCATCTACACGACATAGCCCTTACTTTTCCAAAGCTTAGCTCTTTGCAAAAGAGAGATATTGGCAAGGAAAAGCTGTCTTGTACCTTTGCATTTTTCTCCCAAACGAAGGACACTAGAATGAAAATTTTAAAGCCTCCTGTTAGTGCTTCATCTACACGGTATAGCCCTGAATTTTCCAATGCGTAGCTCTTTGCAAAAGAGAGATATTGGCAAGGAAAAGCTGTCTTGTACCTTTGCATTTTTCTCCCAAACGAAGGACACTAGAATGAAAATTTTAAAGCCTCCTGTTAGGCCATCATCTACACGGCATAGCCCTAAATTTTCCAATGCGCAGCTCTTTGCAAAAGAGAGATATTGGCAAGGAAAAGCTGTCTTGTACCTTTGCATTTTTCTCCCAAACGAAGGACACTAGAATGAAAATTTTAAAGCCTCCTGTTAGGCCATCATCTACACGACATAGCCCTGAATTTTCCAATGCGCAGCTCTTTGCAAAAGAGAGATATTGGCAAGGAAAAGCTGTCTTGTACCTTTGCATTTTTCTCCCAAACGAAGGACACTAGAAAGAAAATTTTAAAGCCTCCTGTTAGGCCATCATCTACACGACATAGCCCTGAATTTTCCAATGCGCAGCTCTTTGCAAAAGAGAGATATTGGCAAGGAAAAGCTGTCTTGTACCATTGCATTTTTCTCCCAAACGAAGGACACTAGAAAGAAAATTTTAAAGCCTCCTGTTAAGCCATCATCTACACGACATAGCCCTGAATTTTCCAATGCGTAGCTCTTTGCAAAAGAGAGATATTGGCAAGGAAAAGCTGTCTTGTACCATTGCATTTTTCTCCCAAACGAAGGACACTAGAAAGAAAATTTTAAAGCCTCCTGTTAGGCCATCATCTACACGACATAGCCCTGAATTTTCCAATGCGCAGCTCTTTGCAAAAGAGAGATATTGGCAAGGAAAAGCTGTCTTGTACCATTGCATTTTTCTCCCAAACGAAGGACACTAGAAAGAAAATTTTAAAGCCTCCTGTTAGGCCATCATCTACACGACATAGCCCTGAATTTTCCAATGCGCAGCTCTTTGCAAAAGAGAGATATTGGCAAGGAAAAGCTGTCTTGTACCTTTGCATTTTTCTCCCAAACGAAGGTCACTAGAAAGAAAATTTTAAAGCCTCCTGTTAAGCCATCATCTACACGACATAGCCCTGAATTTTCCAATGCGTAGCTCTTTGCAAAAGAGAGATATTGGCAAGGAAAAGCTGTCTTGTACCTTTGCATTTTTCTCCCAAACGAAGGACACTAGAAAGAAAATTTTAAAGCCTCCTGTTAGGCCATCATCTACACGACATAGCCCTGAATTTTCCAATGCGCAGCTCTTTGCAAAAGAGAGATATTGGCAAGGAAAAGCTGTCTTGTACCATTGCATTTTTCTCCCAAACGAAGGACACTAGAAAGAAAATTTTAAAGCCTCCTGTTAGGCCATCATCTACACGACATAGCCCTGAATTTTCCAATGCGTAGCTCTTTGCAAAAGAGAGATATTGGCAAGGAAAAGCTGTCTTGTACCTTTGCATTTTTCTCCCAAACGAAGGACACTAGAAAGAAAATTTTAAAGCCTCCTGTTAGGCCATCATCTACACGACATAGCCCTGAATTTTCCAATGCGTAGCTCTTTGCAAAAGAGAGATATTGGCAAGGAAAAGCTGTCTTGTACCTTTGCATTTTTCTCCCAAACGAAGGACACTAGAAAGAAAATTTTAAAGCCTCCTGTTAGTGCATCATCTACACGACATAGCCCTTACTTTTCCAAAGCTTAGCTCTTTGCAAAAGAGAGATATTGGCAAGGAAAAGCTGTCTTGTACCTTTGCATTTTTCTCCCAAACGAAGGACACTAGAATGAAAATTTTAAAGCCTCCTGTTAGTGCTTCATCTACACGGTATAGCCCTGAATTTTCCAATGCGTAGCTCTTTGCAAAAGAGAGATATTGGCAAGGAAAAGCTGTCTTGTACCTTTGCATTTTTCTCCCAAACGAAGGACACTAGAATGAAAATTTTAAAGCCTCCTGTTAGGCCATCATCTACACGGCATAGCCCTAAATTTTCCAATGCGCAGCTCTTTGCAAAAGAGAGATATTGGCAAGGAAAAGCTGTCTTGTACCTTTGCATTTTTCTCCCAAACGAAGGACACTAGAATGAAAATTTTAAAGCCTCCTGTTAGGCCATCATCTACACGACATAGCCCTGAATTTTCCAATGCGCAGCTCTTTGCAAAAGAGAGATATTGGCAAGGAAAAGCTGTCTTGTACCTTTGCATTTTTCTCCCAAACGAAGGACACTAGAAAGAAAATTTTAAAGCCTCCTGTTAGGCCATCATCTACACGACATAGCCCTGAATTTTCCAATGCGCAGCTCTTTGCAAAAGAGAGATATTGGCAAGGAAAAGCTGTCTTGTACCATTGCATTTTTCTCCCAAACGAAGGACACTAGAAAGAAAATTTTAAAGCCTCCTGTTAAGCCATCATCTACACGACATAGCCCTGAATTTTCCAATGCGTAGCTCTTTGCAAAAGAGAGATATTGGCAAGGAAAAGCTGTCTTGTACCATTGCATTTTTCTCCCAAACGAAGGACACTAGAAAGAAAATTTTAAAGCCTCCTGTTAGGCCATCATCTACACGACATAGCCCTGAATTTTCCAATGCGCAGCTCTTTGCAAAAGAGAGATATTGGCAAGGAAAAGCTGTCTTGTACCATTGCATTTTTCTCCCAAACGAAGGACACTAGAAAGAAAATTTTAAAGCCTCCTGTTAGGCCATCATCTACACGACATAGCCCTGAATTTTCCAATGCGCAGCTCTTTGCAAAAGAGAGATATTGGCAAGGAAAAGCTGTCTTGTACCTTTGCATTTTTCTCCCAAACGAAGGTCACTAGAAAGAAAATTTTAAAGCCTCCTGTTAAGCCATCATCTACACGACATAGCCCTGAATTTTCCAATGCGTAGCTCTTTGCAAAAGAGAGATATTGGCAAGGAAAAGCTGTCTTGTACCTTTGCATTTTTCTCCCAAACGAAGGACACTAGAAAGAAAATTTTAAAGCCTCCTGTTAGGCCATCATCTACACGACATAGCCCTGAATTTTCCAATGCGCAGCTCTTTGCAAAAGAGAGATATTGGCAAGGAAAAGCTGTCTTGTACCTTTGCATTTTTCTCCCAAACGAAGGACACTAGAAAGAAAATTTTAATTAGGCCATCATCTACACGACATAGCCCTGAATTTTCCAATGCGCAGCTCTTTGCAAAAGAGAGATATTGGCAAGGAAAAGCTGTCTTGTACCATTGCATTTTTCTCCCAAACGAAGGACACTAGAAAGAAAATTTTAAAGCCTCCTGTTAGGCCATCATCTACACGACATAGCCCTGAATTTTCCAAAGCGCAGCTCTTTGCAAAAGAGAGATATTGGCAAGGAAAAGCTGTCTTGTACCTTTGCATTTTTCTCCCAAACGAAGGACACTAGAAAGAAAATTTTAAAGCCTACTGTTAGGCCATCATCTACACGACATAGCCCTGAATTTTCCAATGCGCAGCTCTTTGCAAAAGAGAGATATTGGCAAGGAAAAGCTGTCTTGTACCATTGCATTTTTCTCCCAAACGAAGGACACTAGAAAGAAAATTTTAAAGCCTCCTGTTAGACCATCATCTACACGGCATAGCCATGAATTTTCCAATGCGCAGCTCTTTGCAAAAGAGAGATATTGGCAAGGAAAAGCTATCTTGTACCTTTGCATTTTTCTCCCAAACAAAGGACACTAGAATTAAAATTTTAAAGCCTCCTGTTAGGCCATCATCTACACGACATAGCCCTGAATTTTCCAATGCGCAGCTCTTTGCAAAAGAGAGATATTGGCAAGGAAAAGCTGTCTTGTACCTTTGCATTTTTCTCCCAAACGAAGGACACTAGAAAGAAAATTTTAAAGCCTCCTGTTAGGCCATCATCTACACGACATAGCCCTGATTTTTCCAATGCGCAGCTCTTTGCAAAAGAGAGATATTGGCAAGGAAAAGCTGTCTTGAACCATTTCATTTTTCTCCCAAACGAAGGACACTAGAAAGAAAATTTTAAAGCCTCCTGTTAGGCCATCATCTACACGACATAGCCCTGAATTTTCCAATGCGCAGCTCTTTGCAAAAGAGAGATATTGGCAAGGAAAAGCTGTCTTGTACCTTTGCATTTTTCTCCCAAACGAAGGACACTAGAATTAAAATTTTAAAGCCTCCTGTTAGGCCATCATCTACACGACATAGCCCTGAATTTTCCAATGCGCAGCTCTTTGCAAAAGAGAGATATTGGCAAGGAAAAGCTGTCTTGTACCTTTGCATTTTTCTCCCAAACGAAGGACACTAGAATTAAAATGTTAAAGCCTCCTGTTATGCCATCATCTACACGACATAGCCCTGAATTTTCCAATGCGCAGCTCTTTGCAAAAGAGAGATATTGGCCAGGAAAAGCTGTCTTGTACCTTTGCATTTTTCTCCCAAACGAAGGACACTAGAATTAAAATTTTAAAGCCTCCTGTTAGGCCATCATCTACACGACATAGCCCTGAATTTTCCAATGCGCAGCTCTTTGCAAAAGAGAGATATTGGCAAGGAAAAGCTGTCTTGTACCTTTGCATTTTTCTCCCAAACGAAGGTCACTAGAAAGAAAATTTTAAAGCCTCCTGTTAGGCCATCATCTACACGACATAGCCCTGAATTTTCCAATGCGTAGCTCTTTGCAAAAGAGAGATATTGGCAAGGAAAAGCTGTCTTGTACCTTTGCATTTTTCTCCCAAACGAAGGACACTAGAAAGAAAATTTTAAAGCCTCCTGTTAGGCCATCATCTACACGACATAGCCCTGATTTTTCCAATGCGCAGCTCTTTGCAAAAGAGAGATATTGGCAAGGAAAAGCTGTCTTGTACCATTGCATTTTTCTCCCAAACGAAGGACACTAGAAAGAAAATTTTAAAGCCTCCTGTTAGGCCATCATCTACACGACATAGCCCTGAATTTTCCAATGCGCAGCTCTTTGCAAAAGAGAGATATTGGCAAGGAAAAGCTGTCTTGTACCTTTGCATTTTTCTCCAAACGAAGGACACTAGAATTAAAATTTTAAAGCCTCCTGTTAGGCCATCATCTACACGACATAGCCCTGAATTTTCCAATGCGCAGCTCTTTGCAAAAGAGAGATATTGGCAAGTAAAAAGCTGTCTTGTACCTTTGCATTTTTCTCCCAAACGAAGGACACTAGAATTAAAATTTTAAAGCCTCCTGTTATGCCATCATCTACACGACATAGCCCTGAATTTTCCAATGCGCAGCTCTTTGCAAAAGAGAGATATATGCAAGGAAAAGCTGTCTTGTACCTTTGCATTTTTCTCCCAAACGAAGGACACTAGAATTAAAATTTTAAAGCCTCCTGCTATGCCATCATCTACACGACATAGCCCTGAATTTTCCAATGCGCAGCTCTTTGCAAAAGAGAGATATTGGCAAGGAAAAGCTGTCAGGTACCTTTGCATTTTTCTCCCAAACGAAGGACACTAGTATTAAAATTTGAAAGACTCCTGTTAGGCCATCATCTACACGACATAGCCCTGAATTTTCCAATGCGCAGCTCTTTGCAAAAGAGAGATATTGGCAAGGAAAAGCTGTCTTGTACCTTTGCATTTTTCTCCCAAACGAAGGTCACTAGAAAGAAAATTTTAAAGCCTCCTGTTAGGCCATCATCTACACGACATAGCCCTGAATTTTCCAATGCGCAGCTCTTTGCAAAAGAGAGATATTGGCAAGGAAAAGCTGTCTTGTACCATTGCATTTTTCTCCCAAACGAAGGACACTAGAAAGAAAATTTTAAAGCCTCCTGTTAGGCCATCATCTACACGACATAGCCCTTACTTTTCCAATGCGCAGCTCTTTGCAAAAGAGAGATATTGGCAAGGAAAAGCTGTCTTGTACCTTTGCATTTTTCTCCCAAACGAAGGACACTAGAAAGAAAATTTTAAAGCCTCCTGTTAGGCCATCATCTACACGACATAGCCCTGAATTTTCCAATGCGTAGCTCTTTGCAAAAGAGAGATATTGGCAAGAAAAAGCTGTCTTGTACCTTTGCATTTTTCTCCCAAACGAAGGACACTAGAAAGAAAATTTTAAAGCCTCCTGTTAGGCCATCATCTACACGACATAGCCCTGATTTTTCCAATGCGCAGCTCTTTGCAAAAGAGAGATATTGGCAAGGAAAAGCTGTCTTGTACCATTGCATTTTTCTCCCAAACGAAGGACACTAGAAAGAAAATTTTAAAGCCTCCTGTTAGGCCATCATCTACACGACATAGCCCTGAATTTTCCAATGCGCAGCTCTTTGCAAAAGAGAGATATTGGCAAGGAAAAGCTGTCTTGTACCTTTGCATTTTTCTCCCAAACGAAGGACACTAGAAAGAAAATTTTAAAGCCTCCTGTTAGGCCATCATCTACACGACATAGCCCTGAATTTTCCAATGCGCAGCTCTTTGCAAAAGAGAGATATTGGCAAGGAAAAGCTGTCTTGTACCTTTGCATTTTTCTCCCAAACGAAGGACACTAGAATTAAAATTTTAAAGCCTCCTGCTATGCCATCATCTACACGACATAGCCCTGAATTTTCCAATGCGCAGCTCTTTGCAAAAGAGAGATATTGGCAAGGAAAAGCTGTCAGGTACCTTTGCATTTTTCTCCCAAACGAAGGACACTAGAAAGAAAATTTTAAAGCCTCCTGTTAGGCCATCATCTACACGACATAGCCCTGAATTTTCCAATGCGCAGCTCTTTGCAAAAGAGAGATATTGGCAAGGAAAAGCTGTCTTGTACCTTTGCATTTTTCTCCCAAACGAAGGTCACTAGAAAGAAAATTTTAAAGCCTCCTGTTAAGCCATCATCTACACGACATAGCCCTGAATTTTCCAATGCGTAGCTCTTTGCAAAAGAGAGATATTGGCAAGGAAAAGCTGTCTTGTACCTTTGCATTTTTCTCCCAAACGAAGGACACTAGAAAGAAAATTTTAAAGCCTCCTGTTAGGCCATCATCTACACGACATAGCCCTGAATTTTCCAATGCGCAGCTCTTTGCAAAAGAGAGATATTGGCAAGGAAAAGCTATCTTGTACCTTTGCATTTTTCTCCCAAACGAAGGACACTAGAATTAAAATTTTAAAGCCTCCTGTTAGGCCATCATCTACACGACATAGCCCTGAATTTTCCAATGCGCAGCTCTTTGCAAAAGAGAGATATTGGCAAGGAAAAGCTGTCTTGTACCTTTGCATTTTTCTCACAAACGAAGGACACTAGAAAGAAAATTTTAAAGCCTCCTGTTAGGCCATCATCTACACGACATAGCCCTGAATTTTCCAATGCGTAGCTCTTTGCAAAAGAGAGATATTGGCAAGGAAAAGCTGTCTTGTACCTTTGCATTTTTCTCCCAAACGAAGGACACTAGAAAGAAAATTTTAAAGCCTCCTGTTAGGCCATCATCTACACGACATAGCCCTGATTTTTCCAATGCGCATCTCTTTGCAAAAGAGAGATATTGGCAAGGAAAAGCTGTCTTGTACCATTGCATTTTTCTCCCAAACGAAGGACACTAGAAAGAAAATTTTAAAGCCTCCTGTTAGGCCATCATCTACACGACATAGCCCTGAATTTTCCAATGCGCAGCTCTTTGCAAAAGAGAGATATTGGCAAGGAAAAGCTGTCTTGTACCTTTGCATTTTTCTCCAAACGAAGGACACTAGAATTAAAATTTTAAAGCCTCCTGTTAGGCCATCATCTACACGACATAGCCCTGAATTTTCCAATGCGCAGCTCTTTGCAAAAGAGAGATATTGGCAAGTAAAAAGCTGTCTTGTACCTTTGCATTTTTCTCCCAAACGAAGGACACTAGAATTAAAATTTTAAAGCCTCCTGTTATGCCATCATCTACACGACATAGCCCTGAATTTTCCAATGCGCAGCTCTTTGCAAAAGAGAGATATTGGCAAGAAAAAGCTGTCTTGTACCTTTGCATTTTTCTCCCAAACGAAGGACACTAGAAAGAAAATTTTAAAGCCTCCTGTTAGGCCATCATCTACACGACATAGCCCTGATTTTTCCAATGCGCAGCTCTTTGCAAAAGAGAGATATTGGCAAGGAAAAGCTGTCTTGTACCATTGCATTTTTCTCCCAAACGAAGGACACTAGAAAGAAAATTTTAAAGCCTCCTGTTAGGCCATCATCTACACGACATAGCCCTGAATTTTCCAATGCGCAGCTCTTTGCAAAAGAGAGATATTGGCAAGGAAAAGCTGTCTTGTACCTTTGCATTTTTCTCCCAAACGAAGGACACTAGAAAGAAAATTTTAAAGCCTCCTGTTAGGCCATCATCTACACGACATAGCCCTGAATTTTCCAATGCGCAGCTCTTTGCAAAAGAGAGATATTGGCAAGGAAAAGCTGTCTTGTACCTTTGCATTTTTCTCCCAAACGAAGGACACTAGAATTAAAATTTTAAAGCCTCCTGCTATGCCATCATCTACACGACATAGCCCTGAATTTTCCAATGCGCAGCTCTTTGCAAAAGAGAGATATTGGCAAGGAAAAGCTGTCTTGTACCTTTGCATTTTTCTCCCAAACGAAGGACACTAGAAAGAAAATTTTAAAGCCTCCCGTTAGGCCATCATCTACACGACATAGCCCTGAATTTTCCAATGCGCAGCTCTTTGCAAAAGAGAGATATTGGCAAGGAAAAGCTGTCTTGTACCTTTGCATTTTTCTCCCAAACGAAGGTCACTAGAAAGAAAATTTTAAAGCCTCCTGTTAAGCCATCATCTACACGACATAGCCCTGAATTTTCCAATGCGTAGCTCTTTGCAAAAGAGAGATATTGGCAAGGAAAAGCTGTCTTGTACCTTTGCATTTTTCTCCCAAACGAAGGACACTAGAAAGAAAATTTTAAAGCCTCCTGTTAGGCCATCATCTACACGACATAGCCCTGAATTTTCCAATGCGCAGCTCTTTGCAAAAGAGAGATATTGGCAAGGAAAAGCTGTCTTGTACCTTTGCATTTTTCTCCCAAACGAAGGACACTAGAAAGAAAATTTTAAAGCCTCCTGTTAGGCCATCATCTACACGACATAGCCCTGAATTTTCCAATGCGCAGCTCTTTGCAAAAGAGAGATATTGGCAAGGAAAAGCTGTCCTGTACCATTGCATTTTTCTCCCAAACGAAGGACACTAGAAAGAAAATTTTAAAGCCTCCTGTTAGGCCATCATCTACACGACATAGCCCTGAATTTTCCAAAGCGCAGCTCTTTGCAAAAGAGAGATATTGGCAAGGAAAAGCTGTCTTGTACCTTTGCATTTTTCTCCCAAACGAAGGACACTAGAAAGAAAATTTTAAAGCCTCCTGTTAGGCCATCATCTACACGACATAGCCCTGAATTTTCCAATGCGCAGCTCTTTGCAAAAGAGAGATATTGGCAAGGAAAAGCTGTCTTGTACCATTGCATTTTTCTCCCAAACGAAGGACACTAGAAAGAAAATTTTAAAGCCTCCTGTTAGACCATCATCTACACGGCATAGCCATGAATTTTCCAATGCGTAGCTCTTTGCAAAAGAGAGATATTGGCAAGGAAAAGCTATCTTGTACCTTTGCATTTTTCTCCCAAACAAAGGACACTAGAATTAAAATTTTAAAGCCTCCTGTTAGGCCATCATCTACACGACATAGCCCTGAATTTTCCAATGCGCAGCTCTTTGCAAAAGAGAGATATTGGCAAGGAAAAGCTGTCTTGTACCTTTGCATTTTTCTCCCAAAAGAAGGACACTAGAAAGAAAATTTTAAAGCCTCCTGTTAGGCCATCATCTACACGACATAGCCCTGATTTTTCCAATGCGCAGCTCTTTGCAAAAGAGAGATATTGGCAAGGAAAAGCTGTCTTGAACCATTTCATTTTTCTCCCAAACGAAGGACACTAGAAAGAAAATTTTAAAGCCTCCTGTTAGGCCATCATCTACACGACATAGCCCTGAATTTTCCAATGCGTAGCTCTTTGCAAAAGAGAGATATTGGCAAGGAAAAGCTGTCTTGTACCTTTGCATTTTTCTCCCAAACGAAGGACACTAGAAAGAAAAATTTAAAGCCTCCTGTTAGGCCATCATCTACACGACATAGCCCTGAATTTTCCAATGCGCAGCTCTTTGCAAAAGAGAGATATTGGCAAGGAAAAGCTGTCTTGTACCTTTGCATTTTTCTCCCAAACGAAGGACACTAGAAAGAAAATTTTAAAGCCTCCTGTTAGGCCATCATCTACACGATATAGCCCTGAATTTTCCAATGCGTAGCTCTTTGCAAAAGAGAGATATTGGCAAGGAAAAGCTATCTTGTACCTTTGCATTTTTCTCCCAAACGAAGGACACTAGAATTAAAATTTTAAAGCCTCCTGTTATGCCATCATCTACACGACATAGCCCTGAATTTTCCAATGCGCAGCTCTTTGCAAAAGAGAGATATTGGCAAGGAAAAGCTGTCTTGTACCTTTGCATTTTTCTCCCAAACGAAGGACACTAGAATTAAAATTTTAAAGCCTCCTGTTAGGCCATCATCTACACGACATAGCCCTGAATTTTCCAATGCGCAGCTCTTTGCAAAAGAGAGATATTGGCAAGGAAAAGCTGTCTTGTACCTTTGCATTTTTCTCCCAAACGAAGGTCACTAGAAAGAAAATTTTAAAGCCTCCTGTTAAGCCATCATCTACACGACATAGCCCTGAATTTTCCAATGCGTAGCTCTTTGCAAAAGAGAGATATTGGCAAGGAAAAGCTGTCTTGTACCTTTGCATTTTTCTCCCAAACGAAGGACACTAGAAAGAAAATTTTAAAGCCTCCTGTTAGGCCATCATCTACACGACATAGCCCTGAATTTTCCAATGCGCAGCTCTTTGCAAAAGAGAGATATTGGCAAGGAAAAGCTGTCTTGTACCTTTGCATTTTTCTCCCAAACGAAGGACACTAGAAAGAAAATTTTAAAGCCTCCTGTTAGGCCATCATCTACACGACATAGCCCTGAATTTTCCAATGCGCAGCTCTTTGCAAAAGAGAGATATTGGCAAGGAAAAGCTGTCCTGTACCATTGCATTTTTCTCCCAAACGAAGGACACTAGAAAGAAAATTTTAAAGCCTCCTGTTAGGCCATCATCTACACGACATAGCCCTGAATTTTCCAAAGCGCAGCTCTTTGCAAAAGAGAGATATTGGCAAGGAAAAGCTGTCTTGTACCTTTGCATTTTTCTCCCAAACGAAGGACACTAGAAAGAAAATTTTAAAGCCTCCTGTTAGGCCATCATCTACACGACATAGCCCTGAATTTTCCAATGCGCAGCTCTTTGCAAAAGAGAGATATTGGCAAGGAAAAGCTGTCTTGTACCATTGCATTTTTCTCCCAAACGAAGGACACTAGAAAGAAAATTTTAAAGCCTCCTGTTAGACCATCATCTACACGGCATAGCCATGAATTTTCCAATGCGCAGCTCTTTGCAAAAGAGAGATATTGGCAAGGAAAAGCTATCTTGTACCTTTGCATTTTTCTCCCAAACAAAGGACACTAGAATTAAAATTTTAAAGCCTCCTGTTAGGCCATCATCTACACGACATAGCCCTGAATTTTCCAATGCGCAGCTCTTTGCAAAAGAGAGATATTGGCAAGGAAAAGCTGTCTTGTACCTTTGCATTTTTCTCCCAAAAGAAGGACACTAGAAAGAAAATTTTAAAGCCTCCTGTTAGGCCATCATCTACACGACATAGCCCTGATTTTTCCAATGCGCAGCTCTTTGCAAAAGAGAGATATTGGCAAGGAAAAGCTGTCTTGAACCATTTCATTTTTCTCCCAAACGAAGGACACTAGAAAGAAAATTTTAAAGCCTCCTGTTAGGCCATCATCTACACGACATAGCCCTGAATTTTCCAATGCGCAGCTCTTTGCAAAAGAGAGATATTGGCAAGGAAAAGCTGTCTTGTACCTTTGCATTTTTCTCCCAAACGAAGGTCACTAGAAAGAAAATTTTAAAGCCTCCTGTTAAGCCATCATCTACACGACATAGCCCTGAATTTTCCAATGCGTAGCTCTTTGCAAAAGAGAGATATTGGCAAGGAAAAGCTGTCTTGTACCTTTGCATTTTTCTCCCAAACGAAGGACACTAGAAAGAAAATTTTAAAGCCTCCTGTTAGGCCATCATCTACACGACATAGCCCTGAATTTTCCAATGCGCAGCTCTTTGCAAAAGAGAGATATTGGCAAGGAAAAGCTATCTTGTACCTTTGCATTTTTCTCCCAAACGAAGGACACTAGAATTAAAATTTTAAAGCCTCCTGTTAGGCCATCATCTACACGACATAGCCCTGAATTTTCCAATGCGCAGCTCTTTGCAAAAGAGAGATATTGGCAAGGAAAAGCTGTCTTGTACCTTTGCATTTTTCTCACAAACGAAGGACACTAGAAAGAAAATTTTAAAGCCTCCTGTTAGGCCATCATCTACACGACATAGCCCTGAATTTTCCAATGCGTAGCTCTTTGCAAAAGAGAGATATTGGCAAGGAAAAGCTGTCTTGTACCTTTGCATTTTTCTCCCAAACGAAGGACACTAGAAAGAAAATTTTAAAGCCTCCTGTTAGGCCATCATCTACACGACATAGCCCTGATTTTTCCAATGCGCATCTCTTTGCAAAAGAGAGATATTGGCAAGGAAAAGCTGTCTTGTACCATTGCATTTTTCTCCCAAACGAAGGACACTAGAAAGAAAATTTTAAAGCCTCCTGTTAGGCCATCATCTACACGACATAGCCCTGAATTTTCCAATGCGCAGCTCTTTGCAAAAGAGAGATATTGGCAAGGAAAAGCTGTCTTGTACCTTTGCATTTTTCTCCAAACGAAGGACACTAGAATTAAAATTTTAAAGCCTCCTGTTAGGCCATCATCTACACGACATAGCCCTGAATTTTCCAATGCGCAGCTCTTTGCAAAAGAGAGATATTGGCAAGTAAAAAGCTGTCTTGTACCTTTGCATTTTTCTCCCAAACGAAGGACACTAGAATTAAAATTTTAAAGCCTCCTGTTATGCCATCATCTACACGACATAGCCCTGAATTTTCCAATGCGCAGCTCTTTGCAAAAGAGAGATATTGGCAAGAAAAAGCTGTCTTGTACCTTTGCATTTTTCTCCCAAACGAAGGACACTAGAAAGAAAATTTTAAAGCCTCCTGTTAGGCCATCATCTACACGACATAGCCCTGATTTTTCCAATGCGCAGCTCTTTGCAAAAGAGAGATATTGGCAAGGAAAAGCTGTCTTGTACCATTGCATTTTTCTCCCAAACGAAGGACACTAGAAAGAAAATTTTAAAGCCTCCTGTTAGGCCATCATCTACACGACATAGCCCTGAATTTTCCAATGCGCAGCTCTTTGCAAAAGAGAGATATTGGCAAGGAAAAGCTGTCTTGTACCTTTGCATTTTTCTCCCAAACGAAGGACACTAGAAAGAAAATTTTAAAGCCTCCTGTTAGGCCATCATCTACACGACATAGCCCTGAATTTTCCAATGCGCAGCTCTTTGCAAAAGAGAGATATTGGCAAGGAAAAGCTGTCTTGTACCTTTGCATTTTTCTCCCAAACGAAGGACACTAGAATTAAAATTTTAAAGCCTCCTGCTATGCCATCATCTACACGACATAGCCCTGAATTTTCCAATGCGCAGCTCTTTGCAAAAGAGAGATATTGGCAAGGAAAAGCTGTCTTGTACCTTTGCATTTTTCTCCCAAACGAAGGACACTAGAAAGAAAATTTTAAAGCCTCCCGTTAGGCCATCATCTACACGACATAGCCCTGAATTTTCCAATGCGCAGCTCTTTGCAAAAGAGAGATATTGGCAAGGAAAAGCTGTCTTGTACCTTTGCATTTTTCTCCCAAACGAAGGTCACTAGAAAGAAAATTTTAAAGCCTCCTGTTAAGCCATCATCTACACGACATAGCCCTGAATTTTCCAATGCGTAGCTCTTTGCAAAAGAGAGATATTGGCAAGGAAAAGCTGTCTTGTACCTTTGCATTTTTCTCCCAAACGAAGGACACTAGAAAGAAAATTTTAAAGCCTCCTGTTAGGCCATCATCTACACGACATAGCCCTGAATTTTCCAATGCGCAGCTCTTTGCAAAAGAGAGATATTGGCAAGGAAAAGCTGTCTTGTACCTTTGCATTTTTCTCCCAAACGAAGGACACTAGAAAGAAAATTTTAAAGCCTCCTGTTAGGCCATCATCTACACGACATAGCCCTGAATTTTCCAATGCGCAGCTCTTTGCAAAAGAGAGATATTGGCAAGGAAAAGCTGTCCTGTACCATTGCATTTTTCTCCCAAACGAAGGACACTAGAAAGAAAATTTTAAAGCCTCCTGTTAGGCCATCATCTACACGACATAGCCCTGAATTTTCCAAAGCGCAGCTCTTTGCAAAAGAGAGATATTGGCAAGGAAAAGCTGTCTTGTACCTTTGCATTTTTCTCCCAAACGAAGGACACTAGAAAGAAAATTTTAAAGCCTCCTGTTAGGCCATCATCTACACGACATAGCCCTGAATTTTCCAATGCGCAGCTCTTTGCAAAAGAGAGATATTGGCAAGGAAAAGCTGTCTTGTACCATTGCATTTTTCTCCCAAACGAAGGACACTAGAAAGAAAATTTTAAAGCCTCCTGTTAGACCATCATCTACACGGCATAGCCATGAATTTTCCAATGCGTAGCTCTTTGCAAAAGAGAGATATTGGCAAGGAAAAGCTATCTTGTACCTTTGCATTTTTCTCCCAAACAAAGGACACTAGAATTAAAATTTTAAAGCCTCCTGTTAGGCCATCATCTACACGACATAGCCCTGAATTTTCCAATGCGCAGCTCTTTGCAAAAGAGAGATATTGGCAAGGAAAAGCTGTCTTGTACCTTTGCATTTTTCTCCCAAAAGAAGGACACTAGAAAGAAAATTTTAAAGCCTCCTGTTAGGCCATCATCTACACGACATAGCCCTGATTTTTCCAATGCGCAGCTCTTTGCAAAAGAGAGATATTGGCAAGGAAAAGCTGTCTTGAACCATTTCATTTTTCTCCCAAACGAAGGACACTAGAAAGAAAATTTTAAAGCCTCCTGTTAGGCCATCATCTACACGACATAGCCCTGAATTTTCCAATGCGTAGCTCTTTGCAAAAGAGAGATATTGGCAAGGAAAAGCTGTCTTGTACCTTTGCATTTTTCTCCCAAACGAAGGACACTAGAAAGAAAAATTTAAAGCCTCCTGTTAGGCCATCATCTACACGACATAGCCCTGAATTTTCCAATGCGCAGCTCTTTGCAAAAGAGAGATATTGGCAAGGAAAAGCTGTCTTGTACCTTTGCATTTTTCTCCCAAACGAAGGACACTAGAAAGAAAATTTTAAAGCCTCCTGTTAGGCCATCATCTACACGACATAGCCCTGAATTTTCCAATGCGTAGCTCTTTGCAAAAGAGAGATATTGGCAAGGAAAAGCTATCTTGTACCTTTGCATTTTTCTCCCAAACGAAGGACACTAGAATTAAAATTTTAAAGCCTCCTGTTATGCCATCATCTACACGACATAGCCCTGAATTTTCCAATGCGCAGCTCTTTGCAAAAGAGAGATATTGGCAAGGAAAAGCTGTCTTGTACCTTTGCATTTTTCTCCCAAACGAAGGACACTAGAATTAAAATTTTAAAGCCTCCTGTTAGGCCATCATCTACACGACATAGCCCTGAATTTTCCAATGCGCAGCTCTTTGCAAAAGAGAGATATTGGCAAGGAAAAGCTGTCTTGTACCTTTGCATTTTTCTCCCAAACGAAGGTCACTAGAAAGAAAATTTTAAAGCCTCCTGTTAAGCCATCATCTACACGACATAGCCCTGAATTTTCCAATGCGTAGCTCTTTGCAAAAGAGAGATATTGGCAAGGAAAAGCTGTCTTGTACCTTTGCATTTTTCTCCCAAACGAAGGACACTAGAAAGAAAATTTTAAAGCCTCCTGTTAGGCCATCATCTACACGACATAGCCCTGAATTTTCCAATGCGCAGCTCTTTGCAAAAGAGAGATATTGGCAAGGAAAAGCTGTCTTGTACCTTTGCATTTTTCTCCCAAACGAAGGACACTAGAAAGAAAATTTTAAAGCCTCCTGTTAGGCCATCATCTACACGACATAGCCCTGAATTTTCCAATGCGCAGCTCTTTGCAAAAGAGAGATATTGGCAAGGAAAAGCTGTCCTGTACCATTGCATTTTTCTCCCAAACGAAGGACACTAGAAAGAAAATTTTAAAGCCTCCTGTTAGGCCATCATCTACACGACATAGCCCTGAATTTTCCAAAGCGCAGCTCTTTGCAAAAGAGAGATATTGGCAAGGAAAAGCTGTCTTGTACCTTTGCATTTTTCTCCCAAACGAAGGACACTAGAAAGAAAATTTTAAAGCCTCCTGTTAGGCCATCATCTACACGACATAGCCCTGAATTTTCCAATGCGCAGCTCTTTGCAAAAGAGAGATATTGGCAAGGAAAAGCTGTCTTGTACCATTGCATTTTTCTCCCAAACGAAGGACACTAGAAAGAAAATTTTAAAGCCTCCTGTTAGACCATCATCTACACGGCATAGCCATGAATTTTCCAATGCGCAGCTCTTTGCAAAAGAGAGATATTGGCAAGGAACAGCTATCTTGTACCTTTGCATTTTTCTCCCAAACAAAGGACACTAGAATTAAAATTTTAAAGCCTCCTGTTAGGCCATCATCTACACGACATAGCCCTGAATTTTCCAATGCGCAGCTCTTTGCAAAAGAGAGATATTGGCAAGGAAAAGCTGTCTTGTACCTTTGCATTTTTCTCCCAAAAGAAGGACACTAGAAAGAAAATTTTAAAGCCTCCTGTTAGGCCATCATCTACACGACATAGCCCTGATTTTTCCAATGCGCAGCTCTTTGCAAAAGAGAGATATTGGCAAGGAAAAGCTGTCTTGAACCATTTCATTTTTCTCCCAAACGAAGGACACTAGAAAGAAAATTTTAAAGCCTCCTGTTAGGCCATCATCTACACGACATAGCCCTGAATTTTCCAATGCGCAGCTCTTTGCAAAAGAGAGATATTGGCAAGGAAAAGCTGTCTTGTACCTTTGCATTTTTCTCCCAAACGAAGGACACTAGAATTAAAATTTTAAAGCCTCCTGTTAGGCCATCATCTACACGACATAGCCCTGAATTTTCCAATGCGCAGCTCTTTGCAAAAGAGAGATATTGGCAAGGAAAAGCTGTCTTGATCCATTTCATTTTTCTCCCAAACGAAGGACACTAGAAAGAAAATTTTAAAGCCTCCTGTTAGGCCATCATCTACACGACATAGCCCTGAATTTTCCAATGCGCAGCTCTTTGCAAAAGAGAGATATTGGCAAGGAAAAGCTGTCTTGTACCTTTGCATTTTTCTCCCAAACGAAGGACACTAGAATTAAAATTTTAAAGCCTCCTGTTAGGCCATCATCTACACGACATAGCCCTGAATTTTCCAATGCGCAGCTCTTAGCAAAAGAGAGATATTGGCAAGGAAAAGCTGTCTTGTACCTTTGCATTTTTCTCCCAAACGAAGGACACTAGAATTAAAATTTTAAAGCCTCCTGTTAGGCCATCATCTACACGACATAGCCCTGAATTTTCCAATGCGCAGCTCTTTGCAAAAGAGAGATATTGGCAAGGAAAAGCTGTCCTGTACCATTGCATTTTTCTCCCAAACGAAGGACACTAGAAAGAAAATTTTAAAGCCTCCTGTTAGGCCATCATCTACACGACATAGCCCTGAATTTTCCAAAGCGCAGCTCTTTGCAAAAGAGAGATATTGGCAAGGAAAAGCTGTCTTGTACCTTTGCATTTTTCTCCCAAACGAAGGACACTAGAAAGAAAATTTTAAAGCCTCCTGTTAGGCCATCATCTACACGACATAGCCCTGAATTTTCCAATGCGCAGCTCTTTGCAAAAGAGAGATATTGGCAAGGAAAAGCTGTCTTGTACCATTGCATTTTTCTCCCAAACGAAGGACACTAGAAAGAAAATTTTAAAGCCTCCTGTTAGATCATCATCTACACGGCATAGCCATGAATTTTCCAATGCGCAGCTCTTTGCAAAAGAGAGATATTGGCAAGGAAAAGCTATCTTGTACCTTTGCTTTTTTCTCCCAAACAAAGGACACTAGAATTAAAATTTTAAAGCCTCCTGTTAGGCCATCATCTACACGACATAGCCCTGAATTTTCCAATGCGCAGCTCTTTGCAAAAGAGAGATATTGGCAAGGAAAAGCTGTCTTGTACCTTTGCATTTTTCTCCCAAACGAAGGACACTAGAAAGAAAATTTTAAAGCCTCCTGTTAGGCCATCATCTACACGACATAGCCCTGATTTTTCCAATGCGCAGCTCTTTGCAAAAGAGAGATATTGGCAAGGAAAAGCTGTCTTGATCCATTTCATTTTTCTCCCAAACGAAGGACACTAGAAAGAAAATTTTAAAGCCTCCTGTTAGGCCATCATCTACACGACATAGCCCTGAATTTTCCAATGCGCAGCTCTTTGCAAAAGAGAGATATTGGCAAGGAAAAGCTGTCTTGTACCTTTGCATTTTTCTCCCAAACGAAGGACACTAGAATTAAAATTTTAAAGCCTCCTGTTAGGCCATCATCTACACGACATAGCCCTGAATTTTCCAATGCGCAGCTCTTTGCAAAAGAGAGATATTGGCAAGGAAAAGCTGTCTTGTACCTTTGCATTTTTCTCCCAAACGAAGGACACTAGAATTAAAATTTTAAAGCCTCCTGTTATGCCATCATCTACACGACATAGCCCTGAATTTTCCAATGCGCAGCTCTTTGCAAAAGAGAGATATTGGCAAGGAAAAGCTGTCAGGTACCTTTGCATTTTTCTCCCAAACGAAGGACACTAGAATTAAAATTTTAAAGCCTCCTGTTAGGCCATCATCTACACGACATAGCCCTGAATTTTCCAATGCGCAGCTCTTTGCAAAAGAGAGATATTGGCAAGGAAAAGCTGTCTTGTACCTTTGCATTTTTCTCCCAAACGAAGGTCACTAGAAAGAAAATTTTAAAGCCTCCTGTTAGGCCATCATCTACACGACATAGCCCTGAATTTTCCAATGCGTAGCTCTTTGCAAAAGAGAGATATTGGCAAGGAAAAGCTATCTTGTACCTTTGCATTTTTCTCCCAAACGAAGGACACTAGAATTAAAATTTTAAAGCCTCCTGTTAGGCCATCATCTACACGACATAGCCCTGAATTTTCCAATGCGCAGCTCTTTGCAAAAGAGAGATATTGGCAAGGAAAAGCTGTCTTGTACCTTTGCATTTTTCTCACAAACGAAGGAAACTAGAAAGAACATTTTAAAGCCTCCTGTTAGGCCATCATCTACACGACATAGCCCTGAATTTTCCAATGCGTAGCTCTTTGCAAAAGAGAGATATTGGCAAGGAAAAGCTGTCTTGTACCTTTGCATTTTTCTCCCAAACGAAGGACACTAGAAAGAAAATTTTAAAGTCTCCTGTTAGGCCATCATCTACACGACATAGCCCTGATTTTTCCAATGCGCAGCTCTTTGCAAAAGAGAGATATTGGCAAGGAAAAGCTGTCTTGTACCTTTGCATTTTTCTCCCAAACGAAGGACACTAGAAAGAAAATTTTAAAGCCTCCTGTTAGGCCATCATCTACACGACATAGCCCTGAATTTTCCAATGCGCAGCTCTTTGCAAAAGAGAGATATTGGCAAGGAAAAGCTGTCTTGTACCTTTGCATTTTTCTCCCAAACGAAGGACACTAGAATTAAAATTTTAAAGCCTCCTGTTAGGCCATCATCTACACGACATAGCCCTGAATTTTCCAATGCGCAGCTCTTTGCAAAAGAGAGATATTGGCAAGGAAAAGCTGTCTTGTACCATTGCATTTTTCTCCCAAACGAAGGACACTAGAATTAAAATTTTAAAGCCTCCTGTTAGGCCATCATCTACACGACATAGCCCTGAATTTTCCAATGCGCAGCTCTTTGCAAAAGAGAGATATTGGCAAGGAAAAGCTGTCTTGTACCTTTGCATTTTTCTCCCAAACGAAGGACACTAGAATTAAAATTTTAAAGCCTCCTGTTAGGCCATCATCTACACGACATAGCCCTGAATTTTCCAATGCGCAGCTCTTTGCAAAAGAGAGATATTGGCAAGGAAAAGCTGTCTTGTACCTTTGCATTTTTCTCCCAAACGAAGGACACTAGAATTAAAATTTTAAAGCCTCCTGTTATGCCATCATCTACACGACATAGCCCTGAATTTTCCAATGCGCAGCTCTTTGCAAAAGAGAGATATTGGCAAGGAAAAGCTGTCTTGTACCTTTGCATTTTTCTCCCAAACGAAGGACACTAGAAAGAAAATTTTAAAGCCTCCTGTTAGGCCATCATCTACACGACATAGCCCTGAATTTTCCAATGCGCAGCTCTTTGCAAAAGAGAGATATTGGCAAGGAAAAGCTGTCTTGAACCATTTCATTTTTCTCCCAAACGAAGGACACTAGAAAGAAAATTTTAAAGCCTCCTGTTAGGCCATCATCTACACGACATAGCCCTGAATTTTCCAATGCGCAGCTCTTTGCAAAAGAGAGATATTGGCAAGGAAAAGCTGTCTTGTACCTTTGCATTTTTCTCCCAAACGAAGGACACTAGAATTAAAATTTTAAAGCCTCCTGTTAGGCCATCATCTACACGACATAGCCCTGAATTTTCCAATGCGCAGCTCTTTGCAAAAGAGAGATATTGGCAAGGAAAAGCTGTCTTGTACCATTGCATTTTTCTCCCAAACGAAGGACACTAGAAAGAAAATTTTAAAGCCTCCTGTTAGGCCATCATCTACACGACATAGCCCTGAATTTTCCAATGCGCAGCTCTTTGCAAAAGAGAGATATTGGCAAGGAAAAGCTGTCTTGTACCATTGCATTTTTCTCCCAAACGAAGGACACTAGAAAGAAAATTTTAAAGCCTCCTGTTAGACCATCATCTACACGGCATAGCCATGAATTTTCCAATGCGCAGCTCTTTGCAAAAGAGAGATATTGGCAAGGAAAAGCTATCTTGTACCTTTGCATTTTTCTCCCAAACAAAGGACACTAGAATTAAAATTTTAAAGCCTCCTGTTAGGCCATCATCTACACGACATAGCCCTGAATTTTCCAATGCGCAGCTCTTTGCAAAAGAGAGATATTGGCAAGGAAAAGCTGTCTTGTACCTTTGCATTTTTCTCCCAAAAGAAGGACACTAGAAAGAAAATTTTAAAGCCTCCTGTTAGGCCATCATCTACACGACATAGCCCTGATTTTTCCAATGCGCAGCTCTTTGCAAAAGAGAGATATTGGCAAGGAAAAGCTGTCTTGAACCATTTCATTTTTCTCCCAAACGAAGGACACTAGAAAGAAAATTTTAAAGCCTCCTGTTAGGCCATCATCTACACGACATAGCCCTGAATTTTCCAATGCGCAGCTCTTTGCAAAAGAGAGATATTGGCAAGGAAAAGCTGTCTTGTACCTTTGCATTTTTCTCCCAAACGAAGGACACTAGAATTAAAATTTTAAAGCCTCCTGTTAGGCCATCATCTACACGACATAGCCCTGAATTTTCCAATGCGCAGCTCTTTGCAAAAGAGAGATATTGGCAAGGAAAAGCTGTCTTGATCCATTTCATTTTTCTCCCAAACGAAGGACACTAGAAAGAAAATTTTAAAGCCTCCTGTTAGGCCATCATCTACACGACATAGCCCTGAATTTTCCAATGCGCAGCTCTTTGCAAAAGAGAGATATTGGCAAGGAAAAGCTGTCTTGTACCTTTGCATTTTTCTCCCAAACGAAGGACACTAGAATTAAAATTTTAAAGCCTCCTGTTAGGCCATCATCTACACGACATAGCCCTGAATTTTCCAATGCGCAGCTCTTAGCAAAAGAGAGATATTGGCAAGGAAAAGCTGTCTTGTACCTTTGCATTTTTCTCCCAAACGAAGGACACTAGAATTAAAATTTTAAAGCCTCCTGTTAGGCCATCATCTACACGACATAGCCCTGAATTTTCCAATGCGCAGCTCTTTGCAAAAGAGAGATATTGGCAAGGAAAAGCTGTCCTGTACCATTGCATTTTTCTCCCAAACGAAGGACACTAGAAAGAAAATTTTAAAGCCTCCTGTTAGGCCATCATCTACACGACATAGCCCTGAATTTTCCAAAGCGCAGCTCTTTGCAAAAGAGAGATATTGGCAAGGAAAAGCTGTCTTGTACCTTTGCATTTTTCTCCCAAACGAAGGACACTAGAAAGAAAATTTTAAAGCCTCCTGTTAGGCCATCATCTACACGACATAGCCCTGAATTTTCCAATGCGCAGCTCTTTGCAAAAGAGAGATATTGGCAAGGAAAAGCTGTCTTGTACCATTGCATTTTTCTCCCAAACGAAGGACACTAGAAAGAAAATTTTAAAGCCTCCTGTTAGATCATCATCTACACGGCATAGCCATGAATTTTCCAATGCGCAGCTCTTTGCAAAAGAGAGATATTGGCAAGGAAAAGCTATCTTGTACCTTTGCTTTTTTCTCCCAAACAAAGGACACTAGAATTAAAATTTTAAAGCCTCCTGTTAGGCCATCATCTACACGACATAGCCCTGAATTTTCCAATGCGCAGCTCTTTGCAAAAGAGAGATATTGGCAAGGAAAAGCTGTCTTGTACCTTTGCATTTTTCTCCCAAACGAAGGACACTAGAAAGAAAATTTTAAAGCCTCCTGTTAGGCCATCATCTACACGACATAGCCCTGATTTTTCCAATGCGCAGCTCTTTGCAAAAGAGAGATATTGGCAAGGAAAAGCTGTCTTGATCCATTTCATTTTTCTCCCAAACGAAGGACACTAGAAAGAACATTTTAAAGCCTCCTGTTAGGCCATCATCTACACGACATAGCCCTGAATTTTCCAATGCGCAGCTCTTTGCAAAAGAGAGATATTGGCAAGGAAAAGCTGTCTTGTACCTTTGCATTTTTCTCCCAAACGAAGGACACTAGAATTAAAATTTTAAAGCCTCCTGTTAGGCCATCATCTACACGACATAGCCCTGAATTTTCCAATGCGCAGCTCTTTGCAAAAGAGAGATATTGGCAAGGAAAAGCTGTCTTGTACCTTTGCATTTTTCTCCCAAACGAAGGACACTAGAATTAAAATTTTAAAGCCTCCTGTTATGCCATCATCTACACGACATAGCCCTGAATTTTCCAATGCGCAGCTCTTTGCAAAAGAGAGATATTGGCAAGGAAAAGCTGTCAGGTACCTTTGCATTTTTCTCCCAAACGAAGGACACTAGAATTAAAATTTTAAAGCCTCCTGTTAGGCCATCATCTACACGACATAGCCCTGAATTTTCCAATGCGCAGCTCTTTGCAAAAGAGAGATATTGGCAAGGAAAAGCTGTCTTGTACCTTTGCATTTTTCTCCCAAACGAAGGTCACTAGAAAGAAAATTTTAAAGCCTCCTGTTAGGCCATCATCTACACGACATAGCCCTGAATTTTCCAATGCGTAGCTCTTTGCAAAAGAGAGATATTGGCAAGGAAAAGCTATCTTGTACCTTTGCATTTTTCTCCCAAACGAAGGACACTAGAATTAAAATTTTAAAGCCTCCTGTTAGGCCATCATCTACACGACATAGCCCTGAATTTTCCAATGCGCAGCTCTTTGCAAAAGAGAGATATTGGCAAGGAAAAGCTGTCTTGTACCTTTGCATTTTTCTCACAAACGAAGGAAACTAGAAAGAAAATTTTAAAGCCTCCTGTTAGGCCATCATCTACACGACATAGCCCTGAATTTTCCAATGCGTAGCTCTTTGCAAAAGAGAGATATTGGCAAGGAAAAGCTGTCTTGTACCTTTGCATTTTTCTCCCAAACGAAGGACACTAGAAAGAAAATTTTAAAGTCTCCTGTTAGGCCATCATCTACACGACATAGCCCTGATTTTTCCAATGCGCAGCTCTTTGCAAAAGAGAGATATTGGCAAGGAAAAGCTGTCTTGTACCTTTGCATTTTTCTCCCAAACGAAGGACACTAGAAAGAAAATTTTAAAGCCTCCTGTTAGGCCATCATCTACACGACATAGCCCTGAATTTTCCAATGCGCAGCTCTTTGCAAAAGAGAGATATTGGCAAGGAAAAGCTGTCTTGTACCTTTGCATTTTTCTCCCAAACGAAGGACACTAGAATTAAAATTTTAAAGCCTCCTGTTAGGCCATCATCTACACGACATAGCCCTGAATTTTCCAATGCGCAGCTCTTTGCAAAAGAGAGATATTGGCAAGGAAAAGCTGTCTTGTACCATTGCATTTTTCTCCCAAACGAAGGACACTAGAATTAAAATTTTAAAGCCTCCTGTTAGGCCATCATCTACACGACATAGCCCTGAATTTTCCAATGCGCAGCTCTTTGCAAAAGAGAGATATTGGCAAGGAAAAGCTGTCTTGTACCTTTGCATTTTTCTCCCAAACGAAGGACACTAGAATTAAAATTTTAAAGCCTCCTGTTAGGCCATCATCTACACGACATAGCCCTGAATTTTCCAATGCGCAGCTCTTTGCAAAAGAGAGATATTGGCAAGGAAAAGCTGTCTTGTACCTTTGCATTTTTCTCCCAAACGAAGGACACTAGAATTAAAATTTTAAAGCCTCCTGTTATGCCATCATCTACACGACATAGCCCTGAATTTTCCAATGCGCAGCTCTTTGCAAAAGAGAGATATTGGCAAGGAAAAGCTGTCTTGTACCTTTGCATTTTTCTCCCAAACGAAGGACACTAGAAAGAAAATTTTAAAGCCTCCTGTTAGGCCATCATCTACACGACATAGCCCTGAATTTTCCAATGCGCAGCTCTTTGCAAAAGAGAGATATTGGCAAGGAAAAGCTGTCTTGAACCATTTCATTTTTCTCCCAAACGAAGGACACTAGAAAGAAAATTTTAAAGCCTCCTGTTAGGCCATCATCTACACGACATAGCCCTGAATTTTCCAATGCGCAGCTCTTTGCAAAAGAGAGATATTGGCAAGGAAAAGCTGTCTTGTACCTTTGCATTTTTCTCCCAAACGAAGGACACTAGAATTAAAATTTTAAAGCCTCCTGTTAGGCCATCATCTACACGACATAGCCCTGAATTTTCCAATGCGCAGCTCTTTGCAAAAGAGAGATATTGGCAAGGAAAAGCTGTCTTGTACCTTTGCATTTTTCTCCCAAACGAAGGACACTAGAATTAAAATTTTAAAGCCTCCTGTTATGCCATCATCTACACGACATAGCCCTGAATTTTCCAATGCGCAGCTCTTTGCAAAAGAGAGATATTGGCAAGGAAAAGCTGTCTTGTACCATTGCATTTTTCTCCCAAACGAAGGACACTAGAAAGAAAATTTTAAAGCCTCCTGTTATGCCATCATCTACACGACATAGCCCTGAATTTTCCAATGCGCAGCTCTTTGCAAAAGAGAGATATTGGCAAGGAAAAGCTGTCTTGTACCTTTGCATTTTTCTCCCAAACGAAGGACACTAGAATTAAAATTTTAAAGCCTCCTGTTATGCCATCATCTACACGACATAGCCCTGAATTTTCCAATGCGCAGCTCTTTGCAAAAGAGAGATATTGGCAAGGAAAAGCTGTCTTGTACCATTGCATTTTTCTCCCAAACGAAGGACACTAGAAAGAAAATTTTAAAGCCTCCTGTTAGGCCATCATCTACACGACATAGCCCTGAATTTTCCAATGCGCAGCTCTTTGCAAAAGAGAGATATTGGCAAGGAAAAGCTGTCTTGTACCTTTGCATTTTTCTCCCAAACGAAGGACACTAGAAAGAAAATTTTAAAGCCTCCTGTTAGGCCATCATCTACACGACATAGCCCTGAATTTTCCAATGCGTAGCTCTTTGCAAAAGAGAGATATTGGCAAGGAAAAGCTATCTTGTACCTTTGCATTTTTCTCCCAAACGAAGGACACTAGAATTAAAATTTAAAGCCTCCTGTTAGGCCATCATCTACACGACATAGCCCTGAATTTTCCAATGCGCAGCTCTTTGCAAAAGAGAGATATTGGCAAGGAAAAGCTGTCTTGTACCTTTGCATTTTTCTCCCAAACGAAGGACACTAGAATTAAAATTTTAAAGCCTCCTGTTATGCCATCATCTACACGACATAGCCCTGAATTTTCCAATGCGCAGCTCTTTGCAAAAGAGAGATATTGGCAAGGAAAAGCTGTCTTGTACCTTTGCATTTTTCTCCCAAACGAAGGACACTAGAATTAAAATTTTAAAGCCTCCTGTTAGGCCATCATCTACACGACATAGCCCTGAATTTTCCAATGCGCAGCTCTTTGCAAAAGAGAGATATTGGCAAGGAAAAGCTGTCAGGTACCTTTGCATTTTTCTCCCAAACGAAGGACACTAGAATTAAAATTTTAAAGCCTCCTGTTAGGCCATCATCTACACGACATAGCCCTGAATTTTCCAATGCGCAGCTCTTTGCAAAAGAGAGATATTGGCAAGGAAAAGCTGTCTTGTACCTTTGCATTTTTCTCCCAAACGAAGGTCACTAGAAAGAAAATTTTAAAGCCTCCTGTTAGGCCATCATCTACACGACATAGCCCTGAATTTTCCAATGCGTAGCTCTTTGCAAAAGATAGATATTGGCAAGGAAAAGCTGTCTTGTACCTTTGCATTTTTCTCCCAAACGAAGGACACTAGAAAGAAAATTTTAAAGCCTCCTGTTAGGCCATCATCTACACGACATAGCCCTGATTTTTCCAATGCGCAGCTCTTTGCAAAAGAGAGATATTGGCAAGGAAAAGCTGTCTTGTACCTTTGCATTTTTCTCCCAAACGAAGGACACTAGAATTAAAATTTTAAAGCCTCCTGTTAGGCCATCATCTACACGACATAGCCCTGAATTTTCCAATGCGCAGCTCTTTGCAAAAGAGAGATATTGGCAAGGAAAAGCTGTCTTGTACCTTTGCATTTTTCTCCCAAACGAAGGACACTAGAATTAAAATTTTAAAGCCTCCTGTTATGCCATCATCTACACGACATAGCCCTGAATTTTCCAATGCGCAGCTCTTTGCAAAAGAGAGATATTGGCAAGGAAAAGCTGTCTTGTACCTTTGCATTTTTCTCCCAAACGAAGGACACTAGAATTAAAATTTTAAAGCCTCCTGCTATGCCATCATCTACACGACATAGCCCTGAATTTTCCAATGCGCAGCTCTTTGCAAAAGAGAGATATTGGCAAGGAAAAGCTGTCAGGTACCTTTGCATTTTTCTCCCAAACGAAGGACACTAGAATTAAAATTTGAAAGCCTCCTGTTAGGCCATCATCTACACGACATAGCCCTGAATTTTCCAATGCGCAGCTCTTTGCAAAAGAGAGATATTGGCAAGGAAAAGCTGTCTTGTACCATTGCATTTTTCTCCCAAACGAAGGACACTAGAAAGAAAATTTTAAAGCCTCCTGTTAGGCCATCATCTACACGACATAGCCCTGAATTTTCCAATGCGTAGCTCTTTGCAAAAGAGAGATATTGGCAAGGAAAAGCTGTCTTGTACCTTTGCATTTTTCTCCCAAACGAAGGACACTAGAAATAAAATTTTAAAGCCTCCTGTTAGGCCATCATCTACACGACATAGCCCTGATTTTTCCAATGCGCAGCTCTTTGCAAAAGAGAGATATTGGCAAGGAAAAGCTGTCTTGTACCATTGCATTTTTCTCCCAAACGAAGGACACTAGAAAGAAAATTTTAAAGCCTCCTGTTAGGCCATCATCTACACGACATAGCCCTGAATTTTCCAATGCGCAGCTCTTTGCAAAAGAGAGATATTGGCAAGGAAAAGCTGTCTTGTACCATTGCATTTTTCTCCCAAACGAAGGACACTAGAATTAAAATTTTAAAGCCTCCTGTTAGGCCATCATCTACACGACATAGCCCTGAATTTTCCAATGCGCAGCTCTTTGCAAAAGAGAGATATTGGCAAGGAAAAGCTGTCTTGTACCTTTGCATTTTTCTCCCAAACGAAGGACACTAGAATTAAAATTTTAAAGCCTCCTGTTATGCCATCATCTACACGACATAGCCCTGAATTTTCCAATGCGCAGCTCTTTGCAAAAGAGAGATATTGGCAAGGAAAAGCTGTCTTGTACCTTTGCATTTTTCTCCCAAACGAAGGACACTAGAAAGAAAATTTTAAAGCCTCCTGTTAGGCCATCATCTACACGACATAGCCCTGATTTTTCCAATGCGTAGCTCTTTGCAAAAGAGAGATATTGGCAAGGAAAAGCTGTCTTGTACCTTTGCATTTTTCTCCCAAACGAAGGACACTAGAATTAAAATTTTAAAGCCTCCTGCTATGCCATCATCTACACGACATAGCCCTGAATTTTCCAACGCGCAGCTCTTTGCAAAAGAGAGATATTGGCAAGGAAAAGCTGTCAGGTACCTTTGCATTTTTCTCCCAAACGAAGGTCACTAGAAAGAAAATTTTAAAGCCTCCTGTTAGGCCATCATCTACACGACATAGCCCTGAATTTTCCAATGCGCAGCTCTTTGCAAAAGAGAGATATTGGCAAGGAAAAGCTGTCTTGTACCATTGCATTTTTCTCCCAAACGAAGGACACTAGAAAGAAAATTTTAAAGCCTCCTGTTAGGCCATCATCTACACGATATAGCCATGAATTTTCCAATGCGCAGCTCTTTGCAAAAGAGAGATATTGGCAAGGAAAAGCTGTCTTATACCTTTGCATTTTTCTCCCAAACGAAGGACACTAGAATTAAAATTTTAAAGCCTCCTGCTATGCCATCATCTACACGACATAGCCCTGAATTTTCCAATGCGCAGCTCTTTGCAAAAGAGAGATATTGGCAAGGAAAAGCTGGCAGGTACCTTTGCATTTTTCTCCCAAACGAAGGACACTAGAATTAAAATTTTAAAGCCTCCTGTTAGGCCATCATCTACACGACATAGCCCTGAATTTTTCCAATGCGCAGCTCTTTGCAAAAGAGAGATATTGGCAAGGAAAAGCTGTCTTGTACCATTGCATTTTTCTCCCAAACGAAGGACACTAGAAAGAAAATTTTAAAGCCTCCTGTTAGGCCATCATCTACACGACATAGCCCTGAATTTTCCAATGCGCAGCTCTTTGCAAAAGAGAGATATTGGCAAGGAAAAGCTGTCTTGTACCTTCGCATTTTTCTCCCAAACGAAGGACACTAGAATTAAAATTTTAAAGCCTCCTGTTAGGCCATCATCTACACGACATAGCCCTGAATTTTCCAATGCGCAGCTCTTTGCAAAAGAGAGATATTGGCAAGGAAAAGCTGTCTTGTACCTTTGCATTTTTCTCCAAAACGAAGGACACTAGAATTAAAATTTTAAAGCCTCCTGTTATGCCATCATCTACACGACATAGCCCTGAATTTTCCAATGCGCAGCTCTTTGCAAAAGAGAGATATTGGCAAGGAAAAGCTGTCTTGTACCTTTGCATTTTTCTCCCAAACGAAGGACACTAGAATTAAAATTTTAAAGCCTCCTGTTAGGCCATCATCTACACGACATAGCCATGAATTTTCCAATGCGCAGCTCTTTGCAAAAGAGAGATATTGGCAAGGAAAAGCTGTCTTGTACCTTTGCATTTTTCTCCCAAACGAAGGTCACTAGAAAGAAAATTTTAAAGCCTCCTGTTAGGCCATCATCTACACGACATAGCCCTGAATTTTCCAATGCGCAGCTCTTTGCAAAAGAGAGATATTGGCAAGGAAAAGCTGTCTTGTACCTTTGCATTTTTCTCCCAAACGAAGGACACTAGAAAGAAAATTTTAAAGCCTCCTGTTAGGCCATCATCTACACGACATAGCCCTGAATTTTCCAATGCGCAGCTCTTTGCAAAAGAGAGATATTGGCAAGGAAAAGCTGTCTTGTACCATTGCATTTTTCTCCCAAACGAAGGACACTAGAAAGAAAATTTTAAAGCCTCCTGTTAGGCCATCATCTACACGACATAGCCCTGAATTTTCCAATGCGCAGCTCTTTGCAAAAGAGAGATATTGGCAAGGAAAAGCTGTCTTGTACCATTGCATTTTTCTCCCAAACGAAGGACACTAGAAAGAAAATTTTAAAGCCTCCTGTTAGGCCATCATCTACACGATATAGCCATGAATTTTCCAATGCGCAGCTCTTTGCAAAAGAGAGATATTGGCAAGGAAAAGCTGTCTTATACCTTTGCATTTTTCTCCCAAACGAAGGACACTAGAATTAAAATTTTAAAGCCTCCTGCTATGCCATCATCTACACGACATAGCCCTGAATTTTCCAATGCGCAGCTCTTTGCAAAAGAGAGATATTGGCAAGGAAAAGCTGGCAGGTACCTTTGCATTTTTCTCCCAAACGAAGGACACTAGAATTAAAATTTTAAAGCCTCCTGTTAGGCCATCATCTACACGACATAGCCCTGAATTTTTCCAATGCGCAGCTCTTTGCAAAAGAGAGATATTGGCAAGGAAAAGCTGTCTTGTACCATTGCATTTTTCTCCCAAACGAAGGACACTAGAAAGAAAATTTTAAAGCCTCCTGTTAGGCCATCATCTACACGACATAGCCCTGAATTTTCCAATGCGCAGCTCTTTGCAAAAGAGAGATATTGGCAAGGAAAAGCTGTCTTGTACCTTTGCATTTTTCTCCCAAACGAAGGACACTAGAATTAAAATTTTAAAGCCTCCTGTTAGGCCATCATCTACACGACATAGCCCTGAATTTTCCAATGCGCAGCTCTTTGCAAAAGAGAGATATTCGCCAGGAAAAGCTGTCTTGTACCTTTGCATTTTTCTCCAAAACGAAGGACACTAGAATTAAAATTTTAAAGCCTCCTGTTATGCCATCATCTACACGACATAGCCCTGAATTTTCCAATGCGCAGCTCTTTGCAAAAGAGAGATATTGGCAAGGAAAAGCTGTCTTGTACCATTGCATTTTTCTCCCAAACGAAGGACACTAGAAAGAAAATTTTAAAGCCTCCTGTTAGGCCATCATCTACACGACATAGCCCTGAATTTTCCAATGCGCAGCTCTTTGCAAAAGAGAGATATTGGCAAGGAAAAGCTGTCTTATACCTTTGCATTTTTCTCCCAAACGAAGGACACTAGAATTAAAATTTTAAAGCCTCCTGCTATGCCATCATCTACACGACATAGCCCTGAATTTTCCAATGCGCAGCTCTTTGCAAAAGAGAGATATTGGCAAGGAAAAGCTGTCAGGTACCTTTGCATTTTTCTCCCAAACGAAGGACACTAGAATTAAAATTTTAAAGCCTCCTGTTAGGCCATCATCTACACGACATAGCCCTGAATTTTCCAATGCGTAGCTCTTTGCAAAAGAGAGATATTGGCAAGGAAAAGCTGTCTTGTACCTTTGCATTTTTCTCCCAAACGAAGGACACTAGAAAGAAAATTTTAAAGCCTCCTGTTAGGCCATCATCTACACGACATAGCCCTGATTTTTCCAATGCGCAGCTCTTTGCAAAAGAGAGATATTGGCAAGGAAAAGCTGTCTTGTACCATTGCATTTTTCTCCCAAACGAAGGACACTAGAAAGAAAATTTTAAAGCCTCCTGTTAGGCCATCATCTACACGACATAGCCCTGAATTTTCCAATGCGCAGCTCTTTGCAAAAGAGAGATATTGGCAAGGAAAAGCTGTCTTGTACTTTTGCATTTTTCTCCCAAACGAAGGACACTAGAATTAAAATTTTAAAGCCTCCTGTTAGGCCATCATCTACACGACATAGCCCTGAATTTTCCAATGCGCAGCTCTTTGCAAAAGAGAGATATTGGTAAGGAAAAGCTGTCTTGTACCTTTGCATTTTTCTCCCAAACGAAGGACACTAGAATTAAAATTTTAAAGCCTCCTGTTATGCCATCATCTACACGACATAGCCCTGAATTTTCCAATGCGCAGCTCTTTGCAAAAGAGAGATATTGGCAAGGAAAAGCTGTCTTGTACCTTTGCATTTTTCTCCCAAACGAAGGACACTAGAATTAAAATTTTAAAGCCTCCTGCTATGCCATCATCTACACGACATAGCCCTGAATTTTCCAATGCGCAGCTCTTTGCAAAAGAGAGATATTGGCAAGGAAAAGCTGTCTTGTACCATTGCATTTTTCTCCCAAACGAAGGACACTAGAAAGAAAATTTTAAAGCCTCCTGTTAGGCCATCATCTACACGACATAGCCCTGAATTTTCCAATGCGTAGCTCTTTGCAAAAGAGAGATATTGGCAAGGAAAAGCTGTCTTGTACCTTTGCATTTTTCTCCCAAACGAAGGACACTAGAATTGAAATTTTAAAGCCTCCTGTTAGGCCATCATCTACACGACATAGCCCTGAATTTTCCAATGCGCAGCTCTTTGCAAAAGAGAGATATTGGCAAGGAAAAGCTGTCTTGTACCATTGCATTTTTCTCCCAAACGAAGGACACTAGAATGAAAATTTTAAAGCCTCCTGTTAGGCCATCATCTACACGACATAGCCCTGAATTTTCCAATGCGCAGCTCTTTGCAAAAGAGAGATATTGGCAAGGAAAAGCTGTCTTGTACCATTGCATTTTTCTCCCAAACGCAGGACACTAGAAAGAAAATTTTAAAGCCTCCTGTTAAGCCATCATCTACACGACATAGCCCTGAATTTTCCAATGCGCAGCTCTTTGCAAAAGAGAGATATTGGCAAGGAAAAGCTGTCTTGTACCATTGCATTTTTCTCCCAAACGAAGGACACTAGAAAGAAAATTTTAAAGCCTCCTGTTAGGCCATCATCTACACGACATAGCCCTGAATTTTCCAATGCGTAGCTCTTTGCAAAAGAGAGATATTGGCAAGGAAAAGCTGTCTTGTACGTTTGCATTTTTCTCCCAAACGAAGGACACTAGAATTGAAATTTTAAAGCCTCCTGTTAGGCCATCATCTACACGACATAGCCCTGAATTTTCCAATGCGCAGCTCTTTGCAAAAGAGAGATATTGGCAAGGAAAAGCTGTCTTGTACCATTGCATTTTTCTCCCAAACGAAGGACACTAGAATGAAAATTTTAAAGCCTCCTGTTAGGCCATCATCTACACGACATAGCCCTGAATTTTCCAATGCGCAGCTCTTTGCAAAAGAGAGATATTGGCAAGGAAAAGCTGTCTTGTACCATTGCATTTTTCTCCCAAACGAAGGACACTAGAAAGAAAATTTTAAAGCCTCCTGTTAGGCCATCATCTACACGACATAGCCCTGAATTTTCCAATGCGTAGCTCTTTGCAAAAGAGAGATATTGGCAAGGAAAAGCTGTCTTGTACCTTTGCATTTTTCTCCCAAACGAAGGACACAAGAAAGAAAATTTTAAAGCCTCCTGTTATGCCATCATCTACACGACATAGCCCTGAATTTTCCAATGCGCAGCTCTTTGCAAAAGAGAGATATTGGCAAGGAAAAGCTGTCTTGTACCTTTGCATTTTTCTCCCAAACGAAGGACACTAGAAAGAAAATTTTAAAGCCTCCTGTTAGGCCATCATCTACACGACATAGCCCTGAATTTTCCAATGCGTAGCTCTTTGCAAAAGAGAGATATTGGCAAGGAAAAGCTGTCTTGTACGTTTGCATTTTTCTCCCAAACGAAGGACACTAGAATTGAAATTTTAAAGCCTCCTGTTAGGCCATCATCTACACGACATAGCCCTGAATTTTCCAATGCGCAGCTCTTTGCAAAAGAGAGATATTGGCAAGGAAAAGCTGTCTTGTACCATTGCATTTTTCTCCCAAACGAAGGACACTAGAATGAAAATTTTAAAGCCTCCTGTTAGGCCATCATCTACACGACATAGCCCTGAATTTTCCAATGCGCAGCTCTTTGCAAAAGAGAGATATTGGCAAGGAAAAGCTGTCTTGTACCATTGCATTTTTCTCCCAAACGAAGGACACTAGAAAGAAAATTTTAAAGCCTCCTGTTAGGCCATCATCTACACGACATAGCCCTGAATTTTCCAATGCGTAGCTCTTTGCAAAAGAGAGATATTGGCAAGGAAAAGCTGTCTTGTACCTTTGCATTTTTCTCCCAAACGAAGGACACAAGAAAGAAAATTTTAAAGCCTCCTGTTATGCCATCATCTACACGACATAGCCCTGAATTTTCCAATGCGCAGCTCTTTGCAAAAGAGAGATATTGGCAAGGAAAAGCTGTCTTGTACCTTTGCATTTTTCTCCCAAACGAAGGACACTAGAAAGAAAATTTTAAAGCCTCCTGTTAGGCCATCATCTACATGACATAGCCCTGATTTTTCCAATGCGCAGCTCTTTGCAAAAGAGAGATATTGGCAAGGAAAAGCTGTCTTGTACCATTGCATTTTTCTCCCAAACGAAGGACACTAGAAAGAAAATTTTAAAGCCTCCTGTTAGGCCATCATCTACACGACATAGCCCTGAATTTTCCAATGCGCAGCTCTTTGCAAAAGAGATATTGGCAAGGAAAAGCTGTCTTGTACCTTTGCATTTTTCTCCCAAACGAAGGACACTAGAAAGACAATTTTAAAGCCTCCTGTTAGGCCATCATCTACACGACATAGCCCTGAATTTTCCAATGCGTAGCTCTTTGCAAAAGAGAGATATTGGCAAGGAAAAGCTGTCTTGTACCTTTGCATTTTTCTCCCAAACGAAGGACACTAGAATTGAAATTTTAAAGCCTCCTGTTAGGCCATCATCTACACGACATAGCCCTGAATTTTCCAATGCTCAGCTCTTTGCAAAAGAGAGATATTGGCAAGGAAAAGCTGTCTTGTACCATTGCATTTTTCTCCCAAACGAAGGACACTAGAATGAAAATTTTAAAGCCTCCTGTTAGGCCATCATCTACACGACATAGCCCTGAATTTTCCAATGCGCAGCTCTTTGCAAAAGAGAGATATTGGCAAGGAAAAGCTGTCTTGTACCATTGCATTTTTCTCCCAAACGCAGGACACTAGAAAGAAAATTTTAAAGCCTCCTGTTAAGCCATCATCTACACGACATAGCCCTGAATTTTCCAATGCGCAGCTCTTTGCAAAAGAGAGATATTGGCAAGGAAAAGCTGTCTTGTACCATTGCATTTTTCTCCCAAACGAAGGACACTAGAAAGAAAATTTTAAAGCCTCCTGTTAGGCCATCATCTACACGACATAGCCCTGAATTTTCCAATGCGTAGCTCTTTGCAAAAGAGAGATATTGGCAAGGAAAAGCTGTCTTGTACCTTTGCATTTTTCTCCCAAACGAAGGACACTAGAATTGAAATTTTAAAGCCTCCTGTTAGGCCATCATCTACACGACATAGCCCTGAATTTTCCAATGCGCAGCTCTTTGCAAAAGAGAGATATTGGCAAGGAAAAGCTGTCTTGTACCATTGCATTTTTCTCCCAAACGAAGGACACTAGAATGAAAATTTTAAAGCCTCCTGTTAGGCCATCATCTACACGACATAGCCCTGAATTTTCCAATGCGCAGCTCTTTGCAAAAGAGAGATATTGGCAAGGAAAAGCTGTCTTGTACCATTGCATTTTTCTCCCAAACGAAGGACACTAGAAAGAAAATTTTAAAGCCTCCTGTTAGGCCATCATCTACACGACATAGCCCTGAATTTTCCAATGCGTAGCTCTTTGCAAAAGAGAGATATTGGCAAGGAAAAGCTGTCTTGTACCATTGCATTTTTCTCCCAAACGAAGGACACTAGAAAGAAAATTTTAAAGCCTCCTGTTAGGCCATCATCTACACGACATAGCCCTGAATTTTCCAATGCGCAGCTCTTTGCAAAAGAGAGATATTGGCAAGGAAAAGCTGTCTTGTACCTTTGCATTTTTCTCCCAAACGAAGGACACTAGAATTAAAATTTTAAAGCCTCCTGTTAGGCCATCATCTACACGACATAGCCCTGAATTTTCCAATGCGCAGCTCTTTGCAAAAGAGAGATATTCGCCAGGAAAAGCTGTCTTGTACCTTTGCATTTTTCTCCAAAACGAAGGACACTAGAATTAAAATTTTAAAGCCTCCTGTTATGCCATCATCTACACGACATAGCCCTGAATTTTCCAATGCGCAGCTCTTTGCAAAAGAGAGATATTGGCAAGGAAAAGCTGTCTTGTACCATTGCATTTTTCTCCCAAACGAAGGACACTAGAAAGAAAATTTTAAAGCCTCCTGTTAGGCCATCATCTACACGACATAGCCCTGAATTTTCCAATGCGCAGCTCTTTGCAAAAGAGAGATATTGGCAAGGAAAAGCTGTCTTATACCTTTGCATTTTTCTCCCAAACGAAGGACACTAGAATTAAAATTTTAAAGCCTCCTGCTATGCCATCATCTACACGACATAGCCCTGAATTTTCCAATGCGCAGCTCTTTGCAAAAGAGAGATATTGGCAAGGAAAAGCTGTCAGGTACCTTTGCATTTTTCTCCCAAACGAAGGACACTAGAATTAAAATTTTAAAGCCTCCTGTTAGGCCATCATCTACACGACATAGCCCTGAATTTTCCAATGCGTAGCTCTTTGCAAAAGAGAGATATTGGCAAGGAAAAGCTGTCTTGTACCTTTGCATTTTTCTCCCAAACGAAGGACACTAGAAAGAAAATTTTAAAGCCTCCTGTTAGGCCATCATCTACACGACATAGCCCTGATTTTTCCAATGCGCAGCTCTTTGCAAAAGAGAGATATTGGCAAGGAAAAGCTGTCTTGTACCATTGCATTTTTCTCCCAAACGAAGGACACTAGAAAGAAAATTTTAAAGCCTCCTGTTAGGCCATCATCTACACGACATAGCCCTGAATTTTCCAATGCGCAGCTCTTTGCAAAAGAGAGATATTGGCAAGGAAAAGCTGTCTTGTACTTTTGCATTTTTCTCCCAAACGAAGGACACTAGAATTAAAATTTTAAAGCCTCCTGTTAGGCCATCATCTACACGACATAGCCCTGAATTTTCCAATGCGCAGCTCTTTGCAAAAGAGAGATATTGGTAAGGAAAAGCTGTCTTGTACCTTTGCATTTTTCTCCCAAACGAAGGACACTAGAATTAAAATTTTAAAGCCTCCTGTTATGCCATCATCTACACGACATAGCCCTGAATTTTCCAATGCGCAGCTCTTTGCAAAAGAGAGATATTGGCAAGGAAAAGCTGTCTTGTACCTTTGCATTTTTCTCCCAAACGAAGGACACTAGAATTAAAATTTTAAAGCCTCCTGCTATGCCATCATCTACACGACATAGCCCTGAATTTTCCAATGCGCAGCTCTTTGCAAAAGAGAGATATTGGCAAGGAAAAGCTGTCTTGTACCATTGCATTTTTCTCCCAAACGAAGGACACTAGAAAGAAAATTTTAAAGCCTCCTGTTAGGCCATCATCTACACGACATAGCCCTGAATTTTCCAATGCGTAGCTCTTTGCAAAAGAGAGATATTGGCAAGGAAAAGCTGTCTTGTACCTTTGCATTTTTCTCCCAAACGAAGGACACTAGAATTGAAATTTTAAAGCCTCCTGTTAGGCCATCATCTACACGACATAGCCCTGAATTTTCCAATGCGCAGCTCTTTGCAAAAGAGAGATATTGGCAAGGAAAAGCTGTCTTGTACCATTGCATTTTTCTCCCAAACGAAGGACACTAGAATGAAAATTTTAAAGCCTCCTGTTAGGCCATCATCTACACGACATAGCCCTGAATTTTCCAATGCGCAGCTCTTTGCAAAAGAGAGATATTGGCAAGGAAAAGCTGTCTTGTACCATTGCATTTTTCTCCCAAACGCAGGACACTAGAAAGAAAATTTTAAAGCCTCCTGTTAAGCCATCATCTACACGACATAGCCCTGAATTTTCCAATGCGCAGCTCTTTGCAAAAGAGAGATATTGGCAAGGAAAAGCTGTCTTGTACCATTGCATTTTTCTCCCAAACGAAGGACACTAGAAAGAAAATTTTAAAGCCTCCTGTTAGGCCATCATCTACACGACATAGCCCTGAATTTTCCAATGCGTAGCTCTTTGCAAAAGAGAGATATTGGCAAGGAAAAGCTGTCTTGTACGTTTGCATTTTTCTCCCAAACGAAGGACACTAGAATTGAAATTTTAAAGCCTCCTGTTAGGCCATCATCTACACGACATAGCCCTGAATTTTCCAATGCGCAGCTCTTTGCAAAAGAGAGATATTGGCAAGGAAAAGCTGTCTTGTACCATTGCATTTTTCTCCCAAACGAAGGACACTAGAATGAAAATTTTAAAGCCTCCTGTTAGGCCATCATCTACACGACATAGCCCTGAATTTTCCAATGCGCAGCTCTTTGCAAAAGAGAGATATTGGCAAGGAAAAGCTGTCTTGTACCATTGCATTTTTCTCCCAAACGAAGGACACTAGAAAGAAAATTTTAAAGCCTCCTGTTAGGCCATCATCTACACGACATAGCCCTGAATTTTCCAATGCGTAGCTCTTTGCAAAAGAGAGATATTGGCAAGGAAAAGCTGTCTTGTACCTTTGCATTTTTCTCCCAAACGAAGGACACAAGAAAGAAAATTTTAAAGCCTCCTGTTATGCCATCATCTACACGACATAGCCCTGAATTTTCCAATGCGCAGCTCTTTGCAAAAGAGAGATATTGGCAAGGAAAAGCTGTCTTGTACCTTTGCATTTTTCTCCCAAACGAAGGACACTAGAAAGAAAATTTTAAAGCCTCCTGTTAGGCCATCATCTACACGACATAGCCCTGAATTTTCCAATGCGTAGCTCTTTGCAAAAGAGAGATATTGGCAAGGAAAAGCTGTCTTGTACGTTTGCATTTTTCTCCCAAACGAAGGACACTAGAATTGAAATTTTAAAGCCTCCTGTTAGGCCATCATCTACACGACATAGCCCTGAATTTTCCAATGCGCAGCTCTTTGCAAAAGAGAGATATTGGCAAGGAAAAGCTGTCTTGTACCATTGCATTTTTCTCCCAAACGAAGGACACTAGAATGAAAATTTTAAAGCCTCCTGTTAGGCCATCATCTACACGACATAGCCCTGAATTTTCCAATGCGCAGCTCTTTGCAAAAGAGAGATATTGGCAAGGAAAAGCTGTCTTGTACCATTGCATTTTTCTCCCAAACGAAGGACACTAGAAAGAAAATTTTAAAGCCTCCTGTTAGGCCATCATCTACACGACATAGCCCTGAATTTTCCAATGCGTAGCTCTTTGCAAAAGAGAGATATTGGCAAGGAAAAGCTGTCTTGTACCTTTGCATTTTTCTCCCAAACGAAGGACACAAGAAAGAAAATTTTAAAGCCTCCTGTTATGCCATCATCTACACGACATAGCCCTGAATTTTCCAATGCGCAGCTCTTTGCAAAAGAGAGATATTGGCAAGGAAAAGCTGTCTTGTACCTTTGCATTTTTCTCCCAAACGAAGGACACTAGAAAGAAAATTTTAAAGCCTCCTGTTAGGCCATCATCTACATGACATAGCCCTGATTTTTCCAATGCGCAGCTCTTTGCAAAAGAGAGATATTGGCAAGGAAAAGCTGTCTTGTACCATTGCATTTTTCTCCCAAACGAAGGACACTAGAAAGAAAATTTTAAAGCCTCCTGTTAGGCCATCATCTACACGACATAGCCCTGAATTTTCCAATGCGCAGCTCTTTGCAAAAGAGATATTGGCAAGGAAAAGCTGTCTTGTACCTTTGCATTTTTCTCCCAAACGAAGGACACTAGAAAGACAATTTTAAAGCCTCCTGTTAGGCCATCATCTACACGACATAGCCCTGAATTTTCCAATGCGTAGCTCTTTGCAAAAGAGAGATATTGGCAAGGAAAAGCTGTCTTGTACCTTTGCATTTTTCTCCCAAACGAAGGACACTAGAATTGAAATTTTAAAGCCTCCTGTTAGGCCATCATCTACACGACATAGCCCTGAATTTTCCAATGCTCAGCTCTTTGCAAAAGAGAGATATTGGCAAGGAAAAGCTGTCTTGTACCATTGCATTTTTCTCCCAAACGAAGGACACTAGAATGAAAATTTTAAAGCCTCCTGTTAGGCCATCATCTACACGACATAGCCCTGAATTTTCCAATGCGCAGCTCTTTGCAAAAGAGAGATATTGGCAAGGAAAAGCTGTCTTGTACCATTGCATTTTTCTCCCAAACGCAGGACACTAGAAAGAAAATTTTAAAGCCTCCTGTTAAGCCATCATCTACACGACATAGCCCTGAATTTTCCAATGCGCAGCTCTTTGCAAAAGAGAGATATTGGCAAGGAAAAGCTGTCTTGTACCATTGCATTTTTCTCCCAAACGAAGGACACTAGAAAGAAAATTTTAAAGCCTCCTGTTAGGCCATCATCTACACGACATAGCCCTGAATTTTCCAATGCGTAGCTCTTTGCAAAAGAGAGATATTGGCAAGGAAAAGCTGTCTTGTACCTTTGCATTTTTCTCCCAAACGAAGGACACTAGAATTGAAATTTTAAAGCCTCCTGTTAGGCCATCATCTACACGACATAGCCCTGAATTTTCCAATGCGCAGCTCTTTGCAAAAGAGAGATATTGGCAAGGAAAAGCTGTCTTGTACCATTGCATTTTTCTCCCAAACGAAGGACACTAGAATGAAAATTTTAAAGCCTCCTGTTAGGCCATCATCTACACGACATAGCCCTGAATTTTCCAATGCGCAGCTCTTTGCAAAAGAGAGATATTGGCAAGGAAAAGCTGTCTTGTACCATTGCATTTTTCTCCCAAACGAAGGACACTAGAAAGAAAATTTTAAAGCCTCCTGTTAGGCCATCATCTACACGACATAGCCCTGAATTTTCCAATGCGTAGCTCTTTGCAAAAGAGAGATATTGGCAAGGAAAAGCTGTCTTGTACCATTGCATTTTTCTCCCAAACGAAGGACACTAGATAGAAAATTTTAAAGCCTCCTGTTAGGCCATCATCTACACGACATAGCCCTGAATTTTCCAATGCGTAGCTCTTTGCAAAAGAGAGATATTGGCAAGGAAAAGCTGTCTTGTACCATTGCATTTTTCTCCCAAACGAAGGACACTAGAAAGAAAATTTTAAAGCCTCCTGTTAGGCCATCATCTACACGATATAGCCATGAATTTTCCAATGCGCAGCTCTTTGCAAAAGAGAGATATTGGCAAGGAAAAGCTGTCTTATACCTTTGCATTTTTCTCCCAAACGAAGGACACTAGAATTAAAATTTTAAAGCCTCCTGCTATGCCATCATCTACACGACATAGCCCTGAATTTTCCAATGCGCAGCTCTTTGCAAAAGAGAGATATTGGCAAGGAAAAGCTGGCAGGTACCTTTGCATTTTTCTCCCAAACGAAGGACACTAGAATTAAAATTTTAAAGCCTCCTGTTAGGCCATCATCTACACGACATAGCCCTGAATTTTTCCAATGCGCAGCTCTTTGCAAAAGAGAGATATTGGCAAGGAAAAGCTGTCTTGTACCATTGCATTTTTCTCCCAAACGAAGGACACTAGAAAGAAAATTTTAAAGCCTCCTGTTAGGCCATCATCTACACGACATAGCCCTGAATTTTCCAATGCGCAGCTCTTTGCAAAAGAGAGATATTGGCAAGGAAAAGCTGTCTTGTACCTTTGCATTTTTCTCCCAAACGAAGGACACTAGAATTAAAATTTTAAAGCCTCCTGTTAGGCCATCATCTACACGACATAGCCCTGAATTTTCCAATGCGCAGCTCTTTGCAAAAGAGAGATATTCGCCAGGAAAAGCTGTCTTGTACCTTTGCATTTTTCTCCAAAACGAAGGACACTAGAATTAAAATTTTAAAGCCTCCTGTTATGCCATCATCTACACGACATAGCCCTGAATTTTCCAATGCGCAGCTCTTTGCAAAAGAGAGATATTGGCAAGGAAAAGCTGTCTTGTACCTTTGCATTTTTCTCCCAAACGAAGGACACTAGAATTAAAATTTTAAAGCCTCCTGTTAGGCCATCATCTACACGACATAGCCCTGAATTTTCCAATGCGCAGCTCTTTGCAAAAGAGACATATTGGCAAGGAAAAGCTGTCTTGTACCTTTGCATTTTTCTCCCAAACGAAGGTCACCAGAAAGAAAATTTTAAAGCCTCCTGTTAGGCCATCATCTACACGACATAGCCCTGAATTTTCCAATGCGCAGCTCTTTGCAAAAGAGAGATATTGGCAAGGAAAAGCTGTCTTGTACCATTGCATTTTTCTCCCAAACGAAGGACACTAGAAAGAAAATTTTAAAGCCTCCTGTTAGGCCATCATCTACACGACATAGCCCTGATTTTTCCAATGCGCAGCTCTTTGCAAAAGAGAGATATTGGCAAGGAAAAGCTGTCTTGTACCTTTGCATTTTTCTCCCAAACGAAGGACACTAGAAAGAAAATTTTAAAGCCTCCTGTTAGGCCATCATCTACACGACATAGCCCTGATTTTTCCAATGCGCAGCTCTTTGCAAAAGAGAGATATTGGCAAGGAAAAGCTGTCTTGTACCTTTGCATTTTTCTCCCAAACGAAGGACACTAGAATTAAAATTTTAAAGCCTCCTGTTATGCCATCATCTACACGACATAGCCCTGAATTTTCCAATGCGCAGCTCTTTGCAAAAGAGCGATATTGGCAAGGAAAAGCTGTCTTGTACCTTTGCATTTTTCTCCCAAACGAAGGACACTAGAAAGAAAATTTTAAAGCCTCCTGTTAGGCCATCATCTACACGACATAGCCCTGAATTTTCCAATGCGCAGCTCTTTGCAAAAGAGAGATATTGGCAAGGAAAAGCTGTCTTGTACCATTGCATTTTTCTCCCAAACGAAGGACACTAGAAAGAAAATTTTAAAGCCTCCTGTTAGGCCATCATCTACACGACATAGCCCTGAATTTTCCAATGCGCAGCTCTTTGCAAAAGAGAGATATTGGCAAGGAAAAGCTGTCTTATACCTTTGCATTTTTCTCCCAAACGAAGGACACTAGAATTAAAATTTTAAAGCCTCCTGCTATGCCATCATCTACACGACATAGCCCTGAATTTTCCAATGCGCAGCTCTTTGCAAAAGAGAGATATTGGCAAGGAAAAGCTGTCAGGTACCTTTGCATTTTTCTCCCAAACGAAGGACACTAGAATTAAAATTTTAAAGCCTCCTGTTAGGCCATCATCTACACGACATAGCCCTGAATTTTCCAATGCGTAGCTCTTTGCAAAAGAGAGATATTGGCAAGGAAAAGCTGTCTTGTACCTTTGCATTTTTCTCCCAAACGAAGGACACTAGAAAGAAAATTTTAAAGCCTCCTGTTAGGCCATCATCTACACGACATAGCCCTGATTTTTCCAATGCGCAGCTCTTTGCAAAAGAGAGATATTGGCAAGGAAAAGCTGTCTTGTACCATTGCATTTTTCTCCCAAACGAAGGACACTAGAAAGAAAATTTTAAAGCCTCCTGTTAGGCCATCATCTACACGACATAGCCCTGAATTTTCCAATGCGCAGCTCTTTGCAAAAGAGAGATATTGGCAAGGAAAAGCTGTCTTGTACTTTTGCATTTTTCTCCCAAACGAAGGACACTAGAATTAAAATTTTAAAGCCTCCTGTTAGGCCATCATCTACACGACATAGCCCTGAATTTTCCAATGCGCAGCTCTTTGCAAAAGAGAGATATTGGTAAGGAAAAGCTGTCTTGTACCTTTGCATTTTTCTCCCAAACGAAGGACACTAGAATTAAAATTTTAAAGCCTCCTGTTATGCCATCATCTACACGACATAGCCCTGAATTTTCCAATGCGCAGCTCTTTGCAAAAGAGAGATATTGGCAAGGAAAAGCTGTCTTGTACCTTTGCATTTTTCTCCCAAACGAAGGACACTAGAATTAAAATTTTAAAGCCTCCTGCTATGCCATCATCTACACGACATAGCCCTGAATTTTCCAATGCGCAGCTCTTTGCAAAAGAGAGATATTGGCAAGGAAAAGCTGTCTTGTACCATTGCATTTTTCTCCCAAACGAAGGACACTAGAAAGAAAATTTTAAAGCCTCCTGTTAGGCCATCATCTACACGACATAGCCCTGAATTTTCCAATGCGTAGCTCTTTGCAAAAGAGAGATATTGGCAAGGAAAAGCTGTCTTGTACCTTTGCATTTTTCTCCCAAACGAAGGACACTAGAATTGAAATTTTAAAGCCTCCTGTTAGGCCATCATCTACACGACATAGCCCTGAATTTTCCAATGCGCAGCTCTTTGCAAAAGAGAGATATTGGCAAGGAAAAGCTGTCTTGTACCATTGCATTTTTCTCCCAAACGAAGGACACTAGAATGAAAATGTTAAAGCCTCCTGTTAGGCCATCATCTACACGACATAGCCCTGAATTTTCCAATGCGCAGCTCTTTGCAAAAGAGAGATATTGGCAAGGAAAAGCTGTCTTGTACCATTGCATTTTTCTCCCAAACGCAGGACACTAGAAAGAAAATTTTAAAGCCTCCTGTTAAGCCATCATCTACACGACATAGCCCTGAATTTTCCAATGCGCAGCTCTTTGCAAAAGAGAGATATTGGCAAGGAAAAGCTGTCTTGTACCATTGCATTTTTCTCCCAAACGAAGGACACTAGAAAGAAAATTTTAAAGCCTCCTGTTAGGCCATCATCTACACGACATAGCCCTGAATTTTCCAATGCGTAGCTCTTTGCAAAAGAGAGATATTGGCAAGGAAAAGCTGTCTTGTACGTTTGCATTTTTCTCCCAAACGAAGGACACTAGAATTGAAATTTTAAAGCCTCCTGTTAGGCCATCATCTACACGACATAGCCCTGAATTTTCCAATGCGCAGCTCTTTGCAAAAGAGAGATATTGGCAAGGAAAAGCTGTCTTGTACCATTGCATTTTTCTCCCAAACGAAGGACACTAGAAAGAAAATTTTAAAGCCTCCTGTTAGGCCATCATCTACACGACATAGCCCTGAATTTTCCAATGCGTAGCTCTTTGCAAAAGAGAGATATTGGCAAGGAAAAGCTGTCTTGTACCTTTGCATTTTTCTCCCAAACGAAGGACACAAGAAAGAAAATTTTAAAGCCTCCTGTTATGCCATCATCTACACGACATAGCCCTGAATTTTCCAATGCGCAGCTCTTTGCAAAAGAGAGATATTGGCAAGGAAAAGCTGTCTTGTACCTTTGCATTTTTCTCCCAAACGAAGGACACTAGAAAGAAAATTTTAAAGCCTCCTGTTAGGCCATCATCTACACGACATAGCCCTGAATTTTCCAATGCGTAGCTCTTTGCAAAAGAGAGATATTGGCAAGGAAAAGCTGTCTTGTACGTTTGCATTTTTCTCCCAAACGAAGGACACTAGAATTGAAATTTTAAAGCCTCCTGTTAGGCCATCATCTACACGACATAGCCCTGAATTTTCCAATGCGCAGCTCTTTGCAAAAGAGAGATATTGGCAAGGAAAAGCTGTCTTGTACCATTGCATTTTTCTCCCAAACGAAGGACACTAGAATGAAAATTTTAAAGCCTCCTGTTAGGCCATCATCTACACGACATAGCCCTGAATTTTCCAATGCGCAGCTCTTTGCAAAAGAGAGATATTGGCAAGGAAAAGCTGTCTTGTACCATTGCATTTTTCTCCCAAACGAAGGACACTAGAAAGAAAATTTTAAAGCCTCCTGTTAGGCCATCATCTACACGACATAGCCCTGAATTTTCCAATGCGTAGCTCTTTGCAAAAGAGAGATATTGGCAAGGAAAAGCTGTCTTGTACCTTTGCATTTTTCTCCCAAACGAAGGACACAAGAAAGAAAATTTTAAAGCCTCCTGTTATGCCATCATCTACACGACATAGCCCTGAATTTTCCAATGCGCAGCTCTTTGCAAAAGAGAGATATTGGCAAGGAAAAGCTGTCTTGTACCTTTGCATTTTTCTCCCAAACGAAGGACACTAGAAAGAAAATTTTAAAGCCTCCTGTTAGGCCATCATCTACATGACATAGCCCTGATTTTTCCAATGCGCAGCTCTTTGCAAAAGAGAGATATTGGCAAGGAAAAGCTGTCTTGTACCATTGCATTTTTCTCCCAAACGAAGGACACTAGAAAGAAAATTTTAAAGCCTCCTGTTAGGCCATCATCTACACGACATAGCCCTGAATTTTCCAATGCGCAGCTCTTTGCAAAAGAGATATTGGCAAGGAAAAGCTGTCTTGTACCTTTGCATTTTTCTCCCAAACGAAGGACACTAGAAAGACAATTTTAAAGCCTCCTGTTAGGCCATCATCTACACGACATAGCCCTGAATTTTCCAATGCGTAGCTCTTTGCAAAAGAGAGATATTGGCAAGGAAAAGCTGTCTTGTACCTTTGCATTTTTCTCCCAAACGAAGGACACTAGAATTGAAATTTTAAAGCCTCCTGTTAGGCCATCATCTACACGACATAGCCCTGAATTTTCCAATGCGCAGCTCTTTGCAAAAGAGAGATATTGGCAAGGAAAAGCTGTCTTGTACCATTGCATTTTTCTCCCAAACGAAGGACACTAGAATGAAAATTTTAAAGCCTCCTGTTAGGCCATCATCTACACGACATAGCCCTGAATTTTCCAATGCGCAGCTCTTTGCAAAAGAGAGATATTGGCAAGGAAAAGCTGTCTTGTACCATTGCATTTTTCTCCCAAACGCAGGACACTAGAAAGAAAATTTTAAAGCCTCCTGTTAAGCCATCATCTACACGACATAGCCCTGAATTTTCCAATGCGCAGCTCTTTGCAAAAGAGAGATATTGGCAAGGAAAAGCTGTCTTGTACCATTGCATTTTTCTCCCAAACGAAGGACACTAGAAAGAAAATTTTAAAGCCTCCTGTTAGGCCATCATCTACACGACATAGCCCTGAATTTTCCAATGCGTAGCTCTTTGCAAAAGAGAGATATTGGCAAGGAAAAGCTGTCTTGTACCTTTGCATTTTTCCCCCAAACGAAGGACACTAGAATTGTAATTTTAAAGCCTCCTGTTAGGCCATCATCTACACGACATAGCCCTGAATTTTCCAATGCGCAGCTCTTTGCAAAAGAGAGATATTGGCAAGGAAAAGCTGTCTTGTACCATTGCATTTTTCTCCCAAACGAAGGACACTAGAATGAAAATTTTAAAGCCTCCTGTTAGGCCATCATCTACACGACATAGCCCTGAATTTTCCAATGCGCAGCTCTTTGCAAAAGAGAGATATTGGCAAGGAAAAGCTGTCTTGTACCATTGCATTTTTCTCCCAAACGAAGGACACTAGAAAGAAAATTTTAAAGCCTCCTGTTAGGCCATCATCTACACGACATAGCCCTGAATTTTCCAATGCGTAGCTCTTTGCAAAAGAGAGATATTGGCAAGGAAAAGCTGTCTTGTACCATTGCATTTTTCTCCCAAACGAAGGACACTAGATAGAAAATTTTAAAGCCTCCTGTTAGGCCATCATCTACACGACATAGCCCTGAATTTTCCAATGCGTAGCTCTTTGCAAAAGAGAGATATTGGCAAGGAAAAGCTGTCTTGTACCATTGCATTTTTCTCCCAAACGAAGGACACTAGAAAGAAAATTTTAAAGCCTCCTGTTAGGCCATCATCTACACGACATAGCCCTGAATTTTCCAATGCGCAGCTCTTTGCAAAAGAGAGATATTGGCAAGGAAAAGCTGTCTTGTACCTTTGCATTTTTCTCCCAAACGAAGGACACTAGAAAGAAAATTTTAAAGCCTCCTGTTAGGCCATCATCTACACGACATAGCCCTGAATTTTCCAATGCGCAGCTCTTTGCAAAAGAGAGATATTGGCAAGGAAAAGCTGTCTTGTACCTTTGCATTTTTCTCCCAAACGAAGGACACTAGAAAGAAAATTTTAAAGCCTCCTGTTAGGCCATCATCTACACGACATAGCCCTGAATTTTCCAATGCGCAGCTCTTTGCAAAAGAGAGATATTGGCAAGGAAAAGCTGTCTTGTACCTTTGCATTTTTCTCCCAAACGAAGGACACTAGAAAGAAAATTTTAAAGCCTCCTGTTAGGCCATCATCTACACGACATAGCCCTGAATTTTCCAATGCGTAGCTCTTTGCAAAAGAGAGATATTGGCAAGGAAAAGCTGTCTTGTACCTTTGCATTTTTCTCCCAAACGAAGGACACTAGAATTGAAATTTTAAAGCCTCCTGTTAGGCCATCATCTACACGACATAGCCCTGAATTTTCCAATGCGCAGCTCTTTGCAAAAGAGAGATATTGGCAAGGAAAAGCTGTCTTGTACCATTGCATTTTTCTCCCAAACGAAGGACACTAGAAAGAAAATTTTAAAGCCTCCTGTTAGGCCATCATCTACACGACATAGCCCTGAATTTTCCAATGCGCAGCTCTTTGCAAAAGAGAGATATTGGCAAGGAAAAGCTGTCTTGTACCATTGCATTTTTCTCCCAAACGAAGGACACTAGAAAGAAAATTTTAAAGCCTCCTGTTAGGCCATCATCTACACGACATAGCCCTGAATTTTCCAATGCGTAGCTCTTTGCAAAAGAGAGATATTGGCAAGGAAAAGCTGTCTTGTACCTTTGCATTTTTCTCCCAAACGAAGGACACTAGAAAGAAAATGTTAAAGCCTCCTGTTAGGCCATCATCTACACGACATAGCCCTGAATTTTCCAATGCGCAGCTCTTTGCAAAAGAGAGATATTGGCAAGGAAAAGCTGTCTTGTACCTTTGCATTTTTCTCCCAAACGAAGGACACTAGAAAGAAAATTTTAAAGCCTCCTGTTAGGCCATCATCTACACGACATAGCCCTGAATTTTCCAATGCGCAGCTCTTTGCAAAAGAGAGATATTGGCAAGGAAAAGCTGTCTTGTACCTTTGCATTTTTCTCCCAAACGAAGGACACTAGAAAGAAAATTTTAAAGCCTCCTGTTAGGCCATCATCTACACGACATAGCCCTGAATTTTCCAATGCGCAGCTCTTTGCAAAAGAGAGATATTGGCAAGGAAAAGCTGTCTTGTACCTTTGCATTTTTCTCCCAAACGAAGGACACTAGAAAGAAAATTTTAAAGCCTCCTGTTAGGCCATCATCTACACGACATAGCCCTGAATTTTCCAATGCGTAGCTCTTTGCAAAAGAGAGATATTGGCAAGGAAAAGCTGTCTTGTACCTTTGCATTTTTCTCCCAAACGAAGGACACTAGAATTAAAATTTTAAAGCCTCCTGTTAGGCCATCATCTACACGATATAGCCCTGAATTTTCCAATGCACAGCTCTTTGCAAAAGAGAGATATTGGCAAGGAAAAGCTGTCTTGTACCTTTGCATTTTTCTCCCAAACGAAGGACACAAGAAAGAAAATTTTAAAGCCTCCTGTTATGCCATCATCTACACGACATAGCCCTGAATTTTCCAATGCGCAGCTCTTTGCAAAAGAGAGATATTGGCAAGGAAAAGCTGTCTTGTACCTTTGCATTTTTCTCCCAAACGAAGGACACTAGAAAGAAAATTTTAAAGCCTCCTGTTAGGCCATCATCTACACGACATAGCCCTGATTTTTCCAATGCGCAGCTCTTTGCAAAAGAGAGATATTGGCAAGGAAAAGCTGTCTTGTACCATTGCATTTTTCTCCCAAACGAAGGACACTAGAAAGAAAATTTTAAAGCCTCCTGTTAGGCCATCATCTACACGACATAGCCCTGAATTTTCCAATGCGCAGCTCTTTGCAAAAGAGAGATATTGGCAAGGAAAAGCTGTCTTGTACCTTTGCATTTTTCTCCCAAACGAAGGACACTAGAAAGACAATTTTAAAGCCTCCTGTTAGGCCATCATCTACACGACATAGCCCTGAATTTTCCAATGCGCAGCTCTTTGCAAAAGAGAGATATTGGCAAGGAAAAGCTGTCTTGTACCTTTGCATTTTTCTCCCAAACGAAGGACACTAGAAAGAAAATTTTAAAGCCTCCTGTTAGGCCATCATCTACACGACATAGCCCTGAATTTTCCAATGCGCAGCTCTTTGCAAAAGAGAGATATTGGCAAGGAAAAGCTGTCTTGTACCTTTGCATTTTTCTCCCAAACGAAGGACACTAGAAAGAAAATTTTAAAGCCTCCTGTTAGGCCATCATCTACACGACATAGCCCTGATTTTTCCAATGCGCAGCTCTTTGCAAAAGAGAGATATTGGCAAGGAAAAGCTGTCTTGTACCATTGCATTTTTCTCCCAAACGAAGGACACTAGAAAGAAAATTTTAAAGCCTCCTGTTAGGCCATCATCTACACGACATAGCCCTGAATTTTCCAATGCGCAGCTCTTTGCAAAAGAGAGATATTGGCAAGGAAAAGCTGTCTTGTACCTTTGCATTTTTCTCCCAAACGAAGGACACTAGAAAGAAAATTTTAAAGCCTCCTGTTAGGCCATCATCTACACGACATAGCCCTGAATTTTCCAATGCGCAGCTCTTTGCAAAAGAGAGATATTGGCAAGGAAAAGCTGTCTTGTACCTTTGCATTTTTCTCCCAAACGAAGGACACTAGAAAGAAAATTTTAAAGCCTCCTGTTAGGCCATCATCTACACGACATAGCCCTGAATTTTCCAATGCGCAGCTCTTTGCAAAAGAGAGATATTGGCAAGGAAAAGCTGTCTTGTACCTTTGCATTTTTCTCCCAAACGAAGGACACTAGAAAGAAAATTTTAAAGCCTCCTGTTAGGCCATCATCTACACGACATAGCCCTGAATTTTCCAATGCGTAGCTCTTTGCAAAAGAGAGATATTGGCAAGGAAAAGCTGTCTTGTACCTTTGCATTTTTCTCCCAAACGAAGGACACTAGAATTGAAATTTTAAAGCCTCCTGTTAGGCCATCATCTACACGACATAGCCCTGAATTTTCCAATGCGCAGCTCTTTGCAAAAGAGAGATATTGGCAAGGAAAAGCTTTCTTGTACCATTGCATTTTTCTCCCAAACGAAGGACACTAGAAAGAAAATTTTAAAGCCTCCTGTTAGGCCATCATCTACACGACATAGCCCTGAATTTTCCAATGCGCAGCTCTTTGCAAAAGAGAGATATTGGCAAGGAAAAGCTGTCTTGTACCATTGCATTTTTCTCCCAAACGAAGGACACTAGAAAGAAAATTTTAAAGCCTCCTGTTAGGCCATCATCTACACGACATAGCCCTGAATTTTCCAATGCGTAGCTCTTTGCAAAAGAGAGATATTGGCAAGGAAAAGCTGTCTTGTACCTTTGCATTTTTCTCCCAAACGAAGGACACTAGAAAGAAAATTTTAAAGCCTCCTGTTAGGCCATCATCTACACGACATAGCCCTGAATTTTCCAATGCGCAGCTCTTTGCAAAAGAGAGATATTGGCAAGGAAAAGCTGTCTTGTACCTTTGCATTTTTCTCCCAAACGAAGGACACTAGAATTAAAATTTTAAAGCCTCCTGTTAGGCCATCATCTACACGACATAGCCCTGAATTTTCCAATGCGCAGCTCTTTGCAAAAGAGAGATATTGGCAAGGAAAAGCTGTCTTGTACCTTTGCATTTTTCTCCCAAACGAAGGACACTAGAAAGAAAATTTTAAAGCCTCCTGTTAGGCCATCATCTACACGACATAGCCCTGATTTTTCCAATGCGCAGCTCTTTGCAAAAGAGAGATATTGGCAAGGAAAAGCTGTCTTGTACCATTGCATTTTTCTCCCAAACGAAGGACACTAGAAAGAAAATTTTAAAGCCTCCTGTTAAGCCATCATCTACACGACATAGCCCTGAATTTTCCAATGCGCAGCTCTTTGCAAAAGAGAGATATTGGCAAGGAAAAGCTGTCTTGTACCATTGCATTTTTCTCCCAAACGAAGGACACTAGAAAGAAAATTTTAAAGCCTCCTGTTAGGCCATCATCTACACGACATAGCCCTGATTTTTCCAATGCGCAGCTCTTTGCAAAAGAGAGATATTGGCAAGGAAAAGCTGTCTTGTACCATTGCATTTTTCTCCCAAACGAAGGACACTAGAAAGAAAATTTTAAAGCCTCCTGTTAGGCCATCATCTACACGACATAGCCCTGAATTTTCCAATGCGCAGCTCTTTGCAAAAGAGAGATATTGGCAAGGAAAAGCTGTCTTGTACCATTGCATTTTTCTCCCAAACGAAGGACACTAGAAAGAAAATTTTAAAGCCTCCTGTTAGGCCATCATCTACACGACATAGCCCTGATTTTTCCAATGCGCAGCTCTTTGCAAAAGAGAGATATTGGCAAGGAAAAGCTGTCTTGTACCATTGCATTTTTCTCCCAAACGCAGGACACTAGAAAGAAAATTTTAAAGCCTCCTGTTAAGCCATCATCTACACGACATAGCCCTGAATTTTCCAATGCGCAGCTCTTTGCAAAAGAGAGATATTGGCAAGGAAAAGCTGTCTTGTACCATTGCATTTTTCTCCCAAACGAAGGACACTAGAAAGAAAATTTTAAAGCCTCCTGTTAGGCCATCATCTACACGACATAGCCCTGAATTTTCCAATGCGTAGCTCTTTGCAAAAGAGAGATATTGGCAAGGAAAAGCTGTCTTGTACCTTTGCATTTTTCTCCCAAACGAAGGACACTAGAATTGAAATTTTAAAGCCTCCTGTTAGGCCATCATCTACACGACATAGCCCTGAATTTTCCAATGCGCAGCTCTTTGCAAAAGAGAGATATTGGCAAGGAAAAGCTGTCTTGTACCATTGCATTTTTCTCCCAAACGAAGGACACTAGAATGAAAATTTTAAAGCCTCCTGGTAGGCCATCATCTACACGACATAGCCCTGAATTTTCCAATGCGCAGCTCTTTGCAAAAGAGAGATATTGGCAAGGAAAAGCTGTCTTGTACCATTGCATTTTTCTCCCAAACGAAGGACACTAGAAAGAAAATTTTAAAGCCTCCTGTTAGGCCATCATCTACACGACATAGCCCTGAATTTTCCAATGCGCAGCTCTTTGCAAAAGAGAGATATTGGCAAGGAAAAGCTGTCTTGTACCATTGCATTTTTCTCCCAAACGAAGGACACTAGAAAGAAAATTTTAAAGCCTCCTGTTAGGCCATCATCTACACGACATAGCCCTGAATTTTCCAATGCGCAGCTCTTTGCAAAAGAGAGATATTGGCAAGGAAAAGCTGTCTTGTACCTTTGCATTTTTCTCCCAAACGAAGGACACTAGAAAGAAAATTTTAAAGCCTCCTGTTAGGCCATCATCTACACGACATAGCCCTGAATTTTCCAATGCGCAGCTCTTTGCAAAAGAGAGATATTGGCAAGGAAAAGCTGTCTTGTACCTTTGCATTTTTCTCCCAAACGAAGGACACTAGAAAGAAAATTTTAAAGCCTCCTGTTAGGCCATCATCTACACGACATAGCCCTGATTTTTCCAATGCGCAGCTCTTTACAAAAGAGAGATATTGGCAAGGAAAAGCTGTCTTGTACCATTGCATTTTTCTCCCAAACGAAGGACACTAGAAAGAAAATTTTAAAGCCTCCTGTTAGGCCATCATCTACACGACATAGCCCTGAATTTTCCAATGCGCAGCTCTTTGCAAAAGAGAGATATTGGCAAGGAAAAGCTGTCTTGTACCTTTGCATTTTTCTCCCAAACGAAGGACACTAGAAAGAAAATTTTAAAGCCTCCTGTTAGGCCATCATCTACACGACATAGCCCTGAATTTTCCAATGCGCAGCTCTTTGCAAAAGAGAGATATTGGCAAGGAAAAGCTGTCTTGTACCTTTGCATTTTTCTCCCAAACGAAGGACACTAGAAAGAAAATTTTAAAGCCTCCTGTTAGGCCATCATCTACACGACATAGCCCTGAATTTTCCAATGCGCAGCTCTTTGCAAAAGAGAGATATTGGCAAGGAAAAGCTGTCTTGTACCTTTGCATTTTTCTCCCAAACGAAGGACACTAGAAAGAAAATTTTAAAGCCTCCTGTTAGGCCATCATCTACACGACATAGCCCTGAATTTTCCAATGCGTAGCTCTTTGCAAAAGAGAGATATTGGCAAGGAAAAGCTGTCTTGTACCTTTGCATTTTTCTCCCAAACGAAGGACACTAGAATTGAAATTTTAAAGCCTCCTGTTAGGCCATCATCTACACGACATAGCCCTGAATTTTCCAATGCGCAGCTCTTTGCAAAAGAGAGATATTGGCAAGGAAAAGCTGTCTTGTACCATTGCATTTTTCTCCCAAACGAAGGACACTAGAAAGAAAATTTTAAAGCCTCCTGTTAGGCCATCATCTACACGACATAGCCCTGAATTTTCCAATGCGCAGCTCTTTGCAAAAGAGAGATATTGGCAAGGAAAAGCTGTCTTGTACCATTGCATTTTTCTCCCAAACGAAGGACACTAGAAAGAAAATTTTAAAGCCTCCTGTTAGGCCATCATCTACACGACATAGCCCTGAATTTTCCAATGCGTAGCTCTTTGCAAAAGAGAGATATTGGCAAGGAAAAGCTGTCTTGTACCTTTGCATTTTTCTCCCAAACGAAGGACACTAGAAAGAAAATTTTAAAGCCTCCTGTTAGGCCATCATCTACACGACATAGCCCTGAATTTTCCAATGCGCAGCTCTTTGCAAAAGAGAGATATTGGCAAGGAAAAGCTGTCTTGTACCTTTGCATTTTTCTCCCAAACGAAGGACACTAGAAAGAAAATTTTAAAGCCTCCTGTTAGGCCATCATCTACACGACATAGCCCTGAATTTTCCAATGCGCAGCTCTTTGCAAAAGAGAGATATTGGCAAGGAAAAGCTGTCTTGTACCTTTGCATTTTTCTCCCAAACGAAGGACACTAGAAAGAAAATTTTAAAGCCTCCTGTTAGGCCATCATCTACACGACATAGCCCTGAATTTTCCAATGCGCAGCTCTTTGCAAAAGAGAGATATTGGCAAGGAAAAGCTGTCTTGTACCTTTGCATTTTTCTCCCAAACGAAGGACACTAGAAAGAAAATTTTAAAGCCTCCTGTTAGGCCATCATCTACACGACATAGCCCTGAATTTTCCAATGCGTAGCTCTTTGCAAAAGAGAGATATTGGCAAGGAAAAGCTGTCTTGTACCTTTGCATTTTTCTCCCAAACGAAGGACACTAGAATTGAAATTTTAAAGCCTCCTGTTAGGCCATCATCTACACGACATAGCCCTGAATTTTCCAATGCGCAGCTCTTTGCAAAAGAGAGATATTGGCAAGGAAAAGCTGTCTTGTACCATTGCATTTTTCTCCCAAACGAAGGACACTAGAAAGAAAATTTTAAAGCCTCCTGTTAGGCCATCATCTACACGACATAGCCCTGAATTTTCCAATGCGCAGCTCTTTGCAAAAGAGAGATATTGGCAAGGAAAAGCTGTCTTGTACCATTGCATTTTTCTCCCAAACGAAGGACACTAGAAAGAAAATTTTAAAGCCTCCTGTTAGGCCATCATCTACACGACATAGCCCTGAATTTTCCAATGCGTAGCTCTTTGCAAAAGAGAGATATTGGCAAGGAAAAGCTGTCTTGTACCTTTGCATTTTTCTCCCAAACGAAGGACACTAGAAAGAAAATTTTAAAGCCTCCTGTTAGGCCATCATCTACACGACATAGCCCTGAATTTTCCAATGCGCAGCTCTTTGCAAAAGAGAGATATTGGCAAGGAAAAGCTGTCTTGTACCTTTGCATTTTTCTCCCAAACGAAGGACACTAGAAAGAAAATTTTAAAGCCTCCTGTTAGGCCATCATCTACACGACATAGCCCTGAATTTTCCAATGCGCAGCTCTTTGCAAAAGAGAGATATTGGCAAGGAAAAGCTGTCTTGTACCTTTGCATTTTTCTCCCAAACGAAGGACACTAGAAAGAAAATTTTAAAGCCTCCTGTTAGGCCATCATCTACACGACATAGCCCTGAATTTTCCAATGCGCAGCTCTTTGCAAAAGAGAGATATTGGCAAGGAAAAGCTGTCTTGTACCTTTGCATTTTTCTCCCAAACGAAGGACACTAGAAAGAAAATTTTAAAGCCTCCTGTTAGGCCATCATCTACACGACATAGCCCTGAATTTTCCAATGCGTAGCTCTTTGCAAAAGAGAGATATTGGCAAGGAAAAGCTGTCTTGTACCTTTGCATTTTTCTCCCAAACGAAGGACACTAGAATTAAAATTTTAAAGCCTCCTGTTAGGCCATCATCTACACGATATAGCCCTGAATTTTCCAATGCACAGCTCTTTGCAAAAGAGAGATATTGGCAAGGAAAAGCTGTCTTGTACCTTTGCATTTTTCTCCCAAACGAAGGACACAAGAAAGAAAATTTTAAAGCCTCCTGTTATGCCATCATCTACACGACATAGCCCTGAATTTTCCAATGCGCAGCTCTTTGCAAAAGAGAGATATTGGCAAGGAAAAGCTGTCTTGTACCTTTGCATTTTTCTCCCAAACGAAGGACACTAGAAAGAAAATTTTAAAGCCTCCTGTTAGGCCATCATCTACACGACATAGCCCTGATTTTTCCAATGCGCAGCTCTTTGCAAAAGAGAGATATTGGCAAGGAAAAGCTGTCTTGTACCATTGCATTTTTCTCCCAAACGAAGGACACTAGAATTAAAATTTTAAAGCCTCCTGTTAGGCCATCATCTACACGACATAGCCCTGAATTTTCCAATGCGCAGCTCTTTGCAAAAGAGAGATATTGGCAAGGAAAAGCTGTCTTGTACCTTTGCATTTTTCTCCCAAACGAAGGACACTAGAAAGACAATTTTAAAGCCTCCTGTTAGGCCATCATCTACACGACATAGCCCTGAATTTTCCAATGCGCAGCTCTTTGCAAAAGAGAGATATTGGCAAGGAAAAGCTGTCTTGTACCTTTGCATTTTTCTCCCAAACGAAGGACACTAGAAAGAAAATTTTAAAGCCTCCTGTTAGGCCATCATCTACACGACATAGCCCTGAATTTTCCAATGCGCAGCTCTTTGCAAAAGAGAGATATTGGCAAGGAAAAGCTGTCTTGTACCTTTGCATTTTTCTCCCAAACGAAGGACACTAGAAAGAAAATTTTAAAGCCTCCTGTTAGGCCATCATCTACACGACATAGCCCTGATTTTTCCAATGCGCAGCTCTTTGCAAAAGAGAGATATTGGCAAGGAAAAGCTGTCTTGTACCATTGCATTTTTCTCCCAAACGAAGGACACTAGAAAGAAAATTTTAAAGCCTCCTGTTAGGCCATCATCTACACGACATAGCCCTGAATTTTCCAATGCGCAGCTCTTTGCAAAAGAGAGATATTGGCAAGGAAAAGCTGTCTTGTACCTTTGCATTTTTCTCCCAAACGAAGGACACTAGAAAGAAAATTTTAAAGCCTCCTGTTAGGCCATCATCTACACGACATAGCCCTGAATTTTCCAATGCGCAGCTCTTTGCAAAAGAGAGATATTGGCAAGGAAAAGCTGTCTTGTACCTTTGCATTTTTCTCCCAAACGAAGGACACTAGAAAGAAAATTTTAAAGCCTCCTGTTAGGCCATCATCTACACGACATAGCCCTGAATTTTCCAATGCGCAGCTCTTTGCAAAAGAGAGATATTGGCAAGGAAAAGCTGTCTTGTACCTTTGCATTTTTCTCCCAAACGAAGGACACTAGAAAGAAAATTTTAAAGCCTCCTGTTAGGCCATCATCTACACGACATAGCCCTGAATTTTCCAATGCGTAGCTCTTTGCAAAAGAGAGATATTGGCAAGGAAAAGCTGTCTTGTACCTTTGCATTTTTCTCCCAAACGAAGGACACTAGAATTGAAATTTTAAAGCCTCCTGTTAGGCCATCATCTACACGACATAGCCCTGAATTTTCCAATGCGCAGCTCTTTGCAAAAGAGAGATATTGGCAAGGAAAAGCTGTCTTGTACCATTGCATTTTTCTCCCAAACGAAGGACACTAGAAAGAAAATTTTAAAGCCTCCTGTTAGGCCATCATCTACACGACATAGCCCTGAATTTTCCAATGCGCAGCTCTTTGCAAAAGAGAGATATTGGCAAGGAAAAGCTGTCTTGTACCATTGCATTTTTCTCCCAAACGAAGGACACTAGAAAGAAAATTTTAAAGCCTCCTGTTAGGCCATCATCTACACGACATAGCCCTGAATTTTCCAATGCGTAGCTCTTTGCAAAAGAGAGATATTGGCAAGGAAAAGCTGTCTTGTACCTTTGCATTTTTCTCCCAAACGAAGGACACTAGAAAGAAAATTTTAAAGCCTCCTGTTAGGCCATCATCTACACGACATAGCCCTGAATTTTCCAATGCGCAGCTCTTTGCAAAAGAGAGATATTGGCAAGGAAAAGCTGTCTTGTACCTTTGCATTTTTCTCCCAAACGAAGGACACTAGAATTAAAATTTTAAAGCCTCCTGTTAGGCCATCATCTACACGACATAGCCCTGAATTTTCCAATGCGCAGCTCTTTGCAAAAGAGAGATATTGGCAAGGAAAAGCTGTCTTGTACCTTTGCATTTTTCTCCCAAACGAAGGACACTAGAAAGAAAATTTTAAAGCCTCCTGTTAGGCCATCATCTACACGACATAGCCCTGATTTTTCCAATGCGCAGCTCTTTGCAAAAGAGAGATATTGGCAAGGAAAAGCTGTCTTGTACCATTGCATTTTTCTCCCAAACGAAGGACACTAGAAAGAAAATTTTAAAGCCTCCTGTTAAGCCATCATCTACACGACATAGCCCTGAATTTTCCAATGCGCAGCTCTTTGCAAAAGAGAGATATTGGCAAGGAAAAGCTGTCTTGTACCATTGCATTTTTCTCCCAAACGAAGGACACTAGAAAGAAAATTTTAAAGCCTCCTGTTAGGCCATCATCTACACGACATAGCCCTGAATTTTCCAATGCGCAGCTCTTTGCAAAAGAGAGATATTGGCAAGGAAAAGCTGTCTTGTACCATTGCATTTTTCTCCCAAACGAAGGACACTAGAAAGAAAATTTTAAAGCCTCCTGTTAGGCCATCATCTACACGACATAGCCCTGATTTTTCCAATGCGCAGCTCTTTGCAAAAGAGAGATATTGGCAAGGAAAAGCTGTCTTGTACCATTGCATTTTTCTCCCAAACGCAGGACACTAGAAAGAAAATTTTAAAGCCTCCTGTTAAGCCATCATCTACACGACATAGCCCTGAATTTTCCAATGCGCAGCTCTTTGCAAAAGAGAGATATTGGCAAGGAAAAGCTGTCTTGTACCATTGCATTTTTCTCCCAAACGAAGGACACTAGAAAGAAAATTTTAAAGCCTCCTGTTAGGCCATCATCTACACGACATAGCCCTGAATTTTCCAATGCGTAGCTCTTTGCAAAAGAGAGATATTGGCAAGGAAAAGCTGTCTTGTACCTTTGCATTTTTCTCCCAAACGAAGGACACTAGAATTGAAATTTTAAAGCCTCCTGTTAGGCCATCATCTACACGACATAGCCCTGAATTTTCCAATGCGCAGCTCTTTGCAAAAGAGAGATATTGGCAAGGAAAAGCTGTCTTGTACCATTGCATTTTTCTCCCAAACGAAGGACACTAGAATGAAAATTTTAAAGCCTCCTGGTAGGCCATCATCTACACGACATAGCCCTGAATTTTCCAATGCGCAGCTCTTTGCAAAAGAGAGATATTGGCAAGGAAAAGCTGTCTTGTACCATTGCATTTTTCTCCCAAACGAAGGACACTAGAAAGAAAATTTTAAAGCCTCCTGTTAGGCCATCATCTACACGACATAGCCCTGAATTTTCCAATGCGCAGCTCTTTGCAAAAGAGAGATATTGGCAAGGAAAAGCTGTCTTGTACCATTGCATTTTTCTCCCAAACGAAGGACACTAGAAAGAAAATTTTAAAGCCTCCTGTTAGGCCATCATCTACACGACATAGCCCTGAATTTTCCAATGCGCAGCTCTTTGCAAAAGAGAGATATTGGCAAGGAAAAGCTGTCTTGTACCTTTGCATTTTTCTCCCAAACGAAGGACACTAGAAAGAAAATTTTAAAGCCTCCTGTTAGGCCATCATCTACACGACATAGCCCTGAATTTTCCAATGCGCAGCTCTTTGCAAAAGAGAGATATTGGCAAGGAAAAGCTGTCTTGTACCTTTGCATTTTTCTCCCAAACGAAGGACACTAGAAAGAAAATTTTAAAGCCTCCTGTTAGGCCATCATCTACACGACATAGCCCTGATTTTTCCAATGCGCAGCTCTTTACAAAAGAGAGATATTGGCAAGGAAAAGCTGTCTTGTACCATTGCATTTTTCTCCCAAACGAAGGACACTAGAAAGAAAATTTTAAAGCCTCCTGTTAGGCCATCATCTACACGACATAGCCCTGAATTTTCCAATGCGCAGCTCTTTGCAAAAGAGAGATATTGGCAAGGAAAAGCTGTCTTGTACCTTTGCATTTTTCTCCCAAACGAAGGACACTAGAAAGAAAATTTTAAAGCCTCCTGTTAGGCCATCATCTACACGACATAGCCCTGAATTTTCCAATGCGCAGCTCTTTGCAAAAGAGAGATATTGGCAAGGAAAAGCTGTCTTGTACCTTTGCATTTTTCTCCCAAACGAAGGACACTAGAAAGAAAATTTTAAAGCCTCCTGTTAGGCCATCATCTACACGACATAGCCCTGAATTTTCCAATGCGCAGCTCTTTGCAAAAGAGAGATATTGGCAAGGAAAAGCTGTCTTGTACCTTTGCATTTTTCTCCCAAACGAAGGACACTAGAAAGAAAATTTTAAAGCCTCCTGTTAGGCCATCATCTACACGACATAGCCCTGAATTTTCCAATGCGTAGCTCTTTGCAAAAGAGAGATATTGGCAAGGAAAAGCTGTCTTGTACCTTTGCATTTTTCTCCCAAACGAAGGACACTAGAATTGAAATTTTAAAGCCTCCTGTTAGGCCATCATCTACACGACATAGCCCTGAATTTTCCAATGCGCAGCTCTTTGCAAAAGAGAGATATTGGCAAGGAAAAGCTGTCTTGTACCATTGCATTTTTCTCCCAAACGAAGGACACTAGAAAGAAAATTTTAAAGCCTCCTGTTAGGCCATCATCTACACGACATAGCCCTGAATTTTCCAATGCGCAGCTCTTTGCAAAAGAGAGATATTGGCAAGGAAAAGCTGTCTTGTACCATTGCATTTTTCTCCCAAACGAAGGACACTAGAAAGAAAATTTTAAAGCCTCCTGTTAGGCCATCATCTACACGACATAGCCCTGAATTTTCCAATGCGTAGCTCTTTGCAAAAGAGAGATATTGGCAAGGAAAAGCTGTCTTGTACCTTTGCATTTTTCTCCCAAACGAAGGACACTAGAAAGAAAATTTTAAAGCCTCCTGTTAGGCCATCATCTACACGACATAGCCCTGAATTTTCCAATGCGCAGCTCTTTGCAAAAGAGAGATATTGGCAAGGAAAAGCTGTCTTGTACCTTTGCATTTTTCTCCCAAACGAAGGACACTAGAATTAAAATTTTAAAGCCTCCTGTTAGGCCATCATCTACACGACATAGCCCTGAATTTTCCAATTCGCAGCTCTTTGCAAAAGAGAGATATTGGCAAGGAAAAGCTGTCTTGTACCTTTGCATTTTTCTCCCAAACGAAGGACACTAGAAAGAAAATTTTAAAGCCTCCTGTTAGGCCATCATCTACACGACATAGCCCTGATTTTTCCAATGCGCAGCTCTTTGCAAAAGAGAGATATTGGCAAGGAAAAGCTGTCTTGTACCATTGCATTTTTCTCCCAAACGAAGGACACTAGAAAGAAAATTTTAAAGCCTCCTGTTAAGCCATCATCTACACGACATAGCCCTGAATTTTCCAATGCGCAGCTCTTTGCAAAAGAGAGATATTGGCAAGGAAAAGCTGTCTTGTACCATTGCATTTTTCTCCCAAACGAAGGACACTAGAAAGAAAATTTTAAAGCCTCCTGTTAGGCCATCATCTACACGACATAGCCCTGAATTTTCCAATGCGTAGCTCTTTGCAAAAGAGAGATATTGGCAAGGAAAAGCTGTCTTGTACCTTTGCAATTTTCTCCCAAACGAAGGACACTAGAATTGAAATTTTAAAGCCTCCTGTTAGGCCATCATCTACACGACATAGCCCTGAATTTTCCAATGCGCAGCTCTTTGCAAAAGAGAGATATTGGCAAGGAAAAGCTGTCTTGTACCATTGCATTTTTCTCCCAAACGAAGGACACTAGAAAGAAAATTTTAAAGCCTCCTGTTAGGCCATCATCTACACGACATAGCCCTGAATTTTCCAATGCGCAGCTCTTTGCAAAAGAGAGATATTGGCAAGGAAAAGCTGTCTTGTACCTTTGCATTTTTCTCCCAAACGAAGGACACTAGAATTAAAATTTTAAAGCCTCCTGTTATGCCATCATCTACACGACATAGCCCTGAATTTTCCAATGCGCAGCTCTTTGCAAAAGAGAGATATTGGCAAGGAAAAGCTGTCTTGTACCTTTGCATTTTTCTCCCAAACGAAGGACACTAGAATTAAAATTTTAAAGCCTCCTGTTAGGCCATCATCTACACGACATAGCTCTGAATTTTCCAATGCGCAGCTCTTTGCAAAAGAGAGATATTGGCAAGGAAAAGCTGTCTTGTACCTTTGCATTTTTCTCCCAAACGAAGGACACTAGAAAGAAAATTTTAAAGCCTCCTGTTAGGCCATCATCTACACGACATAGCCCTGATTTTTCCAATGCGCAGCTCTTTGCAAAAGAGAGATATTGGCAAGGAAAAGCTGTCTTGTACCATTGCATTTTTCTCCCAAACGAAGGACACTAGAAAGAAAATTTTAAAGCCTCCTGTTAGGCCATCATCTACACGACATAGCCCTGATTTTTCCAATGCGCAGCTCTTTGCAAAAGAGAGATATTGGCAAGGAAAAGCTGTCTTGTACCATTGCATTTTTCTCCCAAACGAAGGACACTAGAAAGAAAATTTTAAAGCCTCCTGTTAGGCCATCATCTACACGACATAGCCCTGAATTTTCCAATGCGCAGCTCTTTGCAAAAGAGAGATATTGGCAAGGAAAAGCTGTCTTGTACCATTGCATTTTTCTCCCAAACGAAGGACACTAGAAAGAAAATTTTAAAGCCTCCTGTTAGGCCATCATCTACACGACATAGCCCTGATTTTTCCAATGCGCAGCTCTTTGCAAAAGAGAGATATTGGCAAGGAAAAGCTGTCTTGTACCATTGCATTTTTCTCCCAAACGCAGGACACTAGAAAGAAAATTTTAAAGCCTCCTGTTAAGCCATCATCTACACGACATAGCCCTGAATTTTCCAATGCGCAGCTCTTTGCAAAAGAGAGATATTGGCAAGGAAAAGCTGTCTTGTACCATTGCATTTTTCTCCCAAACGAAGGACACTAGAAAGAAAATTTTAAAGCCTCCTGTTAGGCCATCATCTACACGACATAGCCCTGAATTTTCCAATGCGTAGCTCTTTGCAAAAGAGAGATATTGGCAAGGAAAAGCTGTCTTGTACCTTTGCATTTTTCTCCCAAACGAAGGACACTAGAATTGAAATTTTAAAGCCTCCTGTTAGGCCATCATCTACACGACATAGCCCTGAATTTTCCAATGCGCAGCTCTTTGCAAAAGAGAGATATTGGCAAGGAAAAGCTGTCTTGTACCATTGCATTTTTCTCCCAAACGAAGGACACTAGAATGAAAATTTTAAAGCCTCCTGGTAGGCCATCATCTACACGACATAGCCCTGAATTTTCCAATGCGCAGCTCTTTGCAAAAGAGAGATATTGGCAAGGAAAAGCTGTCTTGTACCATTGCATTTTTCTCCCAAACGAAGGACACTAGAAAGAAAATTTTAAAGCCTCCTGTTAGGCCATCATCTACACGACATAGCCCTGAATTTTCCAATGCGTAGCTCTTTGCAAAAGAGAGATATTGGCAAGGAAAAGCTGTCTTGTACCATTGCATTTTTCTCCCAAACGAAGGACACTAGAAAGAAAATTTTAAAGCCTCCTGTTAGGCCATCATCTACACGACATAGCCCTGAATTTTCCAATGCGCAGCTCTTTGCAAAAGAGAGATATTGGCAAGGAAAAGCTGTCTTGTACCTTTGCATTTTTCTCCCAAACGAAGGACACTAGAATTAAAATTTTAAAGCCTCCTGTTAGGCCATCATCTACACGACATAGCCCTGAATTTTCCAATGCGTAGCTCTTTGCAAAAGAGAGATATTGGCAAGGAAAAGCTGTCTTGTACCTTTGCATTTTTCTCCCAAACGAAGGACACTAGAATTAAAATTTTAAAGCCTCCTGTTAGGCCATCATCTACACGATATAGCCCTGAATTTTCCAATGCACAGCTCTTTGCAAAAGAGAGATATTGGCAAGGAAAAGCTGTCTTGTACCTTTGCATTTTTCTCCCAAACGAAGGACACAAGAAAGAAAATTTTAAAGCCTCCTGTTATGCCATCATCTACACGACATAGCCCTGAATTTTCCAATGCGCAGCTCTTTGCAAAAGAGAGATATTGGCAAGGAAAAGCTGTCTTGTACCTTTGCATTTTTCTCCCAAACGAAGGACACTAGAAAGAAAATTTTAAAGCCTCCTGTTAGGCCATCATCTACACGACATAGCCCTGAATTTTCCAATGCGCAGCTCTTTGCAAAAGAGAGATATTGGCAAGGAAAAGCTGTCTTGTACCATTGCATTTTTCTCCCAAACGAAGGACACTAGAAAGAAAATTTTAAAGCCTCCTGTTAGGCCATCATCTACACGACATAGCCCTGAATTTTCCAATGCGCAGCTCTTTGCAAAAGAGAGATATTGGCAAGGAAAAGCTGTCTTGTACCTTTGCATTTTTCTCCCAAACGAAGGACACTAGAAAGACAATTTTAAAGCCTCCTGTTAGGCCATCATCTACACGACATAGCCCTGAATTTTCCAATGCGCAGCTCTTTGCAAAAGAGAGATATTGGCAAGGAAAAGCTGTCTTGTACCTTTGCATTTTTCTCCCAAACGAAGGACACTAGAAAGAAAATTTTAAAGCCTCCTGTTAGGCCATCATCTACACGACATAGCCCTGAATTTTCCAATGCGCAGCTCTTTGCAAAAGAGAGATATTGGCAAGGAAAAGCTGTCTTGTACCTTTGCATTTTTCTCCCAAACGAAGGACACTAGAAAGAAAATTTTAAAGCCTCCTGTTAGGCCATCATCTACACGACATAGCCCTGATTTTTCCAATGCGCAGCTCTTTGCAAAAGAGAGATATTGGCAAGGAAAAGCTGTCTTGTACCATTGCATTTTTCTCCCAAACGAAGGACACTAGAAAGAAAATTTTAAAGCCTCCTGTTAGGCCATCATCTACACGACATAGCCCTGAATTTTCCAATGCGCAGCTCTTTGCAAAAGAGAGATATTGGCAAGGAAAAGCTGTCTTGTACCTTTGCATTTTTCTCCCAAACGAAGGACACTAGAAAGAAAATTTTAAAGCCTCCTGTTAGGCCATCATCTACACGACATAGCCCTGAATTTTCCAATGCGCAGCTCTTTGCAAAAGAGAGATATTGGCAAGGAAACGCTGTCTTGTACCTTTGCATTTTTCTCCCAAACGAAGGACACTAGAAAGAAAATTTTAAAGCCTCCTGTTAGGCCATCATCTACACGACATAGCCCTGAATTTTCCAATGCGCAGCTCTTTGCAAAAGAGAGATATTGGCAAGGAAAAGCTGTCTTGTACCTTTGCATTTTTCTCCCAAACGAAGGACACTAGAAAGAAAATTTAAAAGCCTCCTGTTAGGCCATCATCTACACGACATAGCCCTGAATTTTCCAATGCGCAGCTCTTTGCAAAAGAGAGATATTGGCAAGGAAAAGCTATCTTGTACCTTTGCATTTTTCTCCCAAACGAAGGACACTAGAAAGAAAATTTTAAAGCCTCCTGTTAGGCCATCATCTACACGACATAGCCCTGATTTTTCCAATGCGCAGCTCTTTGCAAAAGAGAGATATTGGCAAGGAAAAGCTGTCTTGTACCATTGCATTTTTCTCCCAAACGAAGGACACTACAAAGAAAATTTTAAAGCCTCCTGTTAGGCCATCATCTACACGACATAGCCCTGAATTTTCCAATGCGCAGCTCTTTGCAAAAGAGAGATATTGGCAAGGAAAAGCTGTCTTGTACCTTTGCATTTTTCTCCCAAACGAAGGACACTAGAAAGAAAATTTTAAAGCCTCCTGTTAGGCCATCATCTACACGACATAGCCCTGAATTTTCCAATGCGCAGCTCTTTGCAAAAGAGAGATATTGGCAAGGAAAAGCTGTCTTGTACCTTTGCATTTTTCTCCCAAACGAAGGACACTAGAAAGAAAATTTTAAAGCCTCCTGTTAGGCCATCATCTACACGACATAGCCCTGAATTTTCCAATGCGTAGCTCTTTGCAAAAGAGAGATATTGGCAAGGAAAAGCTGTCTTGTACCATTGCATTTTTCTCCCAAACGAAGGACACTAGAAAGAAAATTTTAAAGCCTCCTGTTAGGCCATCATCTACACGACATAGCCCTGAATTTTCCAATGCGTAGCTCTTTGCAAAAGAGAGATATTGGCAAGGAAAAGCTGTCTTGTACCTTTGCATTTTTCTCCCAAACGAAGGACACTAGAAAGAAAATTTTAAAGCCTCCTGTTAGGCCATCATCTACACGACATAGCCCTGAATTTTCCAATGCGCAGCTCTTTGCAAAAGAGAGATATTGGCAAGGAAAAGCTGTCTTGTACCATTGCATTTTTCTCCCAAACGAAGGACACTAGAAAGAAAATTTTAAAGCCTCCTGTTAGGCCATCATCTACACGACATAGCCCTGAATTTTCCAATGCGCAGCTCTTTGCAAAAGAGAGATATTGGCAAGGAAAAGCTGTCTTGTACCATTGCATTTTTCTCCCAAACGAAGGACACTAGAAAGAAAATTTTAAAGCCTCCTGTTAGGCCATCATCTACACGACATAGCCCTGAATTTTCCAATGCGTAGCTCTTTGCAAAAGAGAGATATTGGCAAGGAAAAGCTGTCTTGTACCTTTGCATTTTTCTCCCAAACGAAGGACACTAGAAAGAAAATTTTAAAGCCTCCTGTTAGGCCATCATCTACACGACATAGCCCTGAATTTTCCAATGCGCAGCTCTTTGCAAAAGAGAGATATTGGCAAGGAAAAGCTGTCTTGTACCTTTGCATTTTTCTCCCAAACGAAGGACACTAGAAAGAAAATTTTAAAGCCTCCTGTTATGCCATCATCTACACGACATAGCCCTGAATTTTTCAATGCGCAGCTCTCTGCAAAAGAGAGATATTGGCAAGGAAAAGCTGTCTTGTACCTTTGCATTTTTCTCCCAAACGAAGGACACTAGAATTAAAATTTTAAAGCCTCCTGTTAGGCCATCATCTACACGACATAGCCCTGAATTTTCCAATGCGCAGCTCTTTGCAAAAGAGAGATATTGGCAAGGAAAAGCTGTCTTGTACCTTTGCATTTTTCTCCCAAACGAAGGACACTAGAATTAAAATTTTAAAGCCTCCTGTTATGCCATCATCAACACGACATAGCCCTGAATTTTCCAATGCGCAGCTCTTTGCAAAAGAGAGATATTGGCACGGAAAAGCTGTCTTGTACCTTTGCATTTTTCTCCCAAACGAAGGACACTAGAAATAAAATTTTAAAGCCTCCTGTTAGGCCATCATCTACACGACATAGCCCTGAATTTTCCAATGCGCAGCTCTTTGCAAAAGAGAGATATTGGCAAGGAAAAGCTGTCTTGTACCTTTGCATTTTTCTCCCAAACGAAGGACACTAGAAAGAAAATTTTAAAGCCTCCTGTTAGGCCATCATCTACACGACATAGCCCTGATTTTTCCAATGCGCAGCTCTTTGCAAAAGAGAGATATTGGCAAGGAAAAGCTGTCTTGTACCATTGCATTTTTCTCCCAAACGAAGGACACTAGAAAGAAAATTTTAAAGCCTCCTGTTAGGCCATCATCTACACGACATAGCCCTGAATTTTCCAATGCGCAGCTCTTTGCAAAAGAGAGATATTGGCAAGGAAAAGCTGTCTTGTACCTTTGCATTTTTCTCCCAAACGAAGGACACTAGAAAGAAAATTTTAAAGCCTCCTGTTAGGCCATCATCTACACGACATAGCCCTGAATTTTCCAATGCGCAGCTCTTTGCAAAAGAGAGATATTGGCAAGGAAAAGCTGTCTTGTACCTTTGCATTTTTCTCCCAAACGAAGGACACTAGAAAGAAAATTTTAAAGCCTCCTGTTAGGCCATCATCTACACGACATAGCCCTGAATTTTCCAATGCGCAGCTCTTTGCAAAAGAGAGATATTGGCAAGGAAAAGCTGTCTTGTACCTTTGCATTTTTCTCCCAAACGAAGGACACTAGAAAGAAAATTTTAAAGCCTCCTGTTAGGCCATCATCTACACGACATAGCCCTGAATTTTCCAATGCGCAGCTCTTTGCAAAAGAGAGATATTGGCAAGGAAAAGCTGTCTTGTACCATTGCATTTTTCTCCCAAACGAAGGACACTAGAAAGAAAATTTTAAAGCCTCCTGTTAGGCCATCATCTACACGACATAGCCCTGAATTTTCCAATGCGCAGCTCTTTGCAAAAGAGAGATATTGGCAAGGAAAAGCTGTCTTGTACCATTGCATTTTTCTCCCAAACGAAGGACACTAGAAAGAAAATTTTAAAGCCTCCTGTTAGGCCATCATCTACACGACATAGCCCTGAATTTTCCAATGCGTAGCTCTTTGCAAAAGAGAGATATTGGCAAGGAAAAGCTGTCTTGTACCTTTGCATTTTTCTCCCAAACGAAGGACACTAGAAAGAAAATTTTAAAGCCTCCTGTTAGGCCATCATCTACACGACATAGCCCTGAATTTTCCAATGCGCAGCTCTTTGCAAAAGAGAGATATTGGCAAGGAAAAGCTGTCTTGTACCTTTGCATTTTTCTCCCAAACGAAGGACACTAGAATTAAAATTTTAAAGCCTCCTGTTAGGCCATCATCTACACGACATAGCCCTGAATTTTCCAATGCGTAGCTCTTTGCAAAAGAGAGATATTGGCAAGGAAAAGCTGTCTTGTACCTTTGCATTTTTCTCCCAAACGAAGGACACTAGAATTAAAATTTTAAAGCCTCCTGTTAGGCCATCATCTACACGACATAGCCCTGAATTTTCCAATGCGCAGCTCTTTGCAAAAGAGAGATATTGGCAAGGAAAAGCTGTCTTGTACCTTTGCATTTTTCTCCCAAACGAAGGACACTAGAAAGAAAATTTTAAAGCCTCCTGTTAGGCCATCATCTACACGACATAGCCCTGATTTTTCCAATGCGCAGCTCTTTGCAAAAGAGAGATATTGGCAAGGAAAAGCTGTCTTGTACCATTGCATTTTTCTCCCAAACGAAGGACACTAGAAAGAAAATTTTAAAGCCTCCTGTTAAGCCATCATCTACACGACATAGCCCTGAATTTTCCAATGCGCAGCTCTTTGCAAAAGAGAGATATTGGCAAGGAAAAGCTGTCTTGTACCATTGCATTTTTCTCCCAAACGAAGGACACTAGAAAGAAAATTTTAAAGCCTCCTGTTAGGCCATCATCTACACGACATAGCCCTGAATTTTCCAATGCGTAGCTCTTTGCAAAAGAGAGATATTGGCAAGGAAAAGCTGTCTTGTACCTTTGCAATTTTCTCCCAAACGAAGGACACTAGAATTGAAATTTTAAAGCCTCCTGTTAGGCCATCATCTACACGACATAGCCCTGAATTTTCCAATGCGCAGCTCTTTGCAAAAGAGAGATATTGGCAAGGAAAAGCTGTCTTGTACCATTGCATTTTTCTCCCAAACGAAGGACACTAGAAAGAAAATTTTAAAGCCTCCTGTTAGGCCATCATCTACACGACATAGCCCTGAATTTTCCAATGCGCAGCTCTTTGCAAAAGAGAGATATTGGCAAGGAAAAGCTGTCTTGTACCTTTGCATTTTTCTCCCAAACGAAGGACACTAGAAAGAAAATTTTAAAGCCTCCTGTTAGGTCATCATCTACACGACATAGCCCTGAATTTTCCAATGCGTAGCTCTTTGCAAAAGAGAGATATTGGCAAGGAAAAGCTGTCTTGTACCTTTGCATTTTTCTCCCAAACGAAGGACACTAGAATTGAAATTTTAAAGCCTCCTGTTAGGCCATCATCTACACGACATAGCCCTGAATTTTCCAATGCGCAGCTCTTTGCAAAAGAGAGATATTGGCAAGGAAAAGCTGTCTTGTACCATTGCATTTTTCTCCCAAACGAAGGACACTAGAAAGAAAATTTTAAAGCCTCCTGTTAGGCCATCATCTACACGACATAGCCCTGAATTTTCCAATGCGCAGCTCTTTGCAAAAGAGAGATATTGGCAAGGAAAAGCTGTCTTGTACCATTGCATTTTTCTCCCAAACGAAGGACACTAGAAAGAAAATTTTAAAGCCTCCTGTTAGGCCATCATCTACACGACATAGCCCTGAATTTTCCAATGCGTAGCTCTTTGCAAAAGAGAGATATTGGCAAGGAAAAGCTGTCTTGTACCTTTGCATTTTTCTCCCAAACGAAGGACACTAGAAAGAAAATTTTAAAGCCTCCTGTTAGGCCATCATCTACACGACATAGCCCTGAATTTTCCAATGCGCAGCTCTTTGCAAAAGAGAGATATTGGCAAGGAAAAGCTGTCTTGTACCTTTGCATTTTTCTCCCAAACGAAGGACACTAGAATTAAAATTTTAAAGCCTCCTGTTAGGCCATCATCTACACGACATAGCCCTGAATTTTCCAATGCGTAGCTCTTTGCAAAAGAGAGATATTGGCAAGGAAAAGCTGTCTTGTACCTTTGCATTTTTCTCCCAAACGAAGGACACTAGAATTAAAATTTTAAAGCCTCCTGTTAGGCCATCATCTACACGACATAGCCCTGAATTTTCCAATGCGCAGCTCTTTGCAAAAGAGAGATATTGGCAAGGAAAAGCTGTCTTGTACCTTTGCATTTTTCTCCCAAACGAAGGACACTAGAAAGAAAATTTTAAAGCCTCCTGTTAGGCCATCATCTACACGACATAGCCCTGATTTTTCCAATGCGCAGCTCTTTGAAAAAGAGAGATATTGGCAAGGAAAAGCTGTCTTGTACCATTGCATTTTTCTCCCAAACGAAGGACACTAGAAAGAAAATTTTAAAGCCTCCTGTTAAGCCATCATCTACACGACATAGCCCTGAATTTTCCAATGCGCAGCTCTTTGCAAAAGAGAGATATTGGCAAGGAAAAGCTGTCATGTACCATTGCATTTTTCTCCCAAACGAAGGACACTAGAAAGAAAATTTTAAAGCCTCCTGTTAGGCCATCATCTACACGACATAGCCCTGAATTTTCCAATGCGTAGCTCTTTGCAAAAGAGAGATATTGGCAAGGAAAAGCTGTCTTGTACCTTTGCAATTTTCTCCCAAACGAAGGACACTAGAATTGAAATTTTAAAGCCTCCTGTTAGGCCATCATCTACACGACATAGCCCTGAATTTTCCAATGCGCAGCTCTTTGCAAAAGAGAGATATTGGCAAGGAAAAGCTGTCTTGTACCATTGCATTTTTCTCCCAAACGAAGGACACTAGAAAGAAAATGTTAAAGCCTCCTGTTAGGCCATCATCTACACGACATAGCCCTGAATTTTCCAATGCGCAGCTCCTTGCAAATGAGAGATATTGGCAAGGAAAAGCTGTCTTGTACCTTTGCATTTTTCTCCCAAACGAAGGACACTAGAATTAAAATTTTAAAGCCTCCTGTTATGCCATCATCTACACGACATAGCCCTGAATTTTCCAATGCGCAGCTCTTTGCAAAAGAGAGATATTGGCAAGGAAAAGCTGTCTTGTACCTTTGCATTTTTCTCCCAAACGAAGGACACTAGAATTAAAATTTTAAAGCCTCCTGTTAGGCCATCATCTACACGACATAGCTCTGAATTTTCCAATGCGCAGCTCTTTGCAAAAGAGAGATATTGGCAAGGAAAAGCTGTCTTGTACCTTTGCATTTTTCTCCCAAACGAAGGACACTAGAATTAAAATTTTAAAGCCTCCTGTTATGCCATCATCTACACGACATAGCCCTGAATTTTCCAATGCGCAGCTCTTTGCAAAAGAGAGATATTGGCAAGGAAAAGCTGTCTTGTACCTTTGCATTTTTCTCCCAAACGAAGGACACTAGAAAGAAAATTTTAAAGCCTCCTGTTAGGCCATCATCTACACGACATAGCCCTGAGTTTTCCAATGCGTAGCTCTTTGCAAAAGAGAGATATTGGCAAGGAAAAGCTGTCTTGTACCTTTGCATTTTTCTCCCAAACGAAGGACACTAGAAAGAAAATTTTAAAGCCTCCTGTTAGGCCATCATCTACACGACATAGCCCTGATTTTTCCAATGCGCAGCTCTTTGCAAAAGAGAGATATTGGCAAGGAAAAGCTGTCTTGTACCATTGCATTTTTCTCCCAAACGAAGGACACTAGAAAGAAAATTTTAAAGCCTCCTGTTAGGCCATCATCTACACGACATAGCCCTGAATTTTCCAATGCGTAGCTCTTTGCAAAAGAGAGATATTGGCAAGGAAAAGCTGTCTTGTACCTTTGCAATTTTCTCCCAAACGAAGGACACTAGAATTGAAATTTTAAAGCCTCCTGTTAGGCCATCATCTACACGACATAGCCCTGAATTTTCCAATGCGCAGCTCTTTGCAAAAGAGAGATATTGGCAAGGAAAAGCTGTCTTGTACCATTGCATTTTTCTCCCAAACGAAGGACACTAGAAAGAAAATTTTAAAGCCTCCTGTTAGGCCATCATCTACACGACATAGCCCTGAATTTTCCAATGCGCAGCTCTTTGCAAAAGAGAGATATTGGCAAGGAAAAGCTGTCTTGTACCATTGCATTTTTCTCCCAAACGAAGGACACTAGAAAGAAAATTTTAAAGCCTCCTGTTAGGCCATCATCTACACGACATAGCCCTGAATTTTCCAATGCGTAGCTCTTTGCAAAAGAGAGATATTGGCAAGGAAAAGCTGTCTTGTACCATTGCATTTTTCTCCCAAACGAAGGACACTAGAAAGAAAATTTTAAAGCCTCCTGTTAGGCCATCATCTACACGACATAGCCCTGAATTTTCCAATGCGCAGCTCTTTGCAAAAGAGAGATATTGGCAAGGAAAAGCTGTCTTGTACCTTTGCATTTTTCTCCCAAACGAAGGACACTAGAATTAAAATTTTAAAGCCTCCTGTTAGGCCATCATCTACACGACATAGCCCTGAATTTTCCAATGCGTAGCTCTTTGCAAAAGAGAGATATTGGCAAGGAAAAGATGTCTTGTACCTTTGCATTTTTCTCCCAAACGAAGGACACTAGAATTAAAATTTTAAAGCCTCCTGTTAGGCCATCATCTACACGATATAGCCCTGAATTTTCCAATGCACAGCTCTTTGCAAAAGAGAGATATTGGCAAGGAAAAGCTGTCTTGTACCTTTGCATTTTTCTCCCAAACGAAGGACACAAGAAAGAAAATTTTAAAGCCTCCTGTTATGCCATCATCTACACGACATAGCCCTGAATTTTCCAATGCGCAGCTCTTTGCAAAAGAGAGATATTGGCAAGGAAAAGCTGTCTTGTACCTTTGCATTTTTCTCCCAAACGAAGGACACTAGAAAGAAAATTTTAAAGCCTCCTGTTAGGCCATCATCTACACGACATAGCCCTGATTTTTCCAATGCGCAGCTCTTTGCAAAAGAGAGATATTGGCAAGGAAAAGCTGTCTTGTACCATTGCATTTTTCTCCCAAACGAAGGACACTAGAAAGAAAATTTTAAAGCCTCCTGTTAGGCCATCATCTACACGACATAGCCCTGAATTTTCCAATGCGCAGCTCTTTGCAAAGGAGAGATATTGGCAAGGAAAAGCTGTCTTGTACCTTTGCATTTTTCTCCCAAACGAAGGACACTAGAAAGAAAATTTTAAAGCCTCCTGTTAGGCCATCATCTACACGACATAGCCCTGAATTTTCCAATGCGCAGCTCTTTGCAAAAGAGAGATATTGGCAAGGAAAAGCTGTCTTGTACCTTTGCATTTTTCTCCCAAACGAAGGACACTAGAAAGAAAATTTTAAAGCCTCCTGTTAGGCCATCATCTACACGACATAGCCCTGATTTTTCCAATGCGCAGCTCTTTGCAAAAGAGAGATATTGGCAAGGAAAAGCTGTCTTGTACCATTGCATTTTTCTCCCAAACGAAGGACACTAGAAAGAAAATTTTAAAGCCTCCTGTTAGGCCATCATCTACACGACATAGCCCTGAATTTTCCAATGCGCAGCTCTTTGCAAAAGAGAGATATTGGCAAGGAAAAGCTGTCTTGTACCTTTGCATTTTTCTCCCAAACGAAGGACACTAGAAAGAAAATTTTAAAGCCTCCTGTTAGGCCATCATCTACACGACATAGCCCTGAATTTTCCAATGCGCAGCTCTTTGCAAAAGAGAGATATTGGCAAGGAAAAGCTGTCTTGTACCTTTGCATTTTTCTCCCAAACGAAGGACACTAGAAAGAAAATTTTAAAGCCTCCTGTTAGGCCATCATCTACACGACATAGCCCTGAATTTTCCAATGCGTAGCTCTTTGCAAAAGAGAGATATTGGCAAGGAAAAGCTGTCTTGTACCTTTGCATTTTTCTCCCAAACGAAGGACACTAGAATTGAAATTTTAAAGCCTCCTGTTAGGCCATCATCTACACGACATAGCCCTGAATTTTCCAATGCGCAGCTCTTTGCAAAAGAGAGATATTGGCAAGGAAAAGCTGTCTTGTACCATTGCATTTTTCTCCCAAACGAAGGACACTAGAAAGAAAATTTTAAAGCCTCCTGTTAGGCCATCATCTACACGACATAGCCCTGAATTTTCCAATGCGCAGCTCTTTGCAAAAGAGAGATATTGGCAAGGAAAAGCTGTCTTGTACCATTGCATTTTTCTCCCAAACGAAGGACACTAGAAAGAAAATTTTAAAGCCTCCTGTTAGGCCATCATCTACACGACATAGCCCTGAATTTTCCAATGCGCAGCTCTTTGCAAAAGAGAGATATTGGCAAGGAAAAGCTGTCTTGTACCTTTGCATTTTTCTCCCAAACGAAGGACACTAGAAAGAAAATGTTAAAGCCTCCTGTTAGGCCATCATCTACACGACATAGCCCTGAATTTTCCAATGCGCAGCTCTTTGCAAAAGAGAGATATTGGCAAGGAAAAGCTGTCTTGTACCTTTGCATTTTTCTCCCAAACGAAGGACACTAGAAAGAAAATTTTAAAGCCTCCTGTTAGGCCATCATCTACACGACATAGCCCTGAATTTTCCAATGCGCAGCTCTTTGCAAAAGAGAGATATTGGCAAGGAAAAGCTGTCTTGTACCATTGCATTTTTCTCCCAAACGAAGGACACTAGTAAGAAAATTTTAAAGCCTCCTGTTAGGCCATCATCTACACGACATAGCCCTGATTTTTCCAATGCGCAGCTCTTTGCAAAAGAGAGATATTGGCAAGGAAAAGCTGTCTTGTACCATTGCATTTTTCTCCCAAACGAAGGACACTAGAAAGAAAATTTTAAAGCCTCCTGTTAGGCCATCATCTACACGACATAGCCCTGAATTTTCCAATGCGCAGCTCTTTGCAAAAGAGAGATATTGGCAAGGAAAAGCTGTCTTGTACCTTTGCATTTTTCTCCCAAACGAAGGACACTAGAAAGAAAATTTTAAAGCCTCCTGTTAGGCCATCATCTACACGACATAGCCCTGAATTTTCCAATGCGCAGCTCTTTGCAAAAGAGAGATATTGGCAAGGAAAAGCTGTCTTGTACCTTTGCATTTTTCTCCCAAACGAAGTACACTAGAAAGAAAATTTTAAAGCCTCCTGTTAGGCCATCATCTACACGACATAGCCCTGAATTTTCCAATGCGTAGCTCTTTGCAAAAGAGAGATATTGGCAAGGAAAAGCTGTCTTGTACCTTTGCATTTTTCTCCCAAACGAAGGACACTAGAATTGAAATTTTAAAGCCTCCTGTTAGGCCATCATCTACACGACATAGCCCTGAATTTTCCAATGCGCAGCTCTTTGCAAAAGAGAGATATTGGCAAGGAAAAGCTGTCTTGTACCATTGCATTTTTCTCCCAAACGAAGGACACTAGAAAGAAAATTTTAAAGCCTCCTGTTAGGCCATCATCTACACGACATAGCCCTGAATTTTCCAATGCGCAGCTCTTTGCAAAAGAGAGATATTGGCAAGGAAAAGCTGTCTTGTACCATTGCATTTTTCTCCCAAACGAAGGACACTAGAAAGAAAATTTTAAAGCCTCCTGTTAGGCCATCATCTACACGACATAGCCCTGAATTTTCCAATGCGCAGCTCTTTGCAAAAGAGAGATATTGGCAAGGAAAAGCTGTCTTGTACCTTTGCATTTTTCTCCCAAACGAAGGACACTAGAAAGAAAATTTTAAAGCCTCCTGTTAGGCCATCAGCTACACGACATAGCCCTGAATTTTCCAATGCGCAGCTCTTTGCAAAAGAGAGATATTGGCAAGGAAAAGCTGTCTTGTACCTTTGCATTTTTCTCCCAAACGAAGGACACTAGAAAGAAAATTTTAAAGCCTCCTGTTAGGCCATCATCTACACGACATAGCCCTGATTTTTCCAATGCGCAGCTCTTTGCAAAAGAGAGATATTGGCAAGGAAAAGCTGTCTTGTACCATTGCATTTTTCTCCCAAACGAAGGACACTAGAAAGAAAATTTTAAAGCCTCCTGTTAGGCTATCATCTACACGACATAGCCCTGAATTTTCCAATGCGCAGCTCTTTGCAAAAGAGAGATATTGGCAAGGAAAAGCTGTCTTGTACCTTTGCATTTTTCTCCCAAACGAAGGACACTAGAAAGAAAATTTTAAAGCCTCCTGTTAGGCCATCATCTACACGACATAGCCCTGAATTTTCCAATGCGCAGCTCTTTGCAAAAGAGAGATATTGGCAAGGAAAAGCTGTCTTGTACCTTTGCATTTTTCTCCCAAACGAAGGACACTAGAAAGAAAATTTTAAAGCCTCCTGTTAGGCCATCATCTACACGACATAGCCCTGAATTTTCCAATGCGTAGCTCTTTGCAAAAGAGAGATATTGGCAAGGAAAAGCTGTCTTGTACCTTTGCATTTTTCTCCCAAACGAAGGACACTAGAATTGAAATTTTAAAGCCTCCTGTTAGGCCATCATCTACACGACATAGCCCTGAATTTTCCAATGCGCAGCTCTTTGCAAAAGAGAGATATTGGCAAGGAAAAGCTGTCTTGTACCATTGCATTTTTCTCCCAAACGAAGGACACTAGAAAGAAAATTTTAAAGCCTCCTGTTAGGCCATCATCTACACGACATAGCCCTGAATTTTCCAATGCGCAGCTCTTTGCAAAAGAGAGATATTGGCAAGGAAAAGCTGTCTTGTACCTTTGCATTTTTCTCCCAAACGAAGGGCACAAGAAAGAAAATTTTAAAGCCTCCCGTTAGGCCATCATCTACACGACATAGCCCTGAATTTTCCAATGCGCAGCTCTTTGCAAAAGAGAGATATTGGCAAGGAAAAGCTGTCTTGTACCTTTGCATTTTTCTCCCAAACGAAGGACACTAGAATTTAAATTTTAAAGCCTCCTGTTAGGCCATCATCTACACGACATAGCCCTGAATTTTCCAATGCGCAGCTCTTTGCAAAAGAGAGATATTGGCAAGGAAAAGCTGTCTTGTACCATTGCATTTTTCTCCCAAACGAAGGACACTAGAAAGAAAATTTTAAAGCCTCCTGTTAGGCCATCATCTACACGACATAGCCCTGAATTTTCCAATGCGCAGCTCTTTGCAAAAGAAAAAGAACAAACGGCTGCGCTGAATATCAGGAACGAAACATAATGTACAGAGAGCCAACGTAAAAAATAACAATGTTTATTAATAAAACATATAAAAAGATTAATTATCAAATAACCGGTGAATAATATATATAAATATATATAAGAACAATCACTAGACGTGAACTAGTGGTATATTGTAATAACTCAGCTTATTGGGGTGAAAAGTTCCGTGATTCACTTGTTAGATAGTTGATAAATACCAGGTGTGTTGGTAGGATCCTAATGAATTAAAAGTCCCTCAGTTGAAATTGATATTCAATACCTTTCCAAAATGGGCTGGTAAGAGCCGAGCGTCCTCGGCTTCAATGTCCTGCAATGCCCATATACGCTGTGCAGCGGAAAGGAATGGACCGTCTCTCTCACAACCCGGTCGTGGCGGCGTGTGCGCTGAAGCCGCTAATGTCGGATGCTGTAGACGGAGGGTGTTACGTCTATGCTCAAGAAACCTCGTCCTGAGTTTACGAGTTGTTCTACCTACATACATTAAATTACATTTACAAACCAATATATAAATCACAAAGGAACTATTGCAATTGATATGAGAACATATCTCAAATTCAGATGAATCTGAGGCACCAAAGCTTTTTGAAACTGAAACCATGATCTGCAATGGCTTACTATTTACTACAATATAAAGTATAACCACATTAAATTTACACCTTTCTCTGACACCAATAAGTCTATTATAAATGTATCTTTCTCTAGTCATTTCTGCCAACTATATATAATGTTATGTGTTAGTACATGAGAGCCTTCGTTTTATGCATTTTTATTGCTTTTAACATTGCTGATGACATTCACCTGTCCACACTAATCAACTCAGCCTTTAAATACCGGATGACCTAGGAGGCAGGTATCTACCTTTGAGAAAGTCACGTGAACGTGACGAAACGCGTCAGGACCCGCCCCTATCCACACTCAGCTCAGGTGAAATCTTCCAGGTGTTCCTTGGTCCCCGCTGCACCCTCCGTCTACAGCATCCGACATTAGCGGCTTCAGCGCACACGCCGCCACGACCGGGTTGTGAGAGAGACGGTCCATTCCTTTCCGCTGCACAGCGTATATGGGCATTGCAGGACATTGAAGCCGAGGACGCTCGGCTCTTACCAGCCCATTTTGGAAAGGTATTGAATATCAATTTCAACTGAGGGACTTTTAATTCATTAGGATCCTACCAACACACCTGGTATTTATCAACTATCTAACAAGTGAATCACGGAACTTTTCACCCCAATAAGCTGAGTTATTACAATATACCACTAGTTCACGTCTAGTGATTGTTCTTATATATATTTATATATATTATTCACCGGTTATTTGATAATTAATCTTTTTATATGTTTTATTAATAAACATTGTTATTTTTTACGTTGGCTCTCTGTACATTATGTTTCGTTCCTGATATTCAGCGCAGCCGTTTGTTCTTTTTCTATGCTATCACCACAATACTACACATAGTATTCCGGCAAGCGCAGACTATCGGGAACTTAAAATTGTGATTATTTAATTCTATGAAACACGCATTGGTTTTCACTTTTTATTTTGATGATTAGGCGCTCGTTTGTTGCAGTTTTTTGTTTTGCTCTTTGCAAAAGAGAGATATTGGCAAGGAAAAGCTGTCTTGTACCTTTGCATTTTTCTCCCAAACGAAGGACACTAGAATTAAAATTTTAAAGCCTCCTGTTATGCCATCATCTACACGACATAGCCCTGAATTTTTCAATGCGCAGCTCTTTGCAAAAGAGAGATATTGGCAAGGAAAAGCTGTCTTGTACCTTTGCATTTTTCTCCCAAACGAAGGACACTAGAATTAAAATTTTAAAGCCTCCTGTTAGGCCATCATCTACACGACATAGCCCTGAATTTTCCAATGCGCAGCTCTTTGCAAAAGAGAGATATTGGCAAGGAAAAGCTGTCTTGTACCTTTGCATTTTTCTCCCAAACGAAGGACACTAGAATTAAAATTTTAAAGCCTCCTGTTATGCCATCATCTACACGACATAGCCCTGAATTTTCCAATGCGCAGCTCTTTGCAAAAGAGAGATATTGGCAAGGAAAAGCTGTCTTGTACCTTTGCATTTTTCTCCCAAACAAAGGACACTAGAAAGAAAATTTTAAAGCCTCCTGTTAGGCCATCATCTACACGACATAGCCCTGAGTTTTCCAATGCGTAGCTCTTTGCAAAAGAGAGATATTGGCAAGGAAAAGCTGTCTTGTACCTTTGCATTTTTCTCCCAAACGAAGGACACTAGAAAGAAAATTTTAAAGCCTCCTGTTAGGCCATCATCTACACGACATAGCCCTGATTTTTCCAATGCGCAGCTCTTTGCAAAAGAGAGATATTGGCAAGGAAAAGCTGTCTTGTACCATTGCATTTTTCTCCCAAACGAAGGACACTAGAAAGAAAATTTTAAAGCCTCCTGTTAGGCCATCATCTACACGACATAGCCCTGAATTTTCCAATGCGCAGCTCTTTGCAAAAGAGAGATATTGGCAAGGAAAAGCTGTCTTGTACCTTTGCATTTTTCTCCCAAACGAAGGACACTAGAAAGAAAATTTTAAAGCCTCCTGTTAGGCCATCATCTACACGACATAGCCCTGAATTTTCCAATGCGCAGCTCTTTGCAAAAGAGAGATATTGGCAAGGAAAAGCTGTCTTGTACCTTTGCATTTTTCTCCCAAACGAAGGACACTAGAAAGAAAATTTTAAAGCCTCCTGTTAGGCCATCATCTACACGACATAGCCCTGAATTTTCCAATGCGCAGCTCTTTGCAAAAGAGAGATATTGGCAAGGAAAAGCTGTCTTGTACCTTTGCATTTTTCTCCCAAACGAAGGACACTAGAAAGAAAATTTTAAAGCCTCCTGTTAGGCCATCATCTACACGACATAGCCCTGAATTTTCCAATGCGTAGCTCTTTGCAAAAGAGAGATATTGGCAAGGAAAAGCTGTCTTGTACCTTTGCATTTTTCTCCCAAACGAAGGACACTAGAATTGAAATTTTAAAGCCTCCTGTTAGGCCATCATCTACACGACATAGCCCTGAATTTTCCAATGCGCAGCTCTTTGCAAAAGAGAGATATTGGCAAGGAAAAGCTGTCTTGTACCATTGCATTTTTCTCCCAAACGAAGGACACTAGAAAGAAAATTTTAAAGCCTCCTGTTAGGCCATCATCTACACGACATAGCCCTGAATTTTCCAATGCGCAGCTCTTTGCAAAAGAGAGATATTGGCAAGGAAAAGCTGTCTTGTACCATTGCATTTTTCTCCCAAACGAAGGACACTAGAAAGAAAATTTTAAAGCCTCCTGTTAGGCCATCATCTACACGACATAGCCCTGAATTTTCCAATGCGCAGCTCTTTGCAAAAGAGAGATATTGGCAAGGAAAAGCTGTCTTGTACCATTGCATTTTTCTCCAAAACGAAGGACACTAGAAAGAAAATTTTAAAGCCTCCTGTTAGGCCATCATCTACACGACATAGCCCTGCATTTTCCAATGCGCAGCTCTTTGCAAAAGAGAGATATTGGCAAGGAAAAGCTATCTTGTACCTTTGCATTTTTCTCCCAAACGAAGGACACTAGAAAGAAAATTTTAAAGCCTCCTGTTAGGCCATCATCTACACGACATAGCCCTGAATTTTCCAATGCGCAGCTCTTTGCAAAAGAGAGATATTGGCAAGGAAAAGCTGTCTTGTACCTTTGCATTTTTCTCCCAAACGAAGGACACTAGAAAGAAAATTTTAAAGCCTCCTGTTAGGCCGTCATCTACACGACATAGCCCTGAATTTTCCAATGCGCAGCTCTTTGCAAAAGAGAGATATTGGCAAGGAAAAGCTGTCTTGTACCTTTGCATTTTTCTCCCAAACGAAGGACACTAGAAAGAAAATTTTAAAGCCTCCTGTTAGGCCATCATCTACACGACATAGCCCTGAATTTTCCAATGCGCAGCTCTTTGCAAAAGAGAGATATTGGCAAGGAAAAGCTGTCTTGTACCATTGCATTTTTCTCCCAAACGAAGGACACTAGAAAGAAAATTTTAAAGCCTCCTGTTAGGCCATCATCTACACGACATAGCCCTGAATTTTCCAATGCGCAGCTCTTTGCAAAAGAGAGATATTGGCAAGGAAAAGCTGTCTTGTACCTTTGCATTTTTCTCCCAAACGAAGGTCACTAGAAAGAAAATTTTAAAGCCTCCTGTTAGGCCATCATCTACACGACATAGCCCTGAATTTTCCAATGCGCAGCTCTTTGCAAAAGAGAGATATTGGCAAGGAAAAGCTGTCTTGTACCTTTGCATTTTTCTCCCAAACGAAGGACACTAGAATTAAAATTTTAAAGCCTCCTGTTAGTGCATCATCTACACGACATAGCCCTTACTTTTCCAATGCTTAGCTCTTTGCAAAAGAGAGATATTGGCAAGGAAAAGCTGTCTTGTACCTTTGCATTTTTCTCCCAAACGAAGGACACTAGAAAGAAAATTTTAAAGCCTCCTGTTAGGCCATCATCTACACGGCATAGCCCTGAATTTTCCAATGCGTAGCTCTTTGCAAAAGAGAGATATTGGCAAGGAAAAGCTGTCTTGTACCTTTGCATTTTTCTCCCAAACGAAGGACACTAGAAAGAAAATTTTAAAGCCTCCTGTTAGGCCATCATCTACACGGCATAGCCCTGAATTTTCCAATGTGCAGCTCTTTACAAAAGAGAGATATTGGCAAGGAAAAGCTGTCTTGTACCTTTGCATTTTTCTCCCAAACGAAGGAAACTAGAATGAAAATTTTAAAGCCTCCTGTTAGTGCTTCATCTACACGGTATAGCCCTGAATTTTCCAATGCGTAGCTCTTTGCAAAAGAGAGATATTGGCAAGGAAAAGCTGTCTTTCAACTCTTCCACAACTGAAAAACAGATAGTGTTCCCAAGCCTTCCATCCTGTAATATCTTCAGTCTCTCGTCAATGAAGAAAACAATCCCTCCAGCAGACTCTTCAACCACGATACAAGATCACAGCCAAAAGGGCGAGAAGCAACTACACTTGCGTTTAACCAAAATGGCTAAAACTTAGTGGAGGAAAGTGCAGTGCACCAAAACATAAGCTGACACAATCATGGAGAATGCGCCAGCATATATGCTCTTCTATCTATATTTTGCAAACCTGCTCTTGTCCCCTCAAGCTGCTCCATGTAGATTTGACGCCTGGCAAGGTGCATAACCCACTGACAAGCAGGCACACTCCTGCATGAGTTTTCACTCTCACTAGCAGGATGATACACATTCATTTGCATGTGCTCCACCTCTGACACACCGCCCACCCAACCACCCAGTCACCAGAGCCACCCACAAGCCAACTGGCTCCGTGATTTAATTTGCACAGTGCAGTCATCCAGGCAGCATGTCCTTCTCAATGGAATAATCTCTGGTTCCATGGAATCTTCCGCATTGGAATGCTGCGGAACAAAAAGGATTTAAACATTCAGCTTGCTAGCATTCAATGTACCTGCGGCTTGGCTCTAGCACATGGGTCTTCATCCTGTGGCCCTCCAGCTGCTGTGAAACTACACATCCCAGCATGCCCTGCCACAGTTTTGCTATTAAGGTATGCTAAAACTGAGGCAGGGCATGCTGGTATATGTAGTTCCACAGCAGCTGGAGGGTCGCAGGTTGAAGACCCATATTCTAGCATGCCTGTTCTATGATGCATGTTCCGTGATGTCACAATCAGCTTGGAATGGGGTGTCTAGCATGCATTTGCTGACAGCCACTTGAGGGAGACACACATCAGGAGATGCAGCATATCGGAGGTCTTCGATGCCTTTCCAGCAAATGCACACCACCAGCTGCTGGTCTGGACACAAAACAATACCCACAATTGAAGGCTCAAAATGCCCAACTACAGGATTAATGTAAGTAGTGAATTTAGGAATGAATTTAGAAGTAGGAAATTAAGTTAGTTCACAAGTACATTCAAATTCCGATCTAAAGTCTAGGTAGGCCTCACGTCCTGGCAGCCCCCAGCATTTAAAAATGCCTTGATTAGAGGTAGGGAATTAAATGTAGATAAGAAGTAGACACAAAATAACACTCCACAGAGCAATTATCAGGTGTCTTTATCAATTGTTGCATTTAAAAAATCAAGCAATTAGGGAACACAATGTTGCGACAATGTAACCCTATTTGCAAAATAGTACTAAATAAGTTTGTCGATGTAAGACATTTGCAAAGGCGCAAACAAAACACGCTGGAAAATGCAACTGAATCTGTTTTTGGAGGTTAGAATAGATGCAGGATCAAGTAGCTCAATGGGTAGGGTGTTTGATTAGAATTCAACAGGTTATAGATTTGAATCCTGGGTATGATAGTTTGAGGTGTTATTTAATAAAGTATGTTTATATATTAGTCACACATGGCTTACTTTTACAAATGGCATGTCACCAGTTAGTGCTGACTGCTGATATGCCATTTGCACAAACACGCCATGTGTGACTGTATATGCATTTAAGGAGGGCACCCCGGCAATACCACAAACCATTGAGTGTCAAGTATACTAGATATATCTTCATATCTCATGTGCTTTCTCTGAGACCAATCTTGTTATGCCCCTTCCCCACAAGGCATGCGCCTTTTGTCCATATTGCAAAAATGGGGTGGGGAGGGGGGGGGCATATAATTCTCTGTCACAGGGCACCAAAAAGTCTAGTTATGGCTCTGGTATGCATTATGTAATCTGGCAGACCATATCTCCAACACTGGCTGGTTGGAATAGAAATCCGGTTATCTATGTGAGCAAATGACCATCAACGATTTACTCTCAAACACTAGAAAATGGACAAACATGGTCCCCTAAACAAATTGGTTAAATTTTGGGTTTAACCAATTTGTGTAATGACCATTTTTGACCACTTTTCTAGTGTTTGGGAGCAAATGGTTAATTGACATTTGCTACTATACATTACCAGATTTTCATTCCATCCATCCAGACTGGATAGATAGCCTGACAGATAATTGTGTAGTGTACGCCCAGGATAACTGTCAGTTGTGCTTTCTTTTATGACGGCACATAAATGGGTGGGCAGATCCAGAGCAAGGACTGCCCACTCATGCATAGTTGTCAACTGATGTGAAGTTCCAGGGGGCAATCTCAGTTATAAAGAAAAGTATCTGGAAATTGTCCCTAGTTTAAAAAAAAAATAAAAAAAAATTGATCAACTCCATTTATTTAGTATGATATCCCAGCAGTCAGAACAACATACTTTATTAAATAACACATCTCAAACTACCATACCCAGGATTCAAACCTATAACCTGTTGAATTCTAATCAAACACCCTACCTATTGAGCTATTTGATCCTGCATAAAAATTGTGAACATTATATGAAGCTATTGGTACTTTGCAAAAAAAAAGTATCAGCATTACAACGCAGCAGATCCATGCAGTTTGCAGCCACACACTACATGTATCTGCTCAGCCACAATGCTGATTATTTCTTCACAAAGTACAAGGTGAGCTCCAAACAGAATTCTCTAGCTTAGAATTATACCTTTCTATGCCAAACCTAGAAGTCGGACCCCCCACCCTGGGATCCCCCAGAGGGAGGCCTGCACCGTCATGCGGCAGGCTTGTCCGTTTTGGAAGCAGGCTGATGGGCAGCCCAGGCTTGCTTCAGTCTGGGCTTGGCAGGTCTGGAAGCATGAGCTTGCTTTGGGTATGCCTGACCTTGGGTACGCTTTACCTGAGGGATGAAAGGGCCAAGGGAAAGTACTTTTAGCCTTCTGCGTGGTAGGAGTCATACGAGGTAGGCAAGCTGTTTTAGCAGTAGCCAGATCAGCTACAATCTTATTGAGGTCTTCTCCAAAGAGAGTGTCTCCCTTGAAAGGAAGCACCTCCAGGGTTTTCTTGGAATCCATATCCACCGACCAGGATCTCAACCAGCTGTATAAAGTATTACCTTGGAACTGGCTCTCCACTCCCCATTATCTGGTTATCATGGCTTCCTCCGCCAGTGTCCAGACTCGCTTGCTGAAGCTCGGCCACTTCTTCCTAGCAGCAGGCTCCTGGATCACTGGGCAGCAGAGGTGCTTGGGAGCCGGAAGGGGGCGGAGCAATCAGGCAGGCAGTTGCAGTGCTGCCCAGCTATCTGTGGTGTGAGAAGAAGCAGGGGCACCCCACCGCTGGCAGTGCTGCAGCTAGCGGTGGTGGCAGCGGCGAGGCTGCTGGGCTGGGTCTTGAAAAAGGTGGAAAGAAGGGTGTTACGGCATGGAATGTACAAACTGCGAGACCCTGCTGGTAGCGCCTTTGTCTATTTAGTAGGAAGGGCACGTAACAGCCGGGGGGCAATGGAGGAAGCCCCTTTAGGGCTGGAGCCCCTTCAGGGCTGGAGCCCGGCGGCAACTGACTCCGTTGTCTCTGGCAGTTCTGCCCCTGGACTAGAGGAATGGTCAAGAACATGGCAACATTTAATGCCAAAAAATGCAAAATCATACACGTGCAAAAATGCAAAGGCTAACTATAATATTAAGGGCATTATAATGGCAAGAGGAAAGCTATCTAAGTATTACTATTTCAGGTGAGCAATGTAACAAAGCAATAGGAAAGGCAAGTCAGATGCTTGTTTGCATAGGTTAAAGAACCAGTAGCAGAAAAAAGTAATACAGGTTGAGTATCCCATATCCAAATATTCCGAAATACGGAATATTCCGAAATACGGACTTTTTTGAGTGAGACTGAGATAGTGAAACCTTTGTTTTTTGATGGCTCAGTGTACACAAACTTTGTTTAATACTCAAAGTTATTAAAAATATTGTATTAAATGAACTTCAGACTGTGTGTATAAGGTGTATATGACACATGAATGAATTCTGTGAATGTACACACACTTTGTTTAATGCACAAAGTTATAAAAAATATTGGCTAAAATGACCTTCAGGCTGTGTGTATAAGGTGTATATGAAACATAAATGCATTCTGTGCTTAGATTTAGGTCCCATCACCATAATATCTCGTTATGGTATGCAATTATTCCAAAATACAGAAAAATCCGATATCCAAAATTCCTCTGGTCCCAAGCATTTTGGATAAGGGAGACTCAACCTGTAATGCCACTGTATAGGTCCTTGGTACAGCCACATTTAGAATCCTGTGTTCAGTTCCAGAAGCCATATCTCCAGAAGGCTGTAAATACATTAGGGCAACTAAAATTGTGCATGGCCTACATCACAAAACTTACCTGGAAATACTAAAAAATGTTGATGTGTATAGTTTGGAGAAGGGAAGAGGGTACATACAGTAATAGAAACATTTAAATATATAGGGAGGAATGTAATAGGGTGTGAGAATCAGAAAGTGAGAGATTTTGTGTTTTTTCCTGTTGTTTTTTTTTTTTTTATTGTTTGTTTTTTAAAGTGGCAATCCTTTACATGGCAAAACCAGGTTGATATTTGCCATGTAAAGGATTGCCACCGTGGGCATGTGTAGAAGGGGCACTGCTACTGTTGGCATTATGTGTGTAAGCTGCACTGATATGGTGGTTATGTGTATAAAGGGCACTGCGACTGTGGGTATTATTATTATTATTATTGTTATTACATGCGGTGTAATGACAATAAGATAGTGCTACTGTGTGGCGTATTTTTATTTGGGGTGCTATTGTGTGGCCATGCCCCTTCCTTGTGATACCACACCTTCTTTTTTTAAGGAGCGCACTGTCCCTTTATTAAGTATTGGAGAGAGGGCCCAAATTAATAGTTTGCAGGGAGGCGCCAAACACCCTAGCACTGGCCCTTTGGTAGGGGACAGGATTTGCTTCTGCTTGTGCACATATGTTATGATTGCCAGCCAACAGCACTGGTTTTGCCTATAACACTAACTATAAATATTTTGAATTGGTCCTGGACCACCAATCCAAGGCACCCCTGCAAGTGTCCTGAGGCACCCCAGGGTGCAGTTTGAGAACCACTGGTCTAGTGAGTACCCAGGATAATTATTGTAGCTGGTCTGCGGGTAACAGCTCTCAGATCCACTTCTAGAAAAAATGCAGCAATGTAATTTGAGTGACAAACTGCAGAGATGAACCCTTTCTGTGACTGCTGCACAGGGATCACACAAACTCTATTCATAGGGCTGACTTCACTTAGGGGAGATGTTCTCACCCCGCAAAGAAGTGTGAGTATATACCGCACTTACGGTACCATTGGATTTACAGATATTTTCTTGCAATACACTATGGGGGTCATTCTGAGTTGATTGCTCGCTAGCAGTTTTTAGCAGCCATGCAAACGCATTGTCGCTGCCCACTGGAGAGTGTATATTCACTTTGGAGAAGTGCGAACACTTGAGCAGCAGAGCGCCTGCAAAATCGTTTCAAAATAAGACCAGCACTGTAGTTACACTTCGTGTGCGTTGATTCTAACAACCGAGGGACGGCTTTTGATGTCACACACCCATCCAGCGAATGCCCAGCCACGTCTGCATTTCTTCTGCCACGCCTGCATTTTTCCAAGCACTCCCTGAAAACGGTCAGTTGACACCCAGAAACGCCCTCTTTCTGTCAATCTCCTTGTGGCCTGTTCTGTGATTGGAATAATCGCTAGAACTAGTGCAAAACCACAATGGACTTTGTACCCGTACGATGCGCATGCACATTACGGAGCATGCGCATGCACAGATTAGCCATTTTTTTTCAACTGATTGCTACGCAGCGAACAACGGCAGCAAGCGATCAACTCAGAATGACCCCTTATATACATAGAAACATGGATTTTTACTGCAGGAATTATGGTTAGTTTAGGGGTATCGGTTAGGGTCAACAGAGGTGTAGCTAGGGGTCCAAGCGCCCCTGGCAAAGTAAGGGACTGGCGCCCCCCCTTTCGATAAAGCATTGCAGTCCATTGGCGGTTACCATGTTGGAGCCACAGCAACTGACCCCCTCCCCCACACGCTGCCCTACATCATCGGCTGGGATTCACTGTTGGTGTGAAGCCACTGGGAACATTCTGGTAGCATTAGCAGCAGTCTGTGTCATAGATAGGGAAGGCAGAAGGTTAACTAGCTAATAGCAGTCTGTTGGCAGCAGAGGCTGGGCGGGGGGCTGAGAATGAGCCAACGCTGATCAGTGTCCAGTCTGCTCAGACAAAAATATTTTGTGATCAGGGCTGGTTCTAGACCAAAGGAGCCAATGGCAAAAATTTCCTTTGGCACCCCCCCCCCCACACACACACATACACACACACACACACACACACACACACACACACCAAAAAAGAACATATCCCAGTTTAACATAACGCTATGTGGTGCAAGGTGTGGAGCTGGTCACTTGTATCAGACCTCTGACATTTGCCTTTTCACCCATATTGCATACTTTTTCTTGCAGGTTGTGTCTTAATTCAAGAAGTGTTCTAAGTACTTCAGCTTAGTATCTTTACTGACCCCTCTTTACCCCACACTACATAACTGACCCCTCTATACCCTACACTACATCACTGACCTTTCTATAACCATCACTGCATTACTGACCCCTCTATACAGTACACTGACCTCTATATACCTGCTAGTACATCCCTGATGCCTATATTCCCTAAGCTAAATCCCTGACGCCTCTATTCCCTACGCCACATCCCTGACGCCTCTATTCCCTACGCTACATCCCTGACGCCTCTATTCCCTATGCTACATCCCTGACGCCTCTATACCCTACGCTACATCCGTGATGCCTCTATTCCCTACGCTACATTCCTGATGCCTCTATAACCTACGCTACATCCCTGACGCCTCTATACCCTACGCTACATCCATGACGCCTCTATACAGTACAATGCATTACTGATCCCTCTAGACCATACATCCTCATTACATCAGAGAGATAGTGAAACACTGGAAAAAATAAGGATAAAGTGGACTACAGAAACTGATGCTCTAAACAAAGGAGAGAGAGAGAAAAGCACAAGGGAAAGTGGGCAATCAGAACACCATAGAGAGAGGAGAGATAGAAATGCCTGAAAAAGTAAAAGGGGTTGGGTATGGCATCCGGCGCTCTGGATTCCAGCAGTCACATGATACCTAATCCTAATCCTAACCCTCTGGGGGGGTGGCGGATAGGGCTAACCCTCAGGGGGTGGCAGCTAGGACTAACCCCCCCCTCCTAGTGCCTTCCCTAACACCCCCTCCCCCGGTCCTAACCCTCCCTCCAATACTCGCCTTCGGGATGTTGGCTGTCTGTGTGCCGGCACCAGTCTCCCAAGTGGTGTCAGGATTCCAACATCGGTCAAATGACCGCCGGTATACCTTCTGCCGGGATGGTAAATGTATCCTGAGGACAGGTAGTGAGTGTGGAGGGATAGGTGGTTCAGTAAAATGTAACAGCTCAAACTGCGATCATTCACTGATAAATTGATTTATAGCTCTCCCTTTTTAACCATTGCAGTCATAAAAGCAATGGCCCTCATTCCGAGTCGTTCGCTCGGTATTTTTCATCGCATCGCAATGAAAATCCGCTTAGTACGCATGCGCAATATTCGCACTGCGACTGCGCCAAGTAATTTAACAATGAAGATAGTATTTTTACTCACGGCTTTTTCATCGCTCCGGCGATCGTAATGTGATTGACAGGAAATGGGTGTTACTGGGCGGAAACACGGCGTTTTATGGGCGTGTGGCTGAAAACGCTACCGTTTCCGGAAAAAACGCAGGAGTGGCCGGAGAAACGGGGGAGTGGTTGGGCGAACGCTGGGTGTGTTTGTGACGTCAAACCAGGAACGACAAGCACTGAACTGATCGCACAGGCAGAGTAAGTGTGGAGCTACTCTAAAACTGCTAAGTAGTTTGTGATCGCAATATTGCGAATACATCGGTCGCAATTTTAAGATGCTAAGATACACTCCCAGTAGGCGGCGGCTTAGCGTGTGTAACTCTGCTAAATTCGCCTTGCGACCGATCAACTCGGAATGAGGGCCAATGTTTTTTAAACTTTTAAATAAAGCTTGTTAGCATCCCCAGCACACTGTATATGCTGGGAGATGTAGTTCTCAATATGAAAACATTTAATTACTGTATGAACTCTAATTCCCCAACTGAAACCTCTCACAAACACACACTCCTAAATCTAGTACACACACACACACACACACACACACACACACACACACACACACACACACACACATTTCCCCAGTACTGACAACTCTCATCACTTCCACACACTGACAACTCCCTCCTGCTCCTCTCCCCACTGACACTGACAGCTCCCTCACAGTCACACACATCCTCCACCCCCCCACCCCCCCACCCCACACACACACTGATAGCACACATGCACAAATCCCCCCTTCCTCGACACTAACTGTCACGGACTGCTTGGGCAGCAGGGGGCAGGCTCTGACTTGAAGTGCTGAAATTCAACAGCTCTCTCGAACTTGCAAGGCATGGCTGTGCAGCTGTCTCCAGCCATCTCCTTGCCCACTGTGTAATTTGTGGCGTTCTCTGATGTTCCCCGCTCTGCCTCTACAACCGGCACATAATGTACAGCAGTGGTGACTCCTGAGTATGGGCCTGGAGAACTCCGCCTACCGGGGGGTAGGGATTAATAATTTCAAAGGGGCAGAGCTAGGAGTGAAGCAGTGGACAGCAGTTGAGGGGCGTTTCAAACTGTAACAGGGTTGGGACAATTTCAGTATCCTTCCCTCACCGTCTAATTGGTCAGTCCCACGCTGATTGCCATAGCGCCCTTTCGAGACTGCAGAACTCTATCCCTTAGCCACGGTTGGCACAGCTGGATGGTGCCCCTGGCAAGTGCCATCCTGGCCAAGGGGTAGATACGCCCCTGAGGGTCAGGGCCAGCAACAGAAATCTCGGGGCCCAGTACACTGATATCTCTGGGGCCCCCTCAACCCCCCCCTTAACTTGGCAGAGGGATCTTTAAAAAAAAATGGAGCCTTTGACTCGGACCGTCAGTGAGGCCGGCAGGTGGTTTTCATACTGGGCTATCCAGCTCTTCGGTGGCGGTGGCAGGGACATTCAGAAAAGGGCCAGCACAGCAACATGCATAATAATGGCAATACAGTATGGACCACAGGGACTGGACAAAGTGATGGGGTAAAAGGAGGGGGGAGGGTTTAGTTGGCCTGTTAATTGTTTTCCTGCTTAAATTGAGCAGTTGGTGGATACACTTTAAAAAGCAATATTGGCACTGTGGCCCCATTATTTCTCTTCTTAATACTTGGAGCCCTGAACAAGTGTCCCCTTTGTCCCCCCTGTCACCGGGCCTGTTCAGGCGTTACCTATGGAGAAGCTGCGACATGACATCCTAGGACACGATACTGCACCATGCATCACCATTATATTTCAGTGTGCCTTGTCAATATTTAAATCTTGTTCTGTGTGACGTGAGTTGTAAATGGTTGAAAATCTCTGTGCTACAGTATCGTCACCATGTAGTTATAACAACACCGCAAAACCACCAAAAGACGTGTTTTGGTAGAGGGACTGCTGGAGGGGCCCATTGGGGCCCCCAGTTTGCTACCCCACCCCAGTATACCTGTGCTGTAGCCAGTGGAAGGGGCACTATCTTCCCGGTGATCTCTTCGGGAAGATGGTGCCGCACATAGAAAGCAAAGACTCTGGCTGCACTCTCCTGCCCTCGCTCTAAGCAAGGTGATCGGGCCACAAAAGGACCCCTGTCGGACCCCTGCCCGACCCCGGCCTGTGGGCCACAAAAGGATGCATTGGGGGCGGCATGCGGCCCATGGGTTTGACACCCCTGCCCTAGAGTATCAAAATTTGTTTCACGGCACCCCTAGGCCAAAGTTTTTTTTATTGAGAAATTCAGAAAAAAATATAAAATAAATTGTGTTTATAGCATGTCATCCTCAGGTTCAGTTATGTTGTGAGGGAATGGTTTTGCCAATTTAATAAAGTATAAATAATTTTAATTGGTCCTGGACCACCAAACTATGCTACCAGTGCAAGAACCCCAGTTTGGAAACTACTGCCATCAAATAAACCTTTTTTGTTTTTTTTAAACTACATGTAATACACCTTAGAGCTCAGTTCCTAAAAGGTTTTAAACCCTTGCATACAGTAAACTACACATATTTAAAAATCCTACACCGGGCACAAGTGCTCACGGGCCAATTTCATGGCAGTCTCGGATAGGAGGGCATTGTGGATTCACCAAGGGAATGCTGATGCTGACTCCAAGAAGAAAGGGAGTCTCTTCCCTATGAAGGTGAAGCCTTGTTTGGCGACGGCCTAGTTAATTTGATCTCGGCAGCTCCCGCAGGTAAGTCATCCTTCTTGCCCTATGTTCCCTCTCAACGGATGAAGACGCATCATTATCTGACGCAGTCATTTCGGCCCAATAGATATGCAAGAAGTTAAGATTCCCCTTTCTTTGCAGGTAGAGGAAGGAAAAGAGGGAAGAGGTCTGTAGCCTCTTCAAGATCGCAGGAGCAGAGATCGTCCTCTGCTTCTGCCAAATCCACTGCATGACGCTGGGGCTCTCTTGCAGGAGCCCGCACCAGTGGGGGGCACGTCTAAAACTCTTCAGTCAGTTCTGGATTCATTCGGACCTGGACTCGTGGGTTTTACAAATAGTGTCCCAAGGGTACAAACTGGGGTTTCAAGACGTTCCCCCTCACCGATTGTTCAAATCAGCCTTAGTCAGCAGGGAGAAGGTTTTTATTCAAGCCTCTTCGTGGTCCCGAAGCCGGACGGCTCAGTCAGACCAATCTTAAATCTGAAATCCCTTAATTTCTACCTAAAGAAATTCAATTTCAAGATGGAATCTCTCAGGGTAGTGATCTCCAGTCCGGGGGATAAAGGAGATTTCATGGTTTTGGTAGACATAAAGGATGCCTACTTATATGTTCCCATTTAGCCACTGCATCAAGCTACCTGAGGTTTGCAATTCAGGATTGTCATTACCAATTTCAGACGTTGCCGTTTGGTCTGTCCACGGCTCCGAGGATTTTCACCAGGGTGATGGCGGAAATGATGGTTCTCCTTCGCAAGCAAGGAGTCACAATTATCCCGTACTTGGATGATCTCCTGATAAAGGCGAGATCCAGGGACCAGTTGGTGCAAAACATCTACTCTCCCTGACAGTTCTTCAACAACATGGTTGACTCCTAAACTTGCCAAAATCGCAGTTGGTCCCAATGACGCGGTTGTTGTTTTTGGGAGTGATACTGGACACAGAAGAGGTTTTCTTCTAGTGGAAAGGCTCTGGAGATCCAGAGTCTGGTCAAACAAATTCTGAAACCAGCAAGAGTGTTAATCCATCAATGCATTCAGTTGCTGGGGAAGATGGTTGCGGCCTACGAGGCCATTCAGTTTGGCAGGTTCCATGCCAGAGTGTTCCAGTGGGACCTGTTGGACAAGTGGTCCGGATCCCACCTACACATGCACCGGAGGATAATCCTGTCTTCCAAGACCAAATGAAAAATGATGGATTTATAGATTGCTCTGCCGAGACATGTTTTTTTCTAAAATGCACCACAGGTATGGATGGATAGTATACTTGACGACACAGAGGTAGGTAGAGCAGTGGCCTACTGTACCGTACTGCTATATATTATATTATTTATTATTATTATTATCCTTTATTTATATGGCGCCACAAGGGTTCCGCAGTGCCCAATTACAGAGTACATAAACAAATAATCAAACAGGAAAACAGCAACTTACAGTTGACGACAATATAGGACAAGTACAGGGTAAATAAACATAGCTACATCAGCAGATGACACTGGAATAAGTATCAGGTGGCAGAAGACTGCTGGATTTGGTGCAGCTGAAGATTATTAAAGTAAGAAAAGAGTAAGCACATGAGGGAAGAGGGCCCTGCTCGTGAGAGCTTACATTCTAAAAGGGAGGGGTAGACAGACAGGGGTGAGACAGATGGGGTACATAGAGAGCATGGAACAGAGGTTTAGGATGAGATTTGGCTGGGTTTGGTGAAGAAGTGGGTCTTGAGAGCCCGTTTGAAGTTTTGTAGAGAGGTGGAGAGTCTGAGGGGGAGAGGTAGGGAATTCCAGAGAAGTGGTGCAGCACGTGAAAAATCTTGGAGGTAGGAGTGGGAGGAAGTAATCCGTAGGCAGGAGAGTCGGTGTGCATTAGCAGAGCGAAGAGGACGGGTGGGGGTCCAAACCAACCAGTCATTTCAGTCAGCCGTGTGGCAGACCCTGTTGCTGAAATGATGGGTTCGTCAATGTTTTTCTTTTCAATCTAAGCCCCTGCAGTTTTCTGTAAGAATCTGCTTCGCTATGATGATCAACAAGTCACAAGGGCAAATACTCAGGGCTGGAGGCGTAGATCTTAGGACCAGCTGCTACAAGCATGGCAAAGGTGTCACTATCATTGGTAACACCCAGAGAGGCAGCGAGGGAGATTGTAATGCAGTGCGCGCAGATAAGCAGCGCAATGGTAAAATGGAGGCATGGTCTCATAGGTAGGGGTGTGGCCTGTTGGCCTGAATCTCCATTTTGTTGCTCCGGGTATCCCGGGGGTTGAGTGCTGCACCCGGGGACTAGTGTGTGAGTGGTGCTGGCTCCTGCACAGTGACAGAAACTGGGTGTTGCACGTAATGTCACAGTGAAACACCCATATTCTGTCACTGAAGAGGAGCCGGCACTTTGGTGTCACCCCCCTTGGCGGGTGACACTCGGGTGTGGGCCGCAACCCCGTTGTGATGCCACTGACCCATGGGAAGCTTTACGTGGCTTACCCATGTGTTAGTAGCCCCAAGCATCTTTTGTGTTAGTCCCTGAAGAAAAACTTCAAATATTTACAAATAAATTTTGTAATCAATGGGCCTAATTCAGTAAGGATTGCAAATTCTGCTAAGTAACAGAATTTGCAATCCTTTGGTTCGCATGCTGGGGCCACCCAGCATGCCGCCTCCCTTCTTGACCACGCTGAAATTGCAGTCGCAGTGCAGTTCAGCGTGATCATAAAAAATGGGTTAGCCTCCTGTTGGTGCAGACTGTATGTGTGCGCAGGAAGCCGCCACCATTTTTGTGATCGCAGCTGCTGCATGTGATGTCATGCAACCGCTCTGACCACGCCTCCTGTTTCTCCGTTGCCGACCCCATTTTGAAGCCCTGCCCACGCACCGCTCCATCTCTGACTTGGAAATGGAGTGTTGCTGACCCCCCCTTCCCCCCCAGCACCGATTGACAGTCAGAGGCGATCGCATTAACTGCGGGGTGCCGCAGAAAATGCAGGCGCATGCGTATGCTCTTAGCAATTTTTGCAGTTGGACTGCTTATTGCGATTGCAATCCAACCTGAATCAGGCTCTATTACCTATCACAATGCACTGCGGGTAGTACAAAATGGGGTTAATATAAGAGAAAACCCCCCAGAGCTGTGCTCCTTAACTGTCCCTGGTGGCTAGTGGAGCAGCTGCCCAGTAATCAGTGTCCACGCCAGTGCGCACATGGCCCGCCCCCTACAGCCACGCTGGATCACGGTATAGTGTGGGCACAGAAGTCCCTTACCTCCCTTTCATCAGCGGCCTCGTGATCCCGGAGGGCGGTGTGTGTGTGACTGACCTTAGGAAGAAACCGGAGCCTCCGCTGCAGTGACCCAGCAACCAGGGCGCGGGAGTATACTGCGCCGCTGGGAGTGATGGAGCTGCAGTAAAGATGTCTATTAGACCTAGCCTGCTGCAGCCCTTGTAGATTCTTATAAAAAAAAGTTCTTCTTTTCTTGTCAAAATTAATAGCTAAGAATAGGCTGCCTGAGGCAGCCCCCTCTTAAGTGGCCTGCTACTGAAGGCACCAACTACAAACTGAGCTCCCTGTTCATGGAAGCGAGGTTATAGAGGAGGGGGCGCTGAGCATCTTGGGAACAGTCAAAAGCTTTGAGCCTGTTGGTGCCTCAGATCAAGATCCTACTCTACACCCCAATGTGAATCCTTGTGGAGTCCAGTGTACCCCACAGAAGAAATGAATGTGTCACACCCATTGGCAGCAACATTAGAATAGCTGCTGATGGGCACAATTGAGAAAGGAAGGGGGGAAAACATTTGAATCCAGCACATATATGTAATTTGAATATGTAATTTGTACCTTCCTACTTTAAAATGTAATGGATGAACCTCACCCTGTGAGAACTATCTTCATGATCAAGAGATCTCATACGCAAGAAAAGCATGTGCTGGGATAGGGCTGTGGAGGGCGGCTGCTCGGGCACACACCCGTCAAGTTAAGGAGATTCAACTGAGGAAGCACAAGGGAACTGCAGGGAGACCACATATTTTCAGATGAACATGAGAGGGCGGAAGGCTGCCTAATACTGAAGCACCCTCAAACATCAAACCATATGCAACAACTAGTACAAGCATTCCTGGGGAAAGGTCTGCAGCAGACGGATTTGCATACGGTGATGTCATCCAAGCAATGGGCATAGTTGGCTGCAACCCTCGTCTGCATATGAAAAGAGAAAATGGTCACGCAGGGCATGGCGGCCTTTGTGGGGTTGCGCTTGGATGACCCCTAGATCGCTTTATACACCCCCATCAGTGTGGGGCTCATGTTGGCCATGCCCAAGCCCCTGAAGCATTCAAGCTGATTTCTTGCAGCAGCTGACCCAGTAACAGCTCCAGAGTTGCTCTACAAGACAAGTAAAAGGGTGTGAGCCCTGCAGCACCACCTGTAGTTTGCATACACACATATATAGGACAGCATCTCTTATATGCCCCAGGGGCAATAAAATAGTAGCCTTATCTAGGGTATCCGTCCATGCCGCTACAGAACTACACACCCAGGCCGACGCAATTGCCGGTCTGAGTAAGGTACCTGAATGTGTATAAATGGACTTCAGGGTAATCTCCTGTTTGCGGTCAGCAGACTCTTTGAGGGTAGCTGTATCCTGGGACGGGAGGGCTACCTTCTTGGATAAGCGTGTTAATGCTTTGTCCACCCAAGGGGAGGATTCCCATCGTAACCTATCCGTTGATGGGAAAGGGGAATCCTTTTGGAAATCTGCAGGAGATTCCCAAGCTTTTTCACATAACTCGTTCAGCTCGTGTGAGGGGGGAAAGGTTACCTCAGGCTTCTTTCCCTTGTACATATGTACCCTCTTGTCAGGGATAGGGGGCTCCTCTGTGATGTGCAAAACATCTTTTATTGCCATAATCATATATCAAATGTATTTTGCCAATTTTGGCTGTAACTTTGCATCATCGTAATCGCCACTGGAGTTAGAATCCGTGTCGGTATCTGTGTCAACAATCTGGATAGTGGGCGCTTATGAGACCCTGACAGTCCCTGCGACATAGGATTAGGCATTGGTTGAGACCCTGACTGTCCCAAAGCTTCTGCCTTGTCTAATCTTTTGTGCAATGAGTTTACACTAGCATTTAAAACATTCCACATATCCATCCAATCAGGTGTCGGCGGAGACACCACGTTCATTTGCTCCCGCTCCTCTCTAATAAAGCCTTCTTCCTCAGACATGTCGACACACGTGTACCGACACACCACACACACAGGGAATACTTTTACTGAAGACATTTCCCCCACAAGGCCCTTTGGAGAGACAGAGAGAGAGTATGCCAGCACATACCCCAGCGCTATATAACCCAGGAATAGCACAGTAACTTAATGTTTGAACAATCGGTGAGGGGGAACATCTTGAAACCCCAGTTTGTACCCTTGGGACACTATTTGTAAAACACACGAGTCCATGTCCGAATGAATCCAGAACTGACTGAAGAGTTTTAGACGTGCCCCCACTGGTGCGGGCTCCTGCAAGAGAGCCCCAGCGTCATGCAGTGGATTTGGCAGAAGCAGAGGATGATCTCTGCTCCTGCGATCTTGAAGAGGATGCAGACCTCTTCTCTCTTCTCCTTCCTCTACCTGCAAAGAAAGGGGAATCTTAACTTCTTGCATATCTATTGGGCCGAAATGACTGCATCAGATAATGATGCGTCTTCATCCGTTGGGACGGAACATAGGGCAAGAAGGTTGACTTACCTGCGGGAGCTGCCGAGATCAAATTAACTAGGCAGTCACCAAACAAGGCTTCACCTTCATAGGGAAGAGACTCCCTTTCTTCTTGGAGTCAGCATCAGCATTCTCTTGGTGAATCCACAATGCCCTCCTATCCGACACTGCCATAAAATTGGCCCGTGAACTCAAGAGTCCTATATCCCTTGCAGTCTCACGTAAGTATGCTGCAGTGTCCTTGATATGATACAATGTAAGGAGTATCCCATCTCTCCAGGGTATCTATATCGGATGACAAGGTATTCGACCAATTCTTGAACACTACTACTCACCCATGCACATGTAATGGCAGGTCTAAGTAATGTACCCGTGGTTACATAACTAGAAATAATGTAGCTTCCTGCATACGATCCGCTGGATTTGTGACAGGGCCCCGTGCAGAACAGGGGGTGACTCCCACTTTATTCTGTCCGCGGCGGGAAATGAATAAACAACCAGAATCCTTTTGGGGATTTGAAACCATCTTGTCGAGCTGGCCCAGACTTTCTCAAACAGAGATGGAGGAACGTTACATCAGCTTTCATTATATATCTATATATACATACATATAGACCCCTTTGTCAGGAACAGCAGGGTCTTCAGTGATTTTAATATGTCCTTAATATCCACAATCATGTACTGAATGCTCCTTGCCAATATTGGATCTAATCAGGAAACATTATGGTCGACATAAGTATCAGTATCCGTGTCAGTATCAGTGTGTAGTAACTGGGCAAAATAACATTTTTGCGACCCAGCGGGGCCTGAGGGAAAAGAAACATAGCCATGAATATCACATCTATTCTCTACGTCTGTGTCTGGGACACAGATTTATCCAACCTTACTCTGATATTACTGAAACATTTACCCAGTCAGTTATTGGTGGTGCCAACAGGGCCACCATCATATGTCTGCATTCCTAATATAGGCCCTCATTCCGAGTTGATCGGTCGCAAGGCGAATTTAGCAGAGTTACACACGCTAAGCCGCCGCCTACTGGGAGTGTATCTTAGCATCTTAAAATTGCGACCGATGTATTCGCAATATTGCGATCACAAACTACTTAGCAGTTTTAGAGTAGCTCCACACTTACTCTGCCTGTGCGATCAGTTCAGTGCTTGTCGTTCCTGGTTTGACGTCACAAACACACCCAGCGTTCGCCCAACCACTCCCCCGTTTCTCCGGCCACTCCTGCGTTTTTTCCGGAAACGGTAGCGTTTTCAGCCACACGCCCATAAAACGCCATGTTTCCGCCCAGTAACACCCATTTCCTGTCAATCACATTACGATCGCCGGAGCGATGAAAAAGCCGTGAGTAAAAATACTATCTTCATAGCAAAGATACTTGGCGCAGTCGCAATGTGAATATTGCGCGTGCGCACTAAGCGGAATTTCACTGCGATGCGATGAAAAATACCGAGCGAACGACTCGGAATGAGGGCCATAGTTTCCTCTTGGGAAAAACATTCAGCCACCGACATGTTGACACACATATACCAAGTACCCACAGACACACCGGCTTATGGGGGACAGACCGTCAGTAAATCTGTCAGAGGGACACAGAGGATTTTTCAGCTCACAATCCAGCGCCAAAAGTACACAGTCTGGGAAATAATAAACTCTATAGTGATAGACTTGTAATGCTCTAAAGATGTTCTGGTGAGGTGAGGAAGAAGCCCCGCCGCTGTAATGGCGCGTATCTGTCCCGCTCAGAAATAATTAATTACGCTAGCGGGGTAAGGACAGTGCCCAGGCACTAATGTCCACTTTTTCCAGCCTTTTGTGAGGAATTTATGCTGCCCAGGGTGCCCCCCCCCCCGTGCCCTGCACCCTGCAGTGCCTGTGTTTGTGTGGGAGCATGGCGCGCAGCGTTCCGCTCGCTGCTCGGTACCTCAGAATGCCGTCACTGAAGAAGAAGTCTTCTGTTCTTCTGCTACTCACCTGTCTTCTGGCTCTGTAAGGGGGTGACGGCAGGCTGCGGGAGTGTGCATCTAGGCGTACCCAGCGATCAGCACCCTCAGGAGCTTATGGTGTCCTGTCAGCCTGAAGCAGAGCCATTGAACTCACTAGAAGTTGGTCATACTTCTCTCCCCTAAGTCCCACGAAGCAGGGAGACTGTTGCCAGCAGCCTCCCTGAAAATAAAAAAAACTAACAAGTCTTTTCAGAGAAACTCAGTAGAGCTCCCCTGTAGTGCATCCAGTATCACTGCGCACAATACTAAAACTGGAGTCTGGAGGAGGGGCATAGAGGGAGGAGACAGTTCACACCCTTTGAAAGTCTTAAAGTGCCCATGTCTCCTGCGGATCCCGTCTATACCCCATGGTTCTTAATGTGACCCCAGCATCCTCTAGGACGTATGAGAAAACAAATAACGCACACACGAGGAGGAGAGAACTAAGGAAGCTATAAGGAGAAGAGGGGAGGGAGGGGGGGTTGAAAGGTAAGGTAGTAAAGGCATATTGGATAAACTACAACCTTATACATATTCATTAATGTACCAGTAGTTAGAAGTAGAAGAGCTCTAACAGAAACCACAAAGCTTATCTAAAGCCACACCACACTGGATATGCCCAATCTCATTTGATTTTTGAAGCAAAGCAGTATTGGACTTTGTTAATACATGGATGGGAGACTGCTTGGTAGTATCAGATTCTTTAGGTGTTTTTAAACTACCAACACCATTTTCTTGGTACATTTAATTTTTACATGTATTCTTTTATGTACCAGAAGTTAGAAGTAGAAGAGCTGTAACAGAAACCACCAGCTCATCTACAGCCACAGCACACTGGATTTGCCCAATCTCTCCTGATCATGGAAGCTGAGCAGTGTTGGTCCTGGTTTTAGTACTTGGATGGGAGACCACAAGGAAATACCAGGAGCTGTGTGTATTTTTACAATACTAACACCGTTCTCTTGATGCATTCCATTTTGAAACATTGGGGCAGATCTATTAAGCCTGGTGAACTGATAAAGTGCAAGGTGATAAAGTACCAGCCAGTCAGCTCCTAACTGTCATTTTTCAAACCCAGCCTGTGACATGGCAATTAGGAGCTGATTGGCTGGTACTTTATCACCATGCAAATTATCATTTCACCAGGTTTAATAAATCGGCTGCTTACTCATTTATGTACGAGTAGTTAGAAGTAGAAGAACTCTAACAGAAACCACTAAGCTCATCTACAGCCACACCACACTGTATATGCCCAATATCACCTGATTTTAGGCCTGGTTTGTTCTTGGATGTGAGACCACCTGGGAATACCAGGTGCTGTAGGTAGTTTTATACTACCAACACCGTTCTCTTGATGCATTCCATTTTGAAACATTGGGGCAGATCTATTAAGCCTGGTGAACTGATAAAGTGCAAGGTGATAAAGTACCAGCCAGTCAGCTCCTAACTGTCATTTTTCAAACCCAGCCTGTGACATGGCAATTAGGAGCTGATGGGCTGGTACTTTATCACCATGCAAATTATCATTTCACCAGGTTTAATAAATCGGCTGCTTACTCATTTATGTACGAGTAGTTAGAAGTAGAAGAACTCTAACAGAAACCACTAAGCTCATCTACTGCCACACCACACTGTATATGCCCAATATCACCTGATTTTAGGCCTGGTTTGTTCTTGGATGTGAGACCACCTGGGAATACCAGGTGCTGTAGGTAGTTTTATACTACCAACACCGTTCTCTTGATGCATTATATTTTGAAACTTATTCATTGATGTACCAGTAGTTAGAAGTAGAAGTTAGAAACAGCAAAAATCATCTACAGCCGCATCACACTGGATATGTCCAATCTCATCTGATGTTGGAAGCTAAGCAGTGTTGTGCCTGGTTAGTTTTTGGATTTCAGGTCCTGCCTTCTGGTTTGGCCACGGCACCTCGGAAATTCACCAAGGTCATGGCCGTGATGACGACCCTTCACCATCGGTGGACCAGGGAGGAATCTCTCCTCCCGATAAACATTCTGGAATTGCGGGCAGTGTTCAATTCATTGACACTGGCCCTGCCTCTAGTACAGAACAGGCCTGTTCAAGTACAATCGGACAACGACACCACGGTAGTGTACACAAATCATCAAGGCGGCACTCGAAATTGCATGGCAAAGCTGGAAGTATCAAAAATCCTCAGTTGGGTAGAACGTCATCTGCCAGCAATATCGGCAGTGTTCATTCCCGGAGTCCTCAACTGGGAAGCGGATTTCCTCAGTCGACAGTACGTTCACGCTGGAGAGTGGAGAGGCCGCAGCAGAAATGTCTGCACTGGTGTCAGTAGGTGACTGAGGCAGGGATGACTGGGAGATAGTGGGTGACTGAAGCATGTATGACTGGGAGATAGTGGGTGACTGAGGCCGGGGTGACTGGGAGATAGTCAGTGACTAAGGCAGGGGTGATAGGGATATAGTGGATGACTGTGGCAGGGGTGACAGGGACAGTAGGAGACTGAGGCAGGGGTGACAGGGATAGTGGGTGACTGAGGCAGGGGTGATAGGGTGACAGTGGGTGACTGAGGCAGAGGTGACAGGGATAGTGGGTGACTGAGGTAGGGGTGATATGGAGATAGTGGTTGACTGAGGCAGGGGTGACAGAGATAGTGGGTGACTAAAGCAGGGGTGACTGGTATAGTGGGTGACTGAGGCAGGGGTCGCAGGTATATTGGTTAACTGAGGCAGCGGTGACTGGGAGATAGTGGGTAACTGAGGCAGGGGTGACAGGGAAAGTGTGTGACTCAGGCAGGGGTGATAGGGAGATAGTGGGCAGCAGATCACTGCCTCGCTGACAGCAGCACATCCCTGCTTCACTGACAGCAGCACATCCCTGCCTCATTGACAGCAGCACATACCTGCCTCACTTATAGCAGCACATCCCTGCCTCACTGGCAGCAGCAGATCCCTGCCTCACTGGCAGCAGCAGATCACTGCTTCACTGACAGCAGCACATCCCTGCCTCACTGGTAGCAGCAGATCCCTGCCTTACTGACAGCTGTATATAGGGCCTAATTCAGACCTGATCTCTGCTGTGCATATTCACACAACAGGAGATCAGGTCTGAAGTGTGTGTGTGTGTGCTGGTGCCGCAGTGCACCGGCACATGCCAGAGATGCGATCAGCATCTCTGCCCAGTGAGCGCCTCTGCCAACACATACTTATCTTGCATATGAGATCTCTTGATCATGAAGATAGTTCTCACAGGGTGAGGTTCATCCATTACATTTTAAAGTAGGAAGGTACAAATTACATATTCAAATTACATATATGTGCTGGATTCAAATGTTTTCCCCCCTTCCTTTCTCAATTGTGCCCATCAGCAGCTATTCTAATGTTGCTGCCAATGGGTGTGACACATTCATTTCTTCTGTGGGGTACACTGGACTCCACAAGGATTCACATTGGGGTGTAGAGTAGGATCTTGATCTGAGGCACCAACAGGCTCAAAGCTTTTGACTGTTCCCAAGATGCTCAGCGCCCCCTGCTCTATAACCTCGCTTCCATGAACAGGGAGCTCAGTTTGTAGTTGGTGCCTTCAGTAGCAGGACACTTAACAGGGGGCTGCCTCAGGCAGCCTATACTTAGCTATTAATTTTGACAAGAAAAGAAGAACTTTTTTTATAAGAATGTACAAGGGCTGCAGCAGGCTAGGTCTAATAGACATCTTTACTGCAGCTCCATCACTCCCAGCGGCGCAGTATACTCCCGTGCCCTGGTTGCTGGGTCACTGCAGCGGAGGCTCCGGTTTCTTCCTAAGGTCAGTCACACACACACCGCCCTCCGGGATCACGAGGCCGCTGATGAAAGGGAGGTAAGGGGCTTCTGTGCCCACACTATACCGTGATCCAGCGTGGCAGTAGGGGGAGGGCCGTGTGCGCACTGGCGTGGACACTGATTACTGGGCAGCCGCTCCACTAGCCACCAGGGACAGTTAAGGAGCACAGCTCTGGGGGTTTTTCTCCTATATTAACCCCATTTTGTACTACCTGCAGTGCATTGTGATAGGTAATAGAGCCTGATTCAGGTTGGATTGCAATCACAATAAGCAATCCAACTGCAAAAATTGCTAAGAGCATACGCATGCGCCTGCATTTTCTGTGACTGTCAATCGGTGCGGGGGGGGGGTCAGCAACACTCCATTTCAAAGTCGGAGATGGAGCGGTGCGGGGGCAGGGCTTCAACGGAGAAACAGGAGGCGTGGTCAGAGCGGCTGCATGACATCACATGCAGCCGTTGCGATCACAAAAATGGTGGCGGCTTCCTGCGCACACGTACAGTCTGCACCAACAGGAGGCTAACCCATTTTTTATGATCACCCTGTACTGCACTGAGACTGCAATTTCAGCGTGGTCAAGAAGGGAGGCGGCATGCTGGGTGGCCATGCCCTGTGATGGGTGGCCCCAGCATGCGAACCAAAGGATTGCAAATGCTGTTACTTAGCAGAATTTGCAATCCTTACTGAATTAGGCAATTGATTACAAAATTGTAAACAATATTTGAAGTTTTTCTTCAGGGACTAACACAAAAGATGCTTGGGGCTACTAACACATGGGTAAGCCACGTAAAGCTTCCCATGGGTCAGTGGCATCACAACGGGGTTGCGGCACACACCCGAGTGTCACCCGCCAAGTGGGGTGACACCAAAGTGCCGGCTCTTCTTCAGTGACAGAATATGGGTGTTTCACTGTGACATTACGTGCAACACCCAGTTTCTGTCACTGTGCAGGAGCCAGCACCACTCACACACTAGTCCCCGGGTACAGCCCCCAACCCCCGGGATACCCGCAGCAACAAAATGGTGATTCAGGCCACGCCCCTACCTATGAGACCATGCCTCCTTTTTACCATTGCGCTGCTTATCTGCGCGCACTGCATTACAATCTCCCTCGCCGCCTCTCTGGGTGTCACCAGTGATAGTGACACCTCTGCCATGCTTGTAGCAGCTGGTCCTAAGATCTACGCCTCCAGCCCTGAGTGTTTTCCCTTGTGACTTGTTGATCATCATAGCGAAGCAGATGCTTACAGAAAACTGCAGGGGCTTAGATTGAAAAGAAAAACATTGACGAACCCATCATTTCAGCGACAGGGTCTGCCACACGACTGACTGAAATGACTGGTTGGTTTGGGCCCCCACCAAAAAAGAATCAATCAATCTCTCCTTGCACAAACTGGCTCTACAGAGGCAAGATGTCCACCTCATCATCCTCCGATTCCTCACCCCTTTCACTGTGTACATCCCCCTCCTCACAGATTATTAATTCGTCCCCACTGGAATCCACCATCTCAGATCCCTGTGTACTTTCTGGAGGCAATTGCTGGTGAATGTCTCCACGGAGGAATTGATTATAATTAATTTTGATGATCATCATCTTCTCCACATTTTCTGGAAGTAACCTTGTACGCCGATTGCTGACAAGGTGAGCGGCCGCACTAAACACTCTTTCGGAGTACACACTGGAGGGAGGGCAACTTAGGTAGAATAAAGCCAGTTTGTGCAAGGGCCTCCAAATTGCCTCTTTTTCTCCACCATTCTTTCAAAGGTGACAGAATCATATGCAGTGACAGTAGACGACATGTCAGTAATCGTTGCCAGGTCCTTCAGTCTGGACCAGATGTCAGCACTCACTCCAGACTGCCCTGCATCACCGCCAGCGGGTGGGCTCGGAATTCTTAGCCTTTTCCTCGCACCCCCAGTTGCGGGAGAATGTGAAGGAGGAGCTGTTGACGGGTCACGTTCCGCTTGACTTGACAATTTTCTCACCAGCAGGTCTATGAACCTCTGCAGACTTGTGTCTGCCGGAAAGAGAGATACAATGTAGGTTTTAAATCTAGGATCGAGCACGGCGGCCAAAATGTAGTGCTCTGATTTCAACAGATTGAATCCTGGTTAAGCAAATTAAGGGCTCCATCCACAAGTCCCACATGCCTAGTTGAATCGCTCTGTTTTAGCTCCTCCTTCAATGTCTCCAGCTTCTTCTGCAAAAGCCTGATGAGGGGAATGACCTGACTCAGGCTGGCAGTGTCTGAACTGACTTCACGTGTGGAAAGTTCAAAGGGTTGCAGAACCTTGCACAACGTTGAAATCATTCTCCACTGCGCTTGAGTCAGGTGCATTCCCCCTCCTTTGCCTATATCGTGGGCAGATGTATAGGCTTGAATGGCCTTTTGCTGCTCCTCCATCCTCTGAAGCATATAGAGGGTTGAATTCCACCTCGTTACCACCTCTTGCTTCAGATGATGGCAGGGCAGGTTCAGGAATGTTTGGTGGTGCTCCAGTCTTCGGCATGCGGTGGCTGAAGGCAGAAAGTGGCCCGCAATTCTTCGGGCCACCGACAGCATCTCTTGCACGCCCCTGTCGTTTTTTAAATAATTCTGCACCACCAAGTTCAATGTATGTGCAAAACATGGGACGTGCTGGAATTTGCCCAGATGTAATGCACGCACAATATTGGTGGCGTTGTCCGATGTCACAAATCCCCAGGAGAGTTCAATTGGGGTAAGCCATTCTGCGATGATGTTCCTCAGTTTCCGTAAGAGGTTGTCAGCTGTGTGCCTCTTATGGAAAGCGGTGATAGAAAGCGTAGCCTGCCTAGGAACGAGTTGGCTATTGCGAGATGCTGCTACTGGTGCCGCCGCTGCTGTTCTTGCTGCGGGAGGCAATACATCTACCCAGTGGCCTGTCACAGTCATATAGTCCTGAGTCTGCCCTGCTCCACTTAACCACAGACAAGTGGACATTGGGTACAACTGCATTTTTTAGGACACTGATGACTCTTTTTCTGAGGTCTGTGTACATTTTCGGTATCGCCTGCCTAGAGAAATGGAACCTAGAGGGTATTTGGTACCGGGGACACAGTACCTCAATCAAGTCTCTAGTTGCCTCTAAATTAACGATGGATACCGGAACCACGTTTCTCACCACCCAGACCTGAGTTATCCGCTTTGCAGCAGGATGACTGCTGTGATATTTCATCTTCCTCGCAAAGGACTGTTGGACAGTCAATTGCTTACTGGAAGAAGTACAAGTGGTCTTCCGACTTCCCCTCTGGGATGACGATCGACTCCCAGCAGCAACAACAGCAGCGCCAGCAGCAGTAGGCGTTACACTCAAGGATGCATCGGAGGAATCCCAGGCAGGAGAGGACTCGTCAGACTTGCCAGTGACATGGCCTGCAGGACTATTGGCTCTCCTGTCTAAGGAGGAAATTGACACTGAGGGAGTTGGTGGTGTGGTTTGCAGGAGCTTGGTTACAAGAGGAAGGGATTTAGGGGTCAGTGGACTGCTTCCACTGTCATCCAAAGTTTTTGAACTTGTCACTGACTTATGATGAATGCGCTGCAGGTGACGTATAAGGGAGGATGTTCCGAGGTGGTTAACGTCCTTATCCCTACTTATTACAGCTTGACAAAGGCAACACACGGCTTGACACCTGTTGTCCGCATTTGTGTACAGGATGCATACCTTCATGTCCCCATTTATCCACCTCATCAGGCGTAACTCAGATTTGCGGTACAGGACTGTCATTGCCAATTTCAGACGTTGCTGTTTGGTCTCTCCATGGCCCTGAGAATTTTCACCAAGGTAATGGCGGAAATGATGGTGCTCCTGTGCAAGCAAGGTGTCACAATTATCCCGTACTTGGGCGATCTCATAAAAGCGAGATCAAGAGAGCAGTTGCTGAACAGCATATCACTTTCACTGAAAGTGTTACAGCAACACGGCTGGATTCTCAATATCCCGAAGTCGCAATTGATTCCTACTACTCGTCTGTCTTTCTTGGGCATGATTCTGGACACAGACCAGAAGAGGGTTTATCTCCTGATAGAAAAGGCCCAGGAACTCATGACTCTTGTCAGGAACCTATTGAAACCAAAACAGGTGTCAGTGCATCACTGCACTCGAGTCCTGGGAAAGATGGTGGCATCATACGAGGCCATTCCATTCAGCAGGTTCCATGCGAGGACTTTCCAATGGGACCTACTGGACAAGTGGTCCAGGTCACATTTACAGATGCATTGGTTGATCACCCTGTCCCCCAGGGTCAGGGTATCACTCTTGTGGTGGCTGCAGAGTGCTCACCTTCTCGAGGGACGCAGATTCAGCATTCAGGGCTGGATCCTGGTGACCACAGACGCAAGCCTCCAAGGTTGGGGAGCAGTCACACAGGGAAGAAATTTCCAAGGTCTTTGGTCAAGTCAAGAGACTTGTCTTCACATCAACATCCTGGAACTAAGGGCCATATACAATGCCCTACGTCAAGCGAAGACCTTACTTTGCGACCAACCGGTTCTGATCCAGTCAGACAACGTCACCGCAGTGGCTCATGTAAACCGCCAAGGCGGCACAAGAAGCAGAGTGGCGATGGCACAAGCCACCAGAATTCTTCGCTGGGTGGAGAATCACGCAAGCGCACTGTCAGCAGTGTTCATTCCGGGAGTGGACAACTGGGAAGCAGACATCCTCAGCAGACACGACCTACATCCGGGAGAGTGGGGACTTCATCAGGAAGTCTTTGCACAGATTACAAGTCGGTGGGAACTGCCACAGATAGACATGATGCCGTCCCGGCTCAACAAAAAGCTACAGAGGTATTGCGCAAGGTCAGGAGACCCTCAGGCAGTAGCTGTAGACGCCCTAGTGACACCGTGGGTGTTCCGGTCGGTCTATGTATTTCCTCCTCTTCCTCTCATACCCAAGGTGTTGAGGATAATAAGACAAAGAGGAGTGAGAACAATCCTCATTGTTCCAGATTGGCCACGGAGGACCTGGTATCCGGATCTGCAGGAAATGCTCACAGAAGATCTGTGGCCTCTCCCTCTAAGACAGGACCTGTTGCATCAGGGGCCCTGTCTGTTCCAAGACTTACCGCAGCTGCGTTTGACGGCATGGCGGTTGAATGCCGGATCCTAGCATTCCGGTTGAGGTCATCCCTACGCTGATAAAGGCTAGGAAGGATGTAACGTTAAAACATTACACCGTATATGGCGAAATTATGTTTCTTGGTGTGAGGCCAGGAATGCTCCTACGAAAGAATTCCATCTGGGCCGTTTCCTTCACTTCCTACAAACTGGAGTGAATTTGGGCCTAAAATTAGGCTCTATTAAGGTCCAGATTTCGGCCTTATCCATTTTCTTTCAAAAAGAATTGGCTTCTCTTCCAGAAGTTCAGACTTTTGTAAAAGGAGTGCTGCATATTCAGCCTCCTTTTGTGCCTCCGGTGGCACCTTGGGACCTTAACGTGGTGTTAAGTTTTCTAAAATTACACTGGTTTGAACCACTTAAAACAGTAGAGTTAAAATATCTCACATGGAAGGTGGTCATGTTATTAGCCTTGGCTTCGGCTAGGCGAGTGTCGGAATTAGCGGCTTTGTCACATAAAAGCCCATATTTGGTATTTCATGTGGATAGAGCGGAATTGCAGACCCGTCCTCAATTCCTACCAAAAGTGGTCTCATCTTTTCATATGAACCAACCTATTGTGGTGCCTGTGGCTACGCGTGACTTGGAGGATTCCGAGTTACTTGATGTGGTTAGGGCTTTGAAAATTTACGTGGCCAGGACGGCTAGAGTCAGGAAAACTGAAGCGCTGTTTGTCCTGTATGCAACCAACAAGATTGGTGCCCCTGCTTCAAAGCAGGCTATTGCTCGCCGGATTTGTAACACGATTCAGCAAGCGCATTCTATGGCTGGATTGCAGTTACTGAAATCGGTCAAGGCCCATTCCACGAGGAAAGTGGGCTCTTCTTGGGCGGCTGCCCGAGGGGTCTCGACACTACAGCTGTGTCAAGCTGCTACTTGGTCGGGTTCACACACCTTTGCAAAATACTATAAGTTTGATACCCTGGCTGAGGAGGAACTCATGTTTGCTCAATCGGTGCTGCAGAGTCATCCGCACTCTCCCGCCCGTTTTGGAGCATTGGTATAATCCCCATGGTCCTTACGGAGTCCCCAGCATCCTCTAGGAGGTTAGAGAAAATAAGATTTTAAACCTACTGGTAAATCTTTTTCTCGTAGTCCGTAGAGGATGCTGGGCGCCCGTCCCAAGTGCGGACTACTTCTGCAATACTTGTATATAGTTATTGCTTCAATAAGGGTTATGTTATAGTTGCATCGGTCCTGCACTGATGCTATGTTGTTTTTTCATAATGATAACTGGGTAGTTTATCACAAGTTATACGGTGTGATTGGTGTGGCTGGTATGAATCTTGCCCTGGATTAACAAAATCCTTTCCTCATACTGTCCGTCTCCTCTGGGCACAGTTTCTCTAACTGTGGCATAGAGGGAGGAGCCAGTGCACACCCAGAACTAAAGTCTTTCTTAAAGTGCCCATGTCTCCTGTGGAGCCCGTCTATCCCCATGGTCCTTACGGAGTCCCCAGCATCCTCTACGGACTACGAGAAAAAGATTTACCGGTAGGTTTAAAATCTTATTTTCTACTTTATTCTTTTCTATCCTAGTTTATTACGACCAACTCTCATCCAAGGAGTTTGATATTCTACTACCTGCATGCAATTTAAATTGCTTAAATTGTTTATATGGTTGATTTGTCCTTCACAATCCATAATCTGCAACTTGGATGTACTTGTGTCATTGAAAATCTTATAATAAAAATGTATATACAGATACTCAACCTGTATATTGAAAAAAAAAAAAGTTATAAGACATATGCATTCAATATTTGAAGAAACAAAATAAAATAAAGCTATCTATTGGGTTTCACTAACAAGCACATTGGAAGACTTGACTACTGTTAAAAGACATGCATTACATGGTATAGAGCCACAAACCACAATGTAGTAAAATAAAAACAAACTTACATGTGTATCAAACCTATGTGAGGCTTACATTGATAGTGCAAGATCAACACTCTATCAACTGTGCAAACTAGACTGCACATAAATGCCATAAAATTTATCTGAGATTTTAGTAAATAAGGCCCGTTGCTGTCCGGGTCACGCAGCCGTCACGGCCCGCCCCCATACGGTCCGGTCATGTCTGCGTTGTCCTGACTGTGCCCCCAAAATGGCGGCACAACGCCGCTGGCCCGACTCCTCCTGCCCAGTGACCGCCTCTGCCTGTCAATCAGGCAGAGGCGCTCACTGGGCAGAGATGCTGATCGCATCTCTGGCATGTGCCGGTGCACTGCGGCACCAGCACACACGCACTTCAGACCTGATCTCCTGTTGTGTGAATATGCACAGCAGGGATCAGGTCTGAATTAGGCCCTATATACAGCTGTCAGTAAGGCAGGGATGTGCTGCTGCCAGTGAGGCAGGGATGTGCTGCTGGTAGTGAAGCAGTGATGTGCTGCTGTCAGCGAAGCAGTGCTGTGCTGCTGTCAGCGAGACAGGGATGTGCTGCTGTCAGCGAGGCAGGGATGTGCTGCTGTCAGCGAAGCAGGGATGTGCTGCTGTCAGCGAAGCAGGGATGTGCTGCTGTCAGCGAAGCAGGGATGTGCTGCTGTCAGCGAAGCAGGGATGTGCTGCTGTCAGCGAGGCAGGGATGTGCTGCTGTCAGCGAGGCAGGGATGTGCTGCTGTCAGCGAGGCAGGGATGTGCTGCTATAAGTGAGGTAGGGATGTGCTGCTGTCATTGAAGCAGGAATGTGCTGCTGCAGTGAGGCAGAGATATGCAGCCCACTATCTCCCTATCACCCCTGCCTGAGTCACACACTTTCCCTGTCACCCCTGCCTCAGTTACCCACTATCTCCCAGTCACCGCTGCCTCAGTCAACCACTATATCTGCGATCCCTGCCTCAGTCACCCACTATACCAGTCACCCCTGCTTTAGTCACCCACTGTCACCCTATCACCCCTGCTTCAGTCACCCACTATCCCTGTCAACCCTGCCTCAGTCACCCACTATCTCCCAGTCACCCCTGCCTCAGTCAGCCACTATCCCTGTCACCCCTGCCTCAGTCTCTTACTGTCCCTGTCACCCCTGCCACAGTCATCCACTATCTCCCTATCACCCCTGCCTTAGTCATTTATTATACCTGTCACCCACTTTCTTCCCATACTTACCCAACCCCTTCCTATCACCCCTCCCTCAGTAACCCACTATCTCCCTGTCACCCACTATCTCCCAGTCACCCCGGCCTCAGTCACCCACTATCTCCCACTCATACATGCTTCAGTCACCCACTATCTCCCAGTCATCCCTGCCTCAGTCACCTACTGACACCAGTGCAGACATTTCTGCTGCGGCCTCTCCACTCTCCAGCGTGAACGTCCTGACGACTGAGGAAATCCGCTTCCTAGTTGAGGACTCCGGGAATGAACACTGCCGATATTGCTGTCAGATGACTTTCTACCCAACGGAGGATTTTTGATACTTCCAGCTTTGCCATGCAGTTTCGAGTGCCGCCTTGATGATTTGTGTACACTACCGTGGTGGCGTTGTCAGATTGTACTTGAACAGGCTTGTTCTGTACTAGAGGCAGAGCCAGTGTCAATTAATTGAACACTGCCTGCAATTCCAGAATGTATATCAGGAGGAGAGATTCCTCCCTGGTCCACCGACCCTGTAGAAAGTGTTGCTCCAACACCATGGCCCAGCCCAAAAGACTGGCATCCATTGTCAGGAGGACACAGTTGGAGATCCAGAAGGGATGGCCCCTGCTCAACTGTTGGTCCTGTAGCCACCAGCTCAGTGTCAGACGAACCTCCGGAGTCAAGGAGATCATTTGAGACATCATCCGATGAGGCAGGCCGTCCCACTTGGAGAGGATTAACCTCTGCAGAGGGCGGTAATGAAATTGAGCGTACTCTACCATATCGAAAGCCTACACCATGAGGTCTAGTACTTGCATCGCCGTGTGTATCAACACTCTTGGGCGAGAGAGGACGATACTGTCCTGAATTTTCAGGACTTTCTCTGGAGACAGAAACAATTGTTGGCTGTGTGTGTCCAGCAGTGCCCCTAGGTGCACAATGTTCCGAGCAGGGACCAGCGAGGACTTTTTTCAGTTGATGAGCCACCCGTGGACTTTTAGGAATTGGACCGCCAGTTCCAGATAACTGTGGAGAACCTCTTGGGAGTTCACCAGGATCAGCAAGTCGTCCAGATTTGGCAGGATCCTGATTCTCTGATGGTGAAGGGTCGTCATCACGGCCATGACCTTGGTGAATATCCGAGGTGCCGTGGCCAAACCAGAAGGCAGGACTTGAAATCCAAAAACAAACCAGGCACAACACTGCTTAGCTTCCATCATCAGATGAGATTAGACCAGTGGCGTAACTACTGCCCCCGCAGTCCTCGCGGTGGCTTGGGGGCGAGGGGCTGCGGGGGCGCCACTGATTTACAGCAGACTGACATGCGGACGAGCGTCCGCATGTCAGTCTGCAGTCTCCTTCCCTCCGCCGCTTTTTGGAGGGACACGGAGGGCACACAGCGCGCCTCCCTGTGTCCCTCCTGCTGCATCATCTCCGGCGGCCGCGGGTCTAATAGGGGGAAGTGCCGTCCGTGAGCTCTAATTGGCTCACGAACCGGCACTTCCCCCTATTAGACCCGCGGCCGCCGGAGATGATGCAGCAGGAGGGACACAGGAGAGACGAGCTGTGCCCTCCGTGTCCCTCCAAAAAGCGACGGCGGGGGGGGGGTAAATATCTGGCACTGGGGGCATATATGGCACGGGGGGGGGGAGGAATATCTGGCACTGGGGCATTTCTGGCACTGGGGGGAATATCTGGCACTGGGGGCATATCTGGCACTGGGGGGGATATCTGGCACTGGGGCATATATGGCACTGGGGGGGAATATCTGGCACTGGGGGCATATATGGCACTGGGGGGGGGTATCTGGCACTGGGGGCATATATGGCACGGGGGGCATATATGGCACTGGGGGGAATATCTGGCACTGGGGGCATATATGGCACTGGGGGGGAATATCTGGCACTGGGGGCATTTGTGTACCTGGCACATGGGGGGGACGACTATATTTGGCACTGGGGCATGTAAGTACCTGGCACCGTGGGGGAATATCTGGCACTGGGGACATATGTAGCACTGGGAGCACAGCCCTAGCAACAAGGACTACCTCCTAGCAACGAGCATGACACCCAGTGCATGAAACATCTGGCAACGAGCATGACACCCAGTGCATGAAACACCTGGCAACGAGCATGACACCCAGTGCATGAAACCCCGGGCAACGAGCATGACACCCTGAGCATGAAAACCCCTGGCACCGTGCATGGAACCAAGAGCATGAAACCCCTGGCAACGAGCATGACACCCAGTGCATGAAACCCCTGACAATGAGCAGGTAATTGAAAAGTAATTAGAAGCCTTACTGTAGGACTTAATGTGTAATGTGCATTACGGTGTGTGGCATAATGTATCACGGACATTGCGGTGTGTGTCATAATGTGTCGCAGGCATTACGGTGTATGGTATACTATATCGCGGGCATTGTGATATGTGGTATAATGTCTCAGGGTCATTGCAGTGTGTGGCATAATGTATCACGGACATTGCGGTGTGTGTCATAATGTGTCAGGCATTACGGTGTGTGGTATACTATATCACGGGCATTGTGGTATGTGGTATAATGTCTCAGGGTCATTGCAGTGTGGCATAATACATAACGGGCATTGCGATGTGTGGCATAGGGTATAACGGGCAGGGCATTGCCCACGCACTCACACGTACAAGCAATGCATTTCACGCCTACCTCCAGCCTCAGTTACAGGCTGCTGCCGCCTACCCCCCTCCCTGCATCAGCTGCAAAGGCAGCAAAATATTTTGACCAAAGTCTAAAGGCCCGTACACATTAAACGATGTCGCTCTGTGAGCTACATCGTCTAATGTTTCCCCTCCCGGGCCGGCCGGCGGCCGACTGTACACACTGAGCGATATGACCGCTCATATCGCTCAGTGACGTCACGCCCCCGCCAGCCCTGCATGAAGGTCGTGGACGACAGTCCACATCCTTCCTGCATGCCCTACCGACAGCGAAGATTGTTGGCGACCCGCGGGGCCGCGCATCGTTTGTCGCTGGCTGCATACACACTTAACGATAAAATGAGCGACGTCGCTCATTAAATCGTTAAGTGTGTACGGACCTTAAACAATTTGGTTTGGTTAATAAAATAATTTTGCACAGAACAGTGATGTTATACGAACATTTTCATTAAACATTTAAAAAATCAAATGTTTATTCTTACAGTGAAATTTTACATTTCTGAATAAAAAAAATAAATTTAAAAAAAGCGATGAAATTCCATAGACAAAAAACCTTACGGTTTCACATGTCCCATTAAGGCTTCTTAGACATGATCGAAATTTCAGAAACCTGTTGTAACTCTTCCACTCAAACTCCAAAAAGCAATGAAATTCCGATCATTGAGGCTGACGCCTTAATGGACGTGTTCCTTGCGTAATACAGATATGGTATGCCATCACAGCCTGTGGGTAAGTGCAGATTCGGTCTGAATTACCCCCTGTGTTTCTCTGTCCCCCCCATTAGTGCTGCTTAGTGTTCCCTCTATCCACACACTTCTGTTCCCCCATCCACACCGCTCTCCTCCCTCCAATCAACAACACTCTTACCTCATCTGAGCAGCTTTGTCTTCCGCTCAGACCTTCAGTTGCATAGACTGCATGTGTGTATTCCAATGAGCACACAAATCTGTGAATTAGCAGCTCCACCATTGTGTGAGTGACAGCAATCTCACTCTGTGAGAGTGCTGAATCTGCACTTACCCACAGGCTGTGATGGCATACCATATCTGTATTGCGCAAGGAACACGTCCATTAAGGCGTCAGCCTTAATGATCGGAATTTCATTGCTTTTTGGAGTTTGAGTGGAAGAGTTACAACAGGTTTCTGAAATTTCGATCATGTCTAAGAAGCCTTAATGGGACATGTGAAACCGTAAGGTTTTTTGTCTATGGAATATATATATATATCACAAACATATATGATTCATACATATATCACACACACATACATGATACATACATGAGAAAGACCTGGGATGGTGATGAGGCCAGGGCCCCCTGCTGATGTTGCGTTGAGGAAGGCAGTGTTCCAGGGCGGATGCCAGTCGGGGAGAGCGCCGCGCAGCCCGGGAAAAATACTGCTGAGGAGCTACATCTGGAAGAGCCCCTGGGAGGGAGAGTGCCACATGCCCCATCCTGCGCGGCAGACTCTGCAGGCCTGCACATGGGAAGGGAGGTCTCTGGCCACACATACTCACCCTTCTGCTGAAGCCCCGCTGCTGTCCCCATCAGCGATCTCCAGCGGGGAGCGGGGCCAGGATGAACCTCAACCTGTGAGAACTATCTTCATGATCAAGAGATCTCATATGCAAGATAAGTATGTTTTGGGATAGGGCTGGGGAGGGCGGCTGCTCGGGCACACCCCCGTCAAGTTAAGGAGATTTAACTGAGGAAGCACAAGGGAACTCTCGTCAGGGGACAACAACTGCAGGGAGACCACATCTTTTCAGATGAACATGGGAGGGCGGAAGGCTGCCTAATACTGAAGCACCCTCAGACATTAAACCATATGCAACAACTATTGCAAGCATTCCTGGGGGAAGGTCTGCAGCAGACGGATTTGCATACGGTGATGTCATCCAAGCAGTGGGCCAAAGTTGGCTGGAACCCTCATCTGTATATGAAAAGAGAAAAGGGGCATGCAGGGCATGGCGGCCTTTTGCGGCGCTTGGATAACCCCAAGTTTGCATTAAACACCCCCACCCTCCTTCGGTGTGGGGCTCATGTTAGCCATGCCCAAGCCCCTGAAGCATTCAAGCTGATTTCTTGCAGCAGCTGGGCACTGTAACAGCTTCAGAGCTGCTCTACAAGACAAGTAAAAGGGTGTGGGCCCTGCAGCACCACCTGTAGTTTGCATACACACATATATAGGACAGCATCTCTTATATGCCCCAGGGTCAATAAAATAGTATCCTTGTCTAGGCTATCCATCCCCTCAGATAAGGTATTTGTCCATGCCGCTACAGCACTACACACCCAGGCCGACGCAATTGCCGGTCTGAGTAAGGTACCTGAATGTGTATAAATGGACTTCAGGGTAATCTCCTGTTTGCGGTCAGCACACTCTTTGAGGGTAGCCGTATCCTGGGACGGGAGGGCTACCTTCTTGGATAAGCGTGTTAATGCTTTGTCCACCCTAGGGGAGGATTCCCATCGTAACCTATCCGTTGATGGGAAAGGATACGCCATAAGAATCCTTTTGGAAATCTGCAGTCTTTTATCTGGAGATTCCCAAGCTTTTTCACATAACTCGTTCAGCTCGTGTGAGGGGGGAAAGGTTACCTCAGGCTTCTTACCCTTGTACATATGTACCCTCTTGTCAGCGACAGGGGGTTCCTCTGTGATGTGCAAAACATCTTTTATTGCCATAATCATAAATCGAATGGATTTTGCCAATTTTGTCTGTAACTTTGCATCATCGTAATCGACACTGGAGTCAGAATCCGTGTCGGTATCTGTGTCAACAATCTGGGATAGTGGGCGCTTATGAGACCCTGACAGTCCCTGCAACATAGGATCAGGCATGGGTTTAAACCCTGACTGTCCCAAAGCTTCTGCCTTGTCTAATCTTTTGTGCAATGAGTTTACACTAGCATTTAAAACATTCCACATATCCATCCAATCAGCTGTCGGCGGAGACACCACATTCATTTGCTCCCGCTCCTCTCTAATATAGCCTTCTTCCTCAGACATGTCGACACACGTGTACCGACACACTACACACACAGGGAATGCTTTTTCTGAAGACAGTTTCCCCACAAGGCCCTTTGGAGAGACAAAGAGAGAGTATGCCAGCACACCCCCCCAGCGCTATATAACCCAGGAATAAAACAGTAACTTAATGTTTGCCCAGTAGTGCTGCTGTATGTAATTTGCGAATTATGTGCCCCCCCCCCTCTTTTCAACCCTCTTGTCTAACGTGGTATAAGCAGGGTAGAGTCCGGGGAGCTTCCTCTCAGCGGTGCTGTGGAGAAAAAATGGCGCTGGTGAGCGCTGAGGGAGAAGCCCCGCCCCCTCGGAGGCGGGCTTCTGTCCCGCTTAAACTGTAAAATTGGTGGGGGCTTATACATATATAAAGTGCCCAGCTGTATATATGTTATATTTTTGCGAAAGAGGTTTATATTGCTGCCCAGGGCGCCCCCCCTGCGCCCTGCACCCTTACAGTGACCGGAGTATGTGAGGTGTATGGGAGCAAAGGCGCACAGCTGCAGTGCTGTGCGTTACCTCAGTGAAGATCATGAAGTATTCTGCCGCCTCTGAAGTCTTCTTTTCTTCTCATACTCACCCGGCTTCTATCTTCCGGCTCTGCGAGGGGGACGGCGGCGCGGCTCTGGGACAGACGGCGAGGGTGAGATCCTGCGTACCAATCCCACTGGAGCTAATGGTGTCCAGTAACCTAAGAAGCAGGACCTTGCAACTCAGAGAGTAGGGCTGCTTCTCTCCCCTCAGTCCCTCGATGAGGGAGTCTGTTGCCAGCAGTGCTCCCTGAAAATTAAAAACCTAACAAAATACTTTCTGTCAGAAAGCTCAGGAGAGCTCCTGAAAAGCACCCAGTCTCCACTGGGTACAGTATCAAACTGAGGTCTGGAGGAGGGGCATAGAGGGAGGAGCCAGTGCACACCCAGAACTAAAGTCTTTCTTAAAGTGCCCATGTCTCCTGCGGAGCCCGTCTATCCCCTTGGTCCTTACGGAGTCCCCAGCATCCTCTAGGACGTTAGAGAAAATAGGATTTTAATACCTACCGGTAAATCCTTTTCTCTTAGTCCGTAGAGGATGCTGGGCACCCGTCCCAGTGCGCACTGTGTCTGCAGTTATTAAATGGCCCTTAACTCCAGAACATTTATGTGGAGATGAAAACATCCAAGGAAGACTTGACCATCTTCCTTGGATGTTTTCCCCCTGTGTGACTGCTCTCCAGCCTCGGAGGGTTGCATCCGTGGTCCCTAGGATCCCCTCCTGGATCCCGAACCATCGCCCCTCTAGGTGGTGAGAACTGTGCAGCCACCAATGGAGTGAGATTCTGATCTTGGAAGACAGGATTATCCTCCGGTGCATGTGTAGGTGGGATCCGGACCACTTGTCCAACAGGTCCCACTGGAACACTCTGGCATGGAACCTGCCAAACTGAATGGCCTCGTAGGCCGCAACCATCTTCCCCAGCAACTGAATGCATTGATGGATTAACACTCTTGCTGGTTTCAGAATTTGTTTGACCAGACTCTGGATCTCCAGAGCCTTTCCACTAGAAGAAAACCTCTTCTGTGTCCAGTATCACTCCCAAAAACAACAACCGCGTCATTGGGACCAACTGCGATTTTGGCAAGTTTAGGAGCCAACCATGTTGTTGAAGAACTGTCAGGGAGAGTAGATGTTTTGCACCAACTGGTCCCTGGATCTCGCCTTTATCAGGAGATCATCCAAGTACGGGATAATTGTGACTCCTTGCTTGCGAAGGAGGACCATCATTTCCGCCATCACCCTGGTGAAAATCCTCGGAGCCGTGGACAGACCAAACGGCAACGTCTGAAATTGGTAATGACAATCCTGAATTGCAAACCTCAGGTAGCTTGATGCAGTGGCTAAATGGGAACATATAGGTAGGCATCCTTTATGTCTACCAAAACCATGAAATCTCCTTTATCCCCCGGACTGGAGATCACTACCCTGAGAGATTCCATCTTGAAATTGAATTTCTTTAGGTAGAAATTAAGGGATTTCAGATTTAAGATTGGTCTGACTGAGCCGTCCGGCTTCGGGACCACGAAGAGGCTTGAATAAAAACCTTCTCCCTGCTGACTAAGGCTGATTTGAACAATCGGTGAGGGGGAACGTCTTGAAACCCCAGTTTGTACCCTTGGGACACTATTTGTAAAACCCACGAGTCCAGGTCCGAATGAATCCAGAACTGACTGAAGAGTTTTAGACGTGCCCCCCACTGGTGCGGGCTCCTGCAAGAGAGCCCCAGCGTCATGCAGTGGATTTGGCAGAAGCAGAGGACGATCTCTGCTCCTGCGATCTTGAAGAGGCTACAGACCTCTTCCCTCTTTTCCTTCCTCTACCTGCAAAGAAAGGGGAATCTTAACTTCTTGCATATCAATTGGGCCGAAATGACTGCGTCAGATAATGATGCGTCTTCATCCGTTGAGAGGGAACATAGGGCAAGAAGGACGACTTACCTGCGGGAGCTGCCGAGATCAAATTAACTAGGCCGTCGCCAAACAAGGCTTCACCTTCATAGGGAAGAGACTCCCTTTCTTCTTGGAGTCAGCATCAGCATTCCCTTGGTGAATCCACAATGCCCTCCTATCCGAGACTGCCATGAAATTGGCCCGTGAGCACTTGTGCCCGGTGTAGGATTTTTAAATATGTGTAGTTTACTGTATGCAAGGGTTTAAAACCTTTTAGGAACTGAGATCTAAGGTGTATTACATGTAGTTTAAAAAAAACAAAAAAGGTTTATTTTAAGGCAGTAGTTTCCAAACTGGGGTTCTTGCACTGGTAGCATAGTTTGGTGGTCCAGGACCAATTAAAATTATTTATACTTTAATAAATTGGCAAAACCATTCCCTCACAACATAACTGAACCTGAGGATGACATGCTATAAACACAATTTACTTAATTTTATATTTTTTTCTGAATTTCTCAATAAAAAAAACTTTGGCCTAGGGGTGTCGTGAAACAAATTTTGATACTCTATGGCAGGGGTGTCAAACCCATGGGCCGCATGCCGCCCCCAATGCATCCTTTTGTGGCCCACAGGCCGAGGTCCGACAGGGGTCCTTTTGTGGCCCGATCACCTTGCTTAGAGCGAGGGCAGGAGAGTGCAGCCAGAGTCTTTGCTTTCTATGTGCGGCACCATCTTCCCGAAGAGATCACCGGGAAGATAGTGCCCCTTCCACTGGCTACAGCACAGGTATACTGGGGTGGGGTAGCAAACTGGGGGCCCCAATGGGCCCCTCCAGCAGTCCCTCTACCAAAACACGTCTTTTGGTGGTTTTGCGGTGTTGTTATAACTACATGGTGACGATACTGTAGCACAGAGATTTTCAACCATTTACAACTCACGTCACACAGAACAAGATTTAAATATTGACAAGGCACACTGAAATATAATGGTGATGCATGGTGCAGTATCGTGTCCTAGGATGTCATGTCGCAGCTTCTCCATAGGTAACGCCTGAACAGGCCCGGTGACAGGGGGGACAAAGGGGACACTTGTTCAGGGCTCCAAGTATTAAGAACAGAAATAATGGGGCCACAGTGCCAATATTGCTTTTTAAAGTGTATCCACCAACTGCTCAATTTAAGCAGGAAAACAATTAACAGGCCAACTAAACCCTCCCCCCTCCTTTTACCCCATCACTTTGTCCAGTCCCTGTGGTCCATACTGTATTGCCATTATTATGCATTTTGCTGTGCTGGCCCTTTTCTGAATGTCCCTGCCACCGCCACCGAAGAGCTGGATAGCCCAGTATGAAAACCAACTGCCGGCCTCACTGACGGTCCGAGTCAAAGGCTCCATTTTTTTTAAAGATCCCTCTGCCAAGTTAAGGGGGGGTTGAGGGGGCCCCAGAGATATCAGTGTACTGGGCCCCGAGATTTCTGTTGCTAGCCCTGACCCTCAGGGGCGTATCTACCCCTTGGCCAGGATGGCACTTGCCAGGGGCACCATCCAGCTGTGCCAACCGTGGCTAAGGGATAGAGTTCTGCAGTCTCGAAAGGGCGCTATGGCAATCAGCGTGGGACTGACCAATTAGACGGTGAGGGAAGGATACTGAAATTGTCCCAACCCTGTTACAGTTTGAAACGCCCCTCAACTGCTGTCCACTGCTTCACTCCTAGCTCTGCCCCTTTGAAATTATTAATCCCTACCCCCCGGTAGGCGGAGTTCTCCAGGCCCATACTCAGGAGTCACCACTGCTGTACATTATGTGCCGGTTGTAGAGGCAGAGCGGCGAACATCAGAGAACGCCACAAATTACACAGTGGGCAAGGAGATGGCTGGAGACAGCTGCACAGCCATGCCTTGCAAGTTCGAGAGAGCTGTTGAATTTCAGCACTTCAAGTCAGAGCCTGCCCCCTGCTGCCCAAGCAGTCCGTGACAGTTAGTGTCGAGGAGGGGGGGATTTGTGCATGTGTGCTATCAGTGTGTGTGTGGGGGGGTGGGGGGGTGGAGGATGTGTGTGACTGTGAGGGAGCTGTCAGTGTCAGTGGGGAGAGGAGCAGGAGGGAGTTGTTAGTGTGTGGAAGTGATGAGAGTTGTCAGTACTGGGGAAATGTGTGTGTGTGTGTACTAGATTTAGGAGTGTGTGTTTGTGAGAGGTTTCAGTTGGGGAATTAGAGTTCATACAGTAATTAAATGTTTTCATATTGAGAACTACATCTCCCAGCATATACAGTGTGCTGGGGATGCTAACAAGCTTTATTTAAAAGTTTAAAAAACATTGCTTTTATGACTGCAATGGTTAAAAAGGGAGAGCTATAAATCAGTTTATCAGTGAATGATCGCAGTTTGAGCTGTTACATTTTACTGAACCACCTATCCCTCCACACTCACTACCTGTCCTCAGGATACATTTACCATCCCGGCAGACGGTATACCGGCGGTCATTTGACCGATGTTGGAATCCTGACACCACTTGGGAGACTGGTGCCGGCACACAGACAGCCAACATCCCGAAGGCGAGTATTGGAGGGAGGGTTAGGACCGGGGGAGCGGGTGTTAGGGAAGGCACTAGGAGGGGGGGGGGGGTTAGTCCAGTATCCTGGGACGGGAGGGCTACCTTCTTGGATAAGCGTGTTAATGCTTTGTCCACCCTAGGGGAGGATTCCCATCGTAACCTATCCGTTGATGGGAAAGGATACGCCATAAGAATCCTTTTGGAAATCTGCAGTCTTTTATCTGGAGATTCCCAAGCTTTTTCACATAACTCGTTCAGCTCGTGTGAGGGGGGAAAGGTTACCTCAGGCTTCTTTCCCTTGTACATATGTACCCTCTTGTCGGCGACAGGGGGTTCCTCTGTGATGTGCAAAACATCTTTTATTGCCATAATCATAAATCGAATGGATTTTGCCAATTTTGGCTGTAACTTTGCATCATCGTAATCGACACTGGAGTCAGAATCCGTGTCGGTATCTGTGTCAACAATCTGGGATAGTGGGCGCTTATGAGACCCTGACAGTCCCTGCAACATAGGATCAGGCATGGGTTGAAACCCTGACTGTCCCAAAGCTTCTGCCTTGTCTAATCTTTTGTGCAATGAGTTTACACTAGCATTTAAAACATTCCACATATCCATCCAATCAGCTGTCGGCGGAGACACCACATTCATTTGCTCCCGCTCCTCTCTAATATAGCCTTCTTCCTCAGACATGTCGACACACGTGTACCGACACACTACACACACAGGGAATGCTTTTTCTGAAGACAGTTTCCCCACAAGGCCCTTTGGAGAGACAGAGAGAGAGTATGCCAGCACACCCCCCAGCGCTATATAACCCAGGAATAAAACAGTAACTTAATGTTTGCCCAGTAGTGCTGCTGTATGTAATTTGCGAATTATGTGCCCCACCACCCCTCTTTTCAACCCTCTTGTCTAACGTGGTATAAGCAGGGTAGAGTCCGGGGAGCTTCCTCTCAGCGGTGCTGTGGAGAAAAAATGGCGCTGGTGAGTGCTGAGGGAGAAGCCCCGCCCCCTCGGAGGCGGGCTTCTGTCCCGCTTAAACTGTAAAATTGGTGGGGGCTTATACATATATAAAGTGCCCAGCTGTATATATGTTATATTTTTGCGAAAGAGGTTTATATTGCTGCCCAGGGCGCCCCCCCTGCGCCCTGCACCCTTACAGTGACCGGAGTATGTGAGGTGTATGGGAGCAAAGGCGCACAGCTGCAGTGCTGTGCGTTACCTCAGTGAAGATCATGAAGTCTTCTGCCGCCTCTGAAGTCTTCTTTTCTTCTCATACTCACCCGGCTTCTATCTTCCGGCTCTGCGAGGGGGACGGCGGCGCGGCTCTGGGACGGACGGCGAGGGTGAGATCCTGCGTACCAATCCCACTGGAGCTAATGGTGTCCAGTAGCCTAAGAAGCAGGACCTTGCAACTCAGAGAGTTGGGCTGCTTCTCTCCCCTCAGTCCCTCGATGAGGGAGTCTGTTGCCAGCAGTGCTCCCTGAAAATTAAAAACCTAACAAAATACTTTCTGTCAGAAAGCTCAGGAGAGCTCCTGAAAAGCACCCAGTCTCCACTGGGTACAGTATCAAACTGAGTTCTGGAGGAGGGGCATAGAGGGAGGAGCCAGTGCACACCCAGAACTAAAGTCTTTCTTAAAGTGCCCATGTCTCCTGCGGAGCCCGTCTATCCCCATGGTCCTTACGGAGTCCACAGCATCCTCTAGGACGTTAGAGAAAATAGGATTTTAATACCTACCGGTAAATCCTTTTCTCTTAGTCCGTAGAGGATGCTGGGCACCCGTCCCAGTGCGTACTGTGTCTGCAGTTATTAAATGGCCCTTAACTCCAGAACATTTATGTGGAGATGAAAACATCCAAGGAAGACTTGACCATCTTCCTTGGATGTTTTCCCCCTGTGTGACTGCTCTCCAGCCTCGGAGGGTTGCATCCGTGGTCCCTAGGATCCCGTCCTGGATCCCGAACCATCGCCCCTCTAGCTGGTGAGAACTGTGCAGCCAGCAATGGAGTGAGATTCTGGTCTTGGAAGACAGGATTATCCTCCGGTGCATGTGTAGGTGGGATCCGGACCACTTGTCCAACAGGTCCCACTGGAACACTCTGGCATGGAACCTGCCAAACTGAATGGCCTCGTAGGCCGCAACCATCTTCCCCAGCAACTGAATGCATTGATGGATTAACACTCTTGCTGGTTTCAGAATTTGTTTGACCAGACTCTGGATCTCCAGAGCCTTTCCACTAGAAGAAAACCTCTTCTGTGTCCAGTATCACTCCCAAAAACAACAACCGCGTCATTGGGACCAACTGCGATTTTGGCAAGTTTAGGAGTCAACCATGTTGTTGAAGAACTGTCAGGGAGAGTAGATGTTTTGCACCAACTGGTCCCTGGATCTCGCCTTTATCAGGAGATCATCCAAGTACGGGATAATTGTGACTCCTTGCTTGCGAAGGAGAACCATCATTTCCGCCATCACCCTGGTGAAAATCCTCGGAGCCGTGGACAGACCAAACGGCAACGTCTGAAATTGGTAATGACAATCCTGAATTGCAAACCTCAGGTAGCTTGATGCAGTGGCTAAATGGGAACATATAAGTAGGCATCCTTTATGTCTACCAAAACCATGAAATCTCCTTTATCCCCCGGACTGGAGATCACTACCCTGAGAGATTCCATCTTGAAATTGAATTTCTTTAGGTAGAAATTAAGGGATTTCAGATTTAAGATTGGTCTGACTGAGCCGTCCGGCTTCGGGACCACGAAGAGGCTTGAATAAAAACCTTCTCCCTGCTGACTAAGGCTGATTTGAACAATCGGTGAGGGGGAACGTCTTGAAACCCCAGTTTGTACCCTTGGGACACTATTTGTAAAACCCACGAGTCCAGGTCCGAATGAATCCAGGACTGACTGAAGTGTTTTAGACGTGCCCCCACTGGTGCGGGCTCCTGCAAGAGAGCCCCAGCGTCATGCAGTGGATTTGGCAGAAGCAGAGGACGATCTCTGCTCCTGCGATCTTGAAGAGGCTACAGACCTCTTCCCTCTTTTCCTTCCTCTACCTGCAAAGAAAGGGGAATCTTAACTTCTTGCATATCTATTGGGCCGAAATGACTGCGTCAGATAATGATGCGTCTTCATCCGTTGAGAGGGAACATAGGGCAAGAAGGATGACTTACCTGCGGGAGCTGCCGAGATCAAATTAACTAGGCCGTCGCCAAACAAGGCTTCACCTTCATAGGGAAGAGACTCCCTTTCTTCTTGGAGTCAGCATCAGCATTCCCTTGGTGAATCCACAATGCCCTCCTATCCGAGACTGCCATGAAATTGGCCCGTGAGCACTTGTGCCCGGTGTAGGATTTTTAAATATGTGTAGTTTACTGTATGCAAGGGTTTAAAACCTTTTAGGAACTGAGCTCTAAGGTGTATTACATGTAGTTTAAAAAAAACAAAAAAGGTTTATTTTATGGCAGTAGTTTCCAAACTGGGGTTCTTGCACTGGTAGCATAGTTTGGTGGTCCAGGACCAATTAAAATTATTTATACTTTATTAAATTGGCAAAACCATTCCCTCACAACATAACTGAACCTGAGGATGACATGCTATAAACACAATTTACTTAATTTTATATTTTTTTCTGAATTTCTCAATTAAAAAAAACTTTGGCCTAGGGGTGCCGTGAAACAAATTTTGATACTCTAGGGCAGGGGTGTCAAACCCATGGGCCGCATGCCGCCCCCAATGCATCCTTTTGTGGCCCACAGGCCGGGGTCCGGCAGGGGTCCGACAGGGGTCCTTTTGTGGCCCGATCACCTTGCTTAGAGCGAGGGCAGGAGAGATACAAAGCGTAGCCTGCCTAGGAACGAGTTGGCATTTGCGAGATGCTGCTACTGGTGCCGCCGCTGCTGTTCTTGCTGCGGGAGGCAATACATCTACCCAGTGGGCTGTCACAGTCATATAGTCCTGAGTCTGCCCTGCTCCACTTAACCACGGACATGTGGACTAGTGGACATTAGGTACAACTGCATTTTTTAGGACACTGGTGACTCTTTTTCTGAGGTCTGTGTACATTTTCGGTATCGCCTGCCTAGAGAAATGGAACCTAGATGGCATTTGGTACCGGGGACACAGTACCTCAATCAAGTCTCTAGTTGCCTCTGAATTAACGATGGATACCGGAACCACGTTTCTCACCACCCAGGCTGACAAGACCTGAGTTATCCGCTTTGCAGCAGGATGACTGCTGTGATATTTCATCTTCCTCGCAAAGGACTGTTGGACAGTCAATTGCCTACTGGAAGTAGTACAAGTGGTCTTCCGACTTCCCCTCTGGGATGACGATCGACTCCCAGCAGCAACAACAGCAGCGCCAGCAGCAGTAGGCGTTACACTCAAGGATGCATCGGAGGAATCCCAGGCAGGAGAGGACTCGTCAGACTTGCCAGTGACATGGCCTGCAGGACTATTGGCTCTCCTGTCTAAGGAGGAAATTGACACTGAGGGAGTTGGTGGTGTGGTTTGCAGGAGCTTGGTTACAAGAGGAAGGGATTTAGTGGTCAGTGGACTGCTTCCGCTGTCATCCAAAGTTTTTGAACTTGTCACTGACTTATGATTAATGCGCTGCAGGTGACGTATAAGGGAGGATGTTCTGAGGTGGTTAACGTCCTTACCCCTACTTATTACAGCTTGACAAAGGCAACACACGGCTTGACACCTGTTGTCCGCATTTGTGTACAGGATGCATACCTTCATGTCCAAATTTATCCATCTCATCAGTCGTACCTCAGATTTGCGGTACAGGACTGTCATTGCCAATTTCAGACGTTGCTGTTTGGTCTCTCCACGGCCCAGAGAATTTTCACCAAGGTAATGGTGGAAATGATGGTTCTCCTGCGCAAGCAATGTGTCACAATTATCCCGTACTTGAGCGATCTCATAAAAGCGAGATCAAGAGAGTAGTTGCTGAGCAGCGTATCACTTTCACTGAAAGTGTTACAGCAACACGGCTGGATTTTCAATATCCCAAAGTCGCAGTTGGTTCCTACGACTCGTCTGTCTTTCTTGGGCATGATTCTGGACACAGACCAGAAGAGGGGTTATCTCCCAATAGAAAAGGCCCAGGAACTCATGACTCTTGTCAGGAACCTATTGAAACCAAAACTTGTGTCAGTGCATCACTGCACTCGAGTCCTGGGAAAGATGGTGGCATCATACAAAGCCATTCCATTCGGCAGGTTCCATGCGAGGACTTTCCAATGGGACCTACTGGACAAGTGGTCTGGGTCACATTTACAGATGCATTGGTTGATCACCCTGTCCCCCAGGGTCAGGGTATCACTCCTGTGGTGGCTGCAGAGTGCTCACCTTCTCGAGTGACGCAGATTCGGCATTCAGGACTGGATCCTGGTGACCACAGATGCAAGCCTCCAAGGTTGGGGAGCAGTCACACAGGGAAGAAATTTCCAAGGTCTTTGGTCAAGTCAAGAGACTTGTCTTCACATCAACATCCTGAAACTAGGGGCCATATACAATGCCCTACGTCAAGCGGAGACCTTACTTTGCGACCAACCGGTTCTGATCCAGTCAGACAACGTCACCGCAGTGGCTCATGTAAACCGCCAAGGCGGCACAAGGAGCAGAGTGGCGATGGCACAAGCTACCTTTGCATTTTTCTCCCAAACGAAGGACACTAGAATGAAAATTTTAAAGCCTCCTGTTAGTGCTTCATCTACACGGTATAGCCCTGAATTTTCCAATGCGTAGCTCTTTGCAAAAGAGAGATATTGGCAAGGAAAAGCTGTCTTGTACCTTTGCATTTTTCTCCCAAACGAAGGACACTAGAAAGAAAATTTTAAAGCCTCCTGTTAGGCCATCATCTACACGGCATAGCCCTGAATTTTCCAAGGCGTAGCTCTTTGCAAAAGAGAGATATTGGCAAGGAAAAGCTGTCTTGTACCTTTGCATTTTTCTCCCAAACGAAGGACACTAGAAAGAAAATTTTAAAGCCTCCTGTTAGGCCATCATCTACACGGCATAGCCCTGAATTTTCCAATGTGCAGCTCTTTGCAAAAGAGAGATATTGGCAAGGAAAAGCTGTCTTGTACCTTTGCATTTTTCTCCCAAACGAAGGAAACTAGAATGAAAATTTTAAAGCCTCCTGTTAGTGCTTCATCTACACGGTATAGCCCTGAATTTTCCAATGCGTAGCTCTTTGCAAAAGAGAGATATTGGCAAGGAAAAGCTGTCTTTCAACTCTTCCACAACTGAAAAACAGATAGTGTTCCCAAGCCTTCCATCCTGTAATATCTTCAGTCTCTCGTCAATGAAGAAAACAATCCCTCCAGCAGACTCTTCAACCACGATACAAGATCACAGCCAAAAGGGCGAGAAGCAACTACACTTGCGTTTAACCAAAATGGCTAAAACTTAGTGGAGGAAAGTGCAGTGCACCAAAACATAAGCTGACACAATCATGGAGAATGCGCCAGCATATATGCTCTTCTATCTATATTTTGCAAACCTGCTCTTGTCCCCTCCAGCTGCTCCATGTAGATTTGACGCCTGGCAAGGTGCATAACCCACTGACAAGCAGGCACACTCCTGCATGAGTTTTCACTCTCACTAGCAGGATGATACACATTCATTTGCATGTGCTCCACCTCTGACACACCGCCCACCCAACCACCCAGTCACCAGAGCCACCCACAAGCCAACTGGCTCCGTGATTTAATTTGCACAGTGCAGTCATCCAGGCAGCATGTCCTTCTCAATGGAATAATCTCTGGTTCCATGGAATCTTCCGCATTGGAATGCTGCGGAACAAAAAGGATTTAAACATTCAGCTTGCTAGCATTCAATGTACCTGCGGCTTGGCTCTAGCACATGGGTCTTCATCCTGTGGCCCTCCAGCTGCTGTGAAACTACACATCCCAGCATGCCCTGCCACAGTTTTGCTATTAAGGTATGCTAAAACTGAGGCAGGGCATGCTGGTATATGTAGTTCCACAGCAGCTGGAGGGTCGCAGGTTGAAGACCCATATTCTAGCATGCCTGTTCTATGATGCATGTTCCGTGATGTCACAATCAGCTTGGAATGGGGTGTCTAGCATGCATTTGCTGACAGCCACTTGAGGGAGACACACATCAGGAGATGCAGCATATCGGAGGTCTTCGATGCCTTTCCAGCAAATGCACACCACCAGCTGCTGGTCTGGACACAAAACAATACCCACAATTGAAGGATCAAAATGCCCAACTACAGGATTAATGTAAGTAGTGAATTTAGGAATGAATTTAGAAGTAGGAAATTAAGTTAGTTCACAAGTACATTCAAATTCCGATCTAAAGTCTAGGTAGGCCTCACGTCCTGGCAGCCCCCAGCATTTAAAAATGCCTTGATTAGAGGTAGGGAATTAAATGTAGATAAGAAGTAGACACAAAATAACACTCCACAGAGCAATTATCAGGTGTCTTTATCAATTGTTGCATTTAAAAAATCAAGCAATTAGGGAACACAATGTTGCGACAATGTAACCCTATTTGCAAAATAGTACTAAATAAGTTTGTCGATGTAAGACATTTGCAAAGGCGCAAACAAAACACGCTGGAAAATGCAACTGAATCTGTTTTTGGAGGTTAGAATAGATGCAGGATCAAGTAGCTCAATGGGTAGGGTGTTTGATTAGAATTCAACAGGTTATAGATTTGAATCCTGGGTATGATAGTTTGAGGTGTTATTTAATAAAGTATGTTTATATATTAGTCACACATGGCTTACTTGTACAAATGGCATGTCACCAGTTAGTGCTGACTGTTGATATGCCATTTGCACAAACACGCCATGTGTGACTGTATATGCATTTAAGGAGGGCACCCCGGCAATACCACAAACCATTGAGTGTCAAGTATACTAGATATATCTTCATATCTCATGTGCTTTCTCTGAGACCAATCTTGTTATGCCCCTTCCCCACAAGGCATGCGCCTTTTGTCCATATTGCAAAAATGGGGAGGGGAGGGGGGGGGCATATAATTCTCTGTCACAGGGCACCAAAAAGTCTAGTTATGGCTCTGGTATGCATTATGTAATCTGGCAGACCATATCTCCAACACTGGCTGGTTGGAATAGAAATCCGGTTATCTATGTGAGCAAATGACCATCAACGATTTACTCTCAAACACTAGAAAATGGACAAACATGGTCCCCTAAACAAATTGGTTAAATTTTGGGTTTAACCAATTTGTGTAATGACCATTTTTGACCACTTTTCTAGTGTTTGGGAGCAAATGGTTAATTGACATTTGCTACTATACATTACCAGATTTTCATTCCATCCATCCAGACTGGATAGATAGCCTGACAGATAATTGTGTAGTGTACGCCCAGGATAACTGTCAGTTGTGCTTTCTTTTATGACGGCACATAAATGGGTGGGCAGATCCAGAGCAAGCACTGCCCACTCATGCATAGTTGTCAACTGATGTGAAGTTCCAGGGGGCAATCTCAGTTATAAAGAAAAGTATCTGGAAATTGTCCCTAGTTTAAAAAAAAAATAAAAAAAAATTTGATCAACTCCATTTATTTAGTATGATATCCCAGCAGTCAGAACAACATACTTTATTAAATAACACATCTCAAACTACCATACCCAGGATTCAAACCTATAACCTGTTGAATTCTAATCAAACACCCTACCTATTGAGCTATTTGATCCTGCATAAAAATTGTGAACATTATATGAAGCTATTGGTACTTTGCAAAAAAAAAGTATCAGCATTACAACGCAGCAGATCCATGCAGTTTGCAGCCACACACTACATGTATCTGCTCAGCCACAATGCTGATTATTTCTTCACAAAGTACAAGGTGAGCTCCAAACAGAATTCTCTAGCTTAGAATTATACCTTTCTATGCCAAACCTAGAAGTCGGGCCCCCCACCCTGGGATCCCCCAGAGGGAGGCCTGCACCGTCATGCGGCAGGCTTGTCCGTTTTGGAAGCAGGCTGATGGGCAGCCCAGGCTTGCTTCAGTCTGGGCTTGGCAGGTCTGGAAGCATGAGCTTGCTTTGGGTATGCCTGACCTTGGGTACGCTTTACCTGAGGGATGAAAGGGCCAAGGGAAAGTACTTTTAGCCTTCTGCGTGGTAGGAGTCATACGAGGTAGGCAAGCTGTTTTAGCAGTAGCCAGATCAGCTACAATCTTATTGAGGTCTTCTCCAAAGAGAGTGTCTCCCTTGAAAGGAAGCACCTCCAGGGTTTTCTTGGAATCCATATCCACCGACCAGGATCTCAACCAGCTGTATAAAGTATTACCTTGGAACTGGCTCTCCACTCCCCATTATCTGGTTATCATGGCTTCCTCCGCCAGTGTCCAGACTCGCTTGCTGAAGCTCGGCCACTTCTTCCTAGCAGCAGGCTCCTGGATCACTGGGCAGCAGAGGTGCTTGGGAGCCGGAAGGGGGCGGAGCAATCAGGCAGGCAGTTGCAGTGCTGCCCAGCTATCTGTGGTGTGAGAAGAAGCAGGGGCACCCCACCGCTGGCAGTGCTGCAGCTAGCGGTGGTGGCAGCGGCGAGGCTGCTGGGCTGGGTCTTGAAAAAGGTGGAAAGAAGGGTGTTACGGCATGGAATGTACAAACTGCGAGACCCTGCTGGTAGCGCCTTTGTCTATTTAGTAGGAAGGGCACGTAACAGCCGGGGGGCAATGGAGGAAGCCCCTTTAGGGCTGGAGCCCCTTCAGGGCTGGAGCCCGGCGGCAACTGACTCCGTTGTCTCTGGCAGTTCTGCCCCTGGACTAGAGGAATGGTCAAGAACATGGCAACATTTAATGCCAAAAAATGCAAAATCATACACGTCTCAAAAATGCAAAGGCTAACTATAATATTAAGGGCATTATAATGGCAAGAGGAAAGCTATCTAAGTATTACTATTTCAGGTGAGCAATGTAACAAAGCAATAGGAAAGGCAAGTCAGATGCTTGTTTGCATAGGTTAAAGAACCAGTAGCAGAAAAAAGTAATACAGGTTGAGTATCCCATATCCAAATATTCCGAAATACGGAATATTCCGAAATACGGACTTTTTTGAGTGAGACTGAGATAGTGAAACCTTTGTTTTTTGATGGCTCAGTGTACACAAACTTTGTTTAATACTCAAAGTTATTAAAAATATTGTATTAAATGAACTTCAGAGTGACTGTGTGTATAAGGTGTATATGACACATGAATGAATTCTGTGAATGTACACACACTTTGTTTAATGCACAAAGTTATAAAAAATATTGGCTAAAATGACCTTCAGGCTGTGTGTATAAGGTGTATATGAAACATAAATGCATTCTGTGCTTAGATTTAGGTCCCATCACCATAATATCTCGTTATGGTATGCAATTATTCCAAAATACAGAAAAATCCGATATCCAAAATTCCTCTGGTCCCAAGCATTTTGGATAAGGGATACTCAACCTGTAATGCCACTGTATAGGTCCTTGGTACAGCCACATTTAGAATCCTGTGTTCAGTTCCAGAAGCCATATCTCCAGAAGGCTGTAAATACATTAGGGCAACTAAAATTGTGCATGGCCTACATCACAAAACTTACCTGGAAATACTAAAAAATGTTGATGTGTATAGTTTGGAGAAGGGAAGAGGGAACATACAGTAATAGAAACATTTAAATATATAGGGAGGAATGTAATAGGGTGTGAGAATCAGAAAGTGAGAGATTTTGTGTTTTTTCCTGTTGTTTTTTTTTTTATTGTTTGTTTTTTAAAGTGGCAATCCTTTACATGGCAAAACCAGGTTGATATTTGCCATGTAAAGGATTGCCACCGTGGGCATGTGTAGAAGGGGCACTGCTACTGTTGGCATTATGTGTGTAAGCTGCACTGATATGGTGGTTATGTGTATAAAGGGCACTGCGACTGTGGGTATTATTATTATTATTATTATTAATATTACATGCGGTGTAATGACAATAAGATAGGGCTACTGTGTGGCGTATTTTGATTTGGGGTGCTATTGTGTGGCCATGCCCCTTCCTTGTGATACCACACCTTCTTTTTTTAAGGAGCGCACTGTCCCTTTATTAAGTATTGGAGAGAGGGCCCAAATTAATAGTTTGCAGGGAGGCGCCAAACACCCTAGCACTGGCCCTTTGGTAGGGGACAGGATTTGCTTCTGCTTGTGCACATATGTTATGATTGCCAGCCAACAGCACTGGTTTTGCCTATAACACTAACTATAAATATTTTGAATTGGTCCTGGACCACCAATCCAAGGCACCCCTGCAAGTGTCCTGAGGCACCCCAGGGTGCAGTTTGAGAACCACTGGTCTAGTGAGTACCCAGGATAATTATTGTAGCTGGTCTGCGGGTAACAGCTCTCAGATCCACTTCTAGAAAAAATGCAGCAATGTAATTTGAGTGACAAACTGCAGAGATGAACCCTTTCTGTGACTGCTGCACAGGGATCACACAAACTCTATTCATAGGGCTGACTTCACTTAGGGGAGATGTTCTCACCCCGCAAAGAAGTGCGAGTATATACCGCACTTACGGTACCATTGGATTTACAGATATTTTCTTGCAATACACTATGGGGGTCATTCTGAGTTGATAGCTCGCTAGCAGTTTTTAGCAGCCATGCAAACGCATTGTCGCTGCCCACTGGAGAGTGTATATTCACTTTGGAGAAGTGCGAACACTTGAGCAGCAGAGCGCCTGCAAAATCGTTTCAAAATAAGACCAGCACTGTAGTTACACTTCGTGTGCGTTGATTCTAACAACCGAGGGACGGCTTTTGATGTCACACACCCATCCAGCGAATGCCCAGCCACGTCTGCATTTCTTCTGCCACACCTGCATTTTTCCAAGCACTTCCTGAAAACGGTCAGTTGACACCCAGAAACGCCCTCTTTCTGTCAATCTCCTTGTGGCCTGTTCTGTGATTGGAATAATCGCTAGAACTAGTGCAAAACCACAATGGACTTTGTACCCGTACGATGCGCATGCACATTACGGAGCATGCGCATGCACAGATTAGCCATTTTTTTTCAACTGATTGCTACGCAGCGAACAACGGCAGCAAGCGATCAACTCGGAATGACCCCCTATATACATAGAAACATGGATTTTTACTGCAGGAATTATGGTTAGTTTAGGGGTATCGGTTAGGGTCAACAGAGGTGTAGCTAGGGGTCCAAGCGCCCCTGGCAAAGTAAGGGACTGGCGCCCCCCCTTTCGATAAAGCATTGCAGTCCATTGGCGGTTACCATGTTGGAGCCACAGCAACTGACCCCCTCCCCCACACGCTGCCCTACATCATCGGCTGGGATTCACTGTTGGTGTGAAGCCACTGGGAACATTCTGGTAGCATTAGCAGCAGTCTGTGTCATAGATAGGGAAGGCAGAAGGTTAACTAGCTAATAGCAGTCTGTTGGCAGCAGAGGCTGGGCGGGGGGCTGAGAATGAGCCAACGCTGATCAGTGTCCAGTCTGCTCAGACAAAAATATTTTGTGATCAGGGCTGGTTCTAGACCAAAGGAGCCAATGGCAAAAATTTCCTTTGGCACCCCCCTCCCCCCACACACTCACACACATACACACACACACACACACACACACACACACACACCAAAAAAGAACATATCTCAGTTTAACATAACGCTATGTGGTGCAAGGTGTGGAGCTGGTCACTTGTATCAGACCTCTGACATTTGCCTTTTCACCCATATTGCATACTTTTTCTTGCAGGTTGTGTCTTAATTCAAGAAGTGTTCTAAGTACTTCAGCTTAGTATCTTTACTGACCCCTCTTTACCCCACACTACATAACTGACCCCTCTATACCCTACACTACATCACTGACCTTTCTATAACCATCACTGCATTACTGACCCCTCAGAGATGTGCACTTGAAATTTTTCGGGTTTTGTGTTTTGGTTTTGGGTTCGGTTCCGCGGCCGTGTTTTGGGTTCGACCGCGTTTTGGCAAAACCTCACCGAATTTTTTTTGTCGGATTCGGGTGTGTTTTGGATTCGGGTGTTTTTTTTCAAAAAACACTAAAAAACAGCTTAAATCATAGAATTTGGGGGTCATTTTGATCCCAAAGTATTATTAACCTCAAAAACCATAATTTCCACTCATTTTCAGTCTATTCTGAACGCCTCACACCTCACAATATTATTTTTAGTCCGAAAATTTGCACCGAGGTCGCTGGATGACTAAGCTAAGCGACCCTAGTGGCCGACACAAACACCTGGCCCATCTAGGAGTGGCACTGCAGTGTCACGCAGGATGGCCCTTCCAAAAAACACTCCCCAAACAGCACATGACGCAAAGAAAAAAAGAGTCGCAATGAGGTAGCTGTGTGAGTAAGCTAAGCGACCCTAGCGGCCGACACAAACACCTGGCCCATCTAGGAGTGGCACTGCAGTGTCACGCAGGATGGCCCTTCCAAAAAACACTCCCCAAACAGCACATGACGCAAAGAAAAAAAGAGGCGCAATGAGGTAGCTGTGTGAGTAAGATAAGCGACCCTAGTGGCCGACACAAACACCTGGCCCATCTAGGAGTGGCACTGCAGTGTCACGCAGGATGGCCCTTCCAAAAAACACTCCCCAAACAGCACATGACGCAAAGAAAAAAAGAGGCGCAATGAGGTAGCTGTGTGAGTAAGCTAAGCGACCCTAGCGGCCGACACAAACACCTGGCCCATCTAGGAGTGGCACTGCAGTGTCACGCAGGATGGCCCTTCCAAAAAACACTCCCCAAACAGCACATGACGCAAAGAAAAAAAGAGGCGCAATGAGGTAGCTGTGTGAGTAAGATAAGCGACCCTAGTGGCCGACACAAACACCTGGCCCATCTAGGAGTGGCACTGCAGTGTCACGCAGGATGGCCCTTCCAAAAAACACTCCCCAAACAGCACATGACGCAAAGAAAAAAAGAGGCGCAATGAGGTAGCTGTGTGAGTAAGATAAGCGACCCTAGTGGCCGACACAAACACCTGGCCCATCTAGGAGTGGCACTGCAGTGTCACGCAGGATGGCCCTTCAAAAAAATACTCCCCAAACAGCACATGACGCAAAGAAAAATGAAAGAAAAAAGAGGTGCAAGATGGAATTGTCCTTGGGCCCTCCCACCCACCCTTATGTTGTATAAACAGGACATGCACACTTTAACCAACCCATCATTTCAGTGACAGGGTCTGCCACACGACTGTGACTGAAATGACGGGTTGGTTTGGACCCACACCAAAAAAGAAGCAATTAATCTCTCCTTGCACAAACTGGCTCTACAGAGGCAAGATGTCCACCTCATCATCATCCTCCGATATATCACCGTGTACATCCCCCTCCTCACAGATTATCAATTCGTCCCCACTGGAATCCACCATCTCAGCTCCCTGTGTACTTTGTGGAGGCAATTGCTGCTGGTCAATGTCTCCACGGAGGAATTGATTATAATTCATTTTAATGAACATCATCTTCTCCACATTTTCTGGAAGTAACCTCGTACGCCGATTGCTGACAAGGTGAGCTGCGGCACTAAACACTCTTTCGGAGTACACACTTGTGGGAGGGCAACTTAGGTAGAATAAAGCCAGTTTGTGCAAGGGCCTCCAAATTGCCTCTTTTTCCTGCCAGTATAAGTACGGACTGTCTGACGTGCCTACTTGGATGCGGTCACTCATATAATCCTCCACCATTCTTTCAATGGGGAGAGAATCATATGCAGTGCCAGTAGACGACATGTCCGACTCCGTAATAGTTGTCAGGTCCTTCAGTCCGGACCAGATGTCAGCATCAGCAGTCGCTCCAGACTGCCCTGCATCACCGCCAGCGGGTGGGCTCGGAATTCTGAGCCTTTTCCTCGCACCCCCAGTTGCGGGAGAATGTGAAGGAGGAGATGTTGACAGGTCGCGTTCCGCTTGACTTGACAATTTTCTCACCAGCAGGTCTTTGAACCCCAGCAGACTTGTGTGTGCCGGAAAGAGAGATCCAAGGTAGGTTTTAAATCTAGGATCGAGCACGGTGGCCAAAATGTAGTGCTCTGATTTCAACGGATTGACCACCCGTGAATCCTTGTTAAGCGAATTAAGGGCTCCATCCACAAGTCCCACATGCCTAGCGGAATCGCTCTGTGTTAGCTCCTCCTTCAATGTCTCCAGCTTCTTCTGCAAAAGCCTGATGAGGGGAATGACCTGACTCAGGCTGGCAGTGTCTGAACTGACTTCACGTGTGGCAAGTTCAAAGGGCAGCAGAACCTTGCACAACGTTGAAATCATTCTCCACTGCGCTTGAGACAGGTGCATTCCACCTCCTATATCGTGCTCAATTGTATAGGCTTGAATGGCCTTTTGCTTCTCCTCCAACCTCTGAAGCATATATAGGGTTGAATTCCACCTCGTTACCACTTCTTGCTTCAGATGATGGCAGGGCAGGTTCAGGCGTTTTTGGTGTTGCTCCAGTCTTCTGTACGTGGTGCCTGTACGCCGAAAGTGTCCCGCAATTCTTCTGGCCACCGACAGCATCTCTTGCACGCCCCTCTCGTTTTTTAAATAATTCTGCACCACCAAATTCAAGGTATGTGCAAAACATGGGACGTGCTGGAATTTGCCCATATTTAATGCACACACAATATTGCTGGCGTTGTCCGATGCCACAAATCCACAGGAGAGTCCAATTGGGGTAAGCCCTTCCGCAATGATCTTCCTCAGTTGCCGTAAGAGGTTTTCAGCTGTGTGCGTATTCTGGAAACCGGTGATACAAAGCGTAGCCTGCCTAGGAAAGAGTTGGCGTTTGCGAGATGCTGCTACTGGTGCCGCCGCTGCTGTTCTTGCGGCGGGAGTCCATACATCTACCCAGTGGGCTGTCACAGTCATATAGTCCTGACCCTGCCCTGCTCCACTTGTCCACATATCCGTGGTTAAGTGGACATTGGGTACAACTGCATTTTTTAGGACACTGGTGAGTCTTTTTCTGACGTCCGTGTACATTCTCGGTATCGCCTGCCTAAAGAAGTCGAACCTAGATGGTATTTGGTAACGGGGGCACACTACCTCAAGAAATTGTCTAGTTCCCTGTGAACTAACGGCGGATACCGGACGCACGTCTAACACCAACATAGTTGTCAAGGCCTCAGTTATCCGCTTTGCAACAGGATGACTGCTGTGATATTTCATCTTCCTCGCAAAGGACTGTTGGACAGTCAATTGCTTGGTGGAAGTAGTAAAAGTGGGCTTACGACTTCCCCTCTGGGATGACCATCGACTCCCAGCAGCAACAACAGCAGCGCCAGCAGCAGTAGGCGTTACACGCAAGGATGCATCGGAGGAATCCCAGGCAGGAGAGGACTCGTCAGAATTGCCAGTGACATGGCCTGCAGGACTATTGGCATTCCTGGGGAAGGAGGAAATTGACACTGAGGGAGTTGGTGGGGTGGTTTGCGTGAGCTTGGTTACAAGAGGAAGGGATTTACTGGTCAGTGGACTGCTTCCGCTGTCGCCCAAAGTTTTTGAACTTGTCACTGACTTATTATGAATGCGCTGCAGGTGACGTATAAGGGAGGATGTTCCGAGGTGGTTAACGTCCTTACCCCTACTTATTACAGCTTGACAAAGGCAACACACGGCTTAACACCTGTTGTCCGCATTTCTGTTGAAATACTTCCACACCGAAGAGCTGATTTTTTTGGTATTTTCACCAGGCATGTCAATGGCCATATTCCTCCCACGGACAACAGGTGTCTCCCCGGGTGCCTGACTTAAACAAACCACCTCACCATCAGAATCCTCCTGGTCAATTTCCTCCCCAGCGCCAGCAACACCCATATCCTCCTCATCCTGGTGTACTTCAACACTGACATCTTCAATCTGACTATCAGGAACTGGACTGCGGGTGCTCCTTCCAGCACTTGCAGGGGGCGTGCAAATGGTGGAAGGCGCATGCTCTTCACGTCCAGTGTTGGGAAGGTCAGGCATCGCAACCGACACAATTGGACTCTCCTTGTGGATTTGGGATTTCGTAGAACGCACAGTTCTTTGCTGTGCTTTTGCCAGCTTGAGTCTTTTCATTTTTCTAGCGAGAGGCTGAGTGCTTCCATCCTCATGTGAAGCTGAACCACTAGCCATGAACATAGGCCAGGGCCTCAGCCGTTCCTTGCCACTCCGTGTGGTAAATGGCATATTGGCAAGTTTACGCTTCTCCGACAACAATTTTATTTTAGATTTTTGAGTCCTTTTTTTACTGATATTTGGTGTTTTGGATTTTACATGCTCTGTACTATGACATTGGGCATCGGCCTTGGCAGACAACGTTGCTGGCATTTCATCGTCTCGGCCATGACTAGTGGCAGCAGCTTCAGCACGAGGTGGAAGTCGATCTTGATCTTTCCCTATTTTTGGAACCTCAACATTTTTGTTCTCCATATTTTAATAGGCACAACTAAAAGGCACCTCAGGTAAACAATGGAGATGGATGGATACTAGTATACTTATGGATGACGAGCGACTGCCGACACAAAGGTAGCTACAGCCGTGGACTACCGTACTGTGTCTGCTGCTAATATAGACTGGATGATAATGAGATAAAATTAAAATATATATATATATATATCACACTAGTACTGCAGCCGGACAGGTATATATTATGTAATGACGGACCTGCTGGACACTGTCTGTCAGCACTGCAGACTCCTAAAGTAAGCTACTAGTATCAAGAAGATAGAAAAAAAAAAAAACACGGGTAGGTGGTATACAATTATGGATGGACGAGCGACTGCCGACACAGAGGTAACTACAGCCGTGGACTACCGTACTGTGTCTGCTGCTAATATAGACTGGATGATAATGAGATAAAATTAAAATATATATATATATCACACTAGTACTGCAGCCGGACAGGTATATATTATGTTATGACGGACCTGCTGGACACTGTCTGTCAGCACTGCAGACTCCTAAAGTAAGCTACTAGTATCAAGAAGATAGAAAAAAAAAACCACGGGTAGGTGGTATACAATTATGGATGGACGAGCGACTGCCGACACAGAGGTAGCTACAGCCGTGGACTACCGTACTGTGTCTGCTGCTAATATAGACTGGATGATAATGAGATAAAATTAAAATATATATATATATATATATATATCACACTAGTACTGCAGCCGGACAGGTATATATTATGTAATGACGGACCTGCTGGACACTGTCTGTCAGCACTGCAGACTCCTAAAGTAAGCTACTAGTATCAAGAAGATAGAAAAAAAAAACCACGGTTAGGTGGTATACAATTATGGATGGACGAGCGACTGCCGACACAGAGGTAGCTACAGCCGTGGACTACCGTACTGTGTCTGCTGCTAATATAGACTGGATGATAATGAGATAAAATTAAAATATATATATATATTATATATCACACTAGTACTGCAGCCGGACAGGTATATATTATGTAATGACGGACCTGCTGGACACTGTCTGTCAGACTCAGCAATGCAGACTCCTAAAGTAAGCTACTAGTATCAAGAAGATAGAAAAAAAAAACCACGGGTAGGTGGTATACAATTATGGATGGACGAGCGACTGCCGACACAGAGGTAGCTACAGCCATGGACTACCGTACTGTGTCTGCTGCTAATATAGACTGGATGATAATGAGATAAAATTAAAATATATATATATATATATCACACTAGTACTGCAGCCGGACAGGTATATATTATGTAATGACGGACCTGCTGGACACTGTCTGCAGAATGCGTTTATAAAAACACCACACGACGAGTGTTTAACTTTTTCAGGCAGACAATCACAATATACTGGTGGTCAGCAGACAATCACAATACTGGTGGTCAGTGGTCACTGGTCAGTCACACTGGCAGTGGCACTCTGGCAGCAAAAGTGTGCACTGTACTTAAAATATGTACTCCTGCTATAACTGCTCCCCAGTCTCCCCCACAATTAAGCTGTGTGAGCAGTGAGCACTCAGCACAGTCAGATAATGATATACAGTATTACATATAATGCAGCACACTGGGCTGAGCACAGATATGGTATGTGACTGTGTCACACTGTGTATCGTTTTTTTTCAGGCAGAGAACGGATTAATTAAACTGGTGGTCACTGGTCACACTATCAGCAGCAAGTAGTACTCCTCCTAATAATATGCTCCCCAAAATTTGTGTCTCTCTCTAGTACTCTAGTCTAAACGGAGAGGACGCCAGCCACGTCCTCTCCCTATCAATCTCAATGCACGTGTGAAAATGGCGGCGACGCGCGGCTCCTTATATAGAATCCGAGTCTCGCGATAGAATACGAGCCCCGCGAGAATCCGACAGCGGGATGATGACGTTCGGGCGCGCTCGGGTTAACCGAGCAAGGCGGGAAGATCCGAGTCGCTCGGCCCCGTGTAAAAAAACCTGAAGTTTGGGCGGGTTCGGATTCCGAGGAACCGAACCCGCTCATCTCTACCCTCTATACAGTACACTGACCTCTATATACCTGCTAGTACATCCCTGATGCCTATATTCCCTAAGCTAAATCCCTGACGCCTCTATTCCCTACGCTACATCCCTGACGCCTCTATTCCCTATGCTACATCCCTGACGCCTCTATACCCTACGCTACATCCCTGATGCCTCTATTCCCTACGCTACATTCCTGATGCCTCTATAACCTACGCTACATCCCTGACGCCTCTATACCCTACGCTACATCCCTGACGCCTCTATACAGTACAATGCATTACTGATCCCTCTAGACCATACATCCTCATTACATCAGAGAGATAGTGAAACACTGGAAAAAATAAGGATAAAGTGGACTACAGAAACTGATGCTCTAAACAAAGGAGAGAGAGAGAGAGAGAGAGAGAGAGAGAGAAAAGCACAAGGGAAAGTGGGCAATCGGAACACCATAGAGAGAGGAGAGATAGAAATGCCTGAAAAAGTAAAGGGGGTTGGGTATGGCATCCGGCGCTCGGGATTCCAGCAGTCACATGATACCTAATCCTAACCCTCTGGGGGGGGTGGCGGATAGGGCTAACCCTCAGGGGGTGGCAGCTAGGACTAACCCCCCCCCCCTCCTAGTGCCTTCCCTAACACCCCCTCCCCCGGTCCTAACCCTCCCTCCAATACTCGCCTTCGGGATGTTGGCTGTCTGTGTGCCGGCACCAGTCTCCCAAGTGGTGTCAGGATTCCAACATCGGTCAAATGACCGCCGGTATACCGTCTGCCGGGATGGTAAATGTATCCTGAGGACAGGTAGTGAGTGTGGAGGGATAGGTGGTTCAGTAAAATGTAACAGCTCAAACTGCGATCATTCACTGATAAATTGATTTATAGCTCTCCCTTTTTAACCATTGCAGTCATAAAAGCAATGTTTTTCAAACTTTTAAATAAAGCTTGTTAGCATCCCCAGCACACTGTATATGCTGGGAGATGTAGTTCTCAATATGAAAACATTTAATTACTGTATGAACTCTAATTCCCCAACTGAAACCTCTCACAAACACACACTCCTAAATCTAGTACACACACACACACATTTCCCCAGTACTGACAACTCTCATCACTTCCACACACTGACAACTCCCTCCTGCTCCTCTCCCCACTGACACTGACAGCTCCCTCACAGTCACACACATCCTCCACCCCCCCACCCCCCCACACACACACTGATAGCACACATGCACAAATCCCCCCCTCCTCGACACTAACTGTCACGGACTGCTTGGGCAGCAGGGGGCAGGCTCTGACTTGAAGTGCTGAAATTCAACAGCTCTCTCGAACTTGCAAGGCATGGCTGTGCAGCTGTCTCCAGCCATCTCCTTGCCCACTGTGTAATTTGTGGCGTTCTCTGATGTTCCCCGCTCTGCCTCTACAACCGGCACATAATGTACAGCAGTGGTGACTCCTGAGTATGGGCCTGGAGAACTCCGCCTACCGGGGGGTAGGGATTAATAATTTTAAAGGGGCAGAGCTAGGAGTGAAGCAGTGGACAGCAGTTGAGGGGCGTTTCAAACTGTAACAGGGTTGGGACAATTTCAGTATCCTTCCCTCACCGTCTAATTGGTCAGTCCCACGCTGATTGCCATAGCGCCCTTTCGAGACTGCAGAACTCTATCCCTTAGCCACGGTTGGCACAGCTGGATGGTGCCCCTGGCAAGTGCCATCCTGGCCAAGGGGTAGATACGCCCCTGAGGGTCAGGGCCAGCAACAGAAATCTCGGGGCCCAGTACACTGATATCTCTGGGGCCCCCTCAACCCCCCCTTAACTTGGCAGAGGGATCTTTAAAAAAAAATGGAGCCTTTGACTCGGACCGTCAGTGAGGCCGGCAGGTGGTTTTCATACTGGGCTATCCAGCTCTTCGGTGGCGGTGGCAGGGACATTCAGAAAAGGGCCAGCACAGCAACATGCATAATAATGGCAATACAGTATGGACCACAGGGACTGGACAATGTGATGGGGTAAAAGGAGGGGGGAGGGTTTAGTTGGCCTGTTAATTGTTTTCCTGCTTAAATTGAGCAGTTGGTGGATACACTTTAAAAAGCAATATTGGCACTGTGGCCCCATTATTTCTGTTCTTAATACTTGGAGCCCTGAACAAGTGTCCCCTTTGTCCCCCCTGTCACCGGGCCTGTTCAGGCGTTACCTATGGAGAAGCTGCGACATGACATCCTAGGACACGATACTGCACCATGCATCACCATTATATTTCAGTGTGCCTTGTCAATATTTAAATCTTGTTCTGTGTGACGTGAGTTGTAAATGGTTGAAAATCTCTGTGCTACAGTATCATCACCATGTAGTTATAACAACACCGCAAAACCACCAAAAGACGTGTTTTGGTAGAGGGACTGCTGGAGGGGCCCATTGGGGCCCCCAGTTTGCTACCCCACCCCAGTATACCTGTGCTGTAGCCAGTGGAAGGGGCACTATCTTCCCGGTGATCTCTTCGGGAAGATGGTGCCGCACATAGAAAGCAAAGACTCTGGCTGCACTCTCCTGCCCTCGCTCTAAGCAAGGTGATCGGGCCACAAAAGGACCCCTGTCGGACCCCGGCCTGTGGGTCACAAAAGGATGCATTGGGGGCGGCATGCGGCCCATGGGTTTGACACCCCTGCCCTAGAGTATCACAATTTGTTTCACGGCACCCCTAGGCCAAAGTTTTTTTTATTGAGAAATTCAGAAAAAAATATAAAATTAAGTAAATTGTGTTTATAGCATGTCATCCTCAGGTTCAGTTATGTTGTGAGGGAATGGTTTTGCCAATTTAATAAAGTATAAATAATTTTAATTGGTCCTGGACCACCAAACTATGCTACCAGTGCAAGAACCCCAGTTTGGAAACTACTGCCATAAAATAAACCTTTTTTGTTTTTTTTAAACTACATGTAATACACCTTAGAGCTCAGTTCCTAAAAGGTTTTAAACCTTTGCATACAGTAAACTACACATATTTAAAAATCCTACACCGGGCACAAGTGCTCACGGGCCAATTTCATGGCAGTCTCGGATAGGAGGGCATTGTGGATTCACCAAGGGAATGCTGATGCTGACTCCAAGAAGAAAGGGAGTCTCTTCCCTATGAAGGTGAAGCCTTGTTTGGCGACGGCTTAGTTAATTTGATCTCGGCAGCTCCCGCAGGTAAGTCGTCCTTCTTGCCCTATGTTCCCTCTCAACGGATGAAGACGCATCATTATCTGACGCAGTCATTTCGGCCCAATAGATATGCAAGAAGTTAAGATTCCCCTTTCTTTGCAGGTAGAGGAAGGAAAAGAGGGAAGAGGTCTGTAGCCTCTTCAAGATCGCAGGAGCAGAGATCGTCCTCTGCTTTTGCCAAATCCACTGCATGACGCTGGGGCTCTCTTGCAGGAGCCCGCACCAGTGGGGGGCACGTCTAAAACTCTTCAGTCAGTTCTGGATTCATTCGGACCTGGACTCGTGGGCTTTACAAATAGTGTCCCAAGGGTACAAACTGGGGTTTCAAGACGTTCCCCCTCACCGATTGTTCAAATCAGCCTTAGTCAGCAGGGAGAAGGTTTTTATTCAAGCCTCTTCGTGGTCCCGAAGCCGGACGGCTCAGTCAGACCAATCTTAAATCTGAAATCCCTTAATTTCTACCTAAAGAAATTCAATTTCAAGATGGAATCTCTCAGGGTAGTGATCTCCAGTCCGGGGGATAAAGGAGATTTCATGGTTTTGGTAGACATAAAGGATGCCTACTTATATGACAAAAACAAACTACATTGTCACCAGAAGAGCAATACAAAATGTACAAGTGATATATTAAAATCATCTTTCCAGCTTGAATTTCAATGATGCATTGGGGCAACGATTTTGTGAGAAACATCTTCACCCTTAAATAAAGATTTTCTTAATTCCTTACCTGTGTGCTAATTAGATATCACCTTGTTTTCACATTAAACAGACTTCCACAAGAGAAAGCAGCAAGGATGCAGTGGCGTTAATGTTTCCTGGTGTCAACCTGTATTATTTCAGTAGACATTGAAATGAGGATGCATCTTGCTGCCTTTCCAATGAAGCAAGTTTAATTTAGTAATAGGTGAAAAACCATCCCTACAAAGGTGTTAATCAGAGACTTGGCTTTGTGGACACTTTTCAGAGAACAAATTTGTTAGCATAAAAATAAAGCCAGAAAATGAAGAGCTGTTTAATCACGCAATTTGATTTTTTTGCCAGCATATTTCTTTTTCTCTGCAACCCACTGCTAAATTGTGCTTCCTAGATGTTTTTATAAAATCACTGAATCAAATCTAACTCTGATTACATCAGAGAAGGCCAGGTACCCTACACCATAACAGGGGGTATGAAATTTGACTTGTCTACTTAAAGATCACCAAAATCTGATAACAAGGTCAATTAGGTCCCAGGGTGGGATTGAACCACCAACCTTTTGGTTAATAGCCATACATACTAACTGATTGCGCCACAGAGACACTTTGCAAAAGTTCCTACTGACAAAGGCTAATAAGCATTCATCTAAAACGTTTCCTAGAAAAACTTTAAAAAGTCAATAATCTGGAGAGTTTTTGTAAGATGTTTCTTCCATCAACCAACGAAGAAACACATTGGTACTTTCCCATGATGAGTGAGTGCTTCAGGATCTCTTGCACTTACATGTGCAGCAGAGTACTGCAATGGAAGCATGCTGGGCCCATAACCCAGAGGTAGGCAGATTGAAACTATCCTCTGCTATATGCATTTTTTTTTGTTAATTAAAGTAATCCAAAACTGGGATTGATATTTTGGCTCTTTTATTTTTACTTAAAGTACAATAACTTTTACCATTTTAATTTGTTTTAATAGTATATTGACAGTATTGTTTTCTTTCAAAAATCCACTTCATTTTCTTTACCCTATTATTAAAATGGTAATTGACAAAAACAAACTACATTGTCACCAGAAGAGCAATACAAAATGTACAAGTGATATATTAAAATTATCTTTCCAGCTTGAATTTCAATGATGCATTGGGGCAACGATTTTGTGAGAAACATCTTCACCCTTAAATAAAGATTTTCTTAATTCCTTACCTGTGTGCTAATTAGATATCACCTTGTTTTCACATTAAACAGACTTCCACATGAGAAAGCAGCAAGGATGCAGTGGCGTTAATGTTTCCTGGTGTCAACCTGTATTATTTCAGTAGACATTGAAATGAGGATGCATCTTGCTGCCTTTCCAATGAAGCAAGTTTAATTTAGTAATAGGTGAAAAACCATCCCTACAAAGGTGTTAATCAGAGACTTGGCTTTGTGGACACTTTTCAGAGAACAAATTTGTTAGCATAAAAATAAAGCCAGAAAATGAAGAGCTGTTTAATCACGCAATTTGATTTTTTTGCCAGCATATTTCTTTTTCTCTGCAACCCACTGCTGAATTGTGCTTCCTAGATGTTTTTATAAAATCACGGAATCAAATCTAACTCTGATTACATCAGAGAAGGCCAGGTACCCTACACCATAACAGGGGGTATGAAATTTGACTTGTCTACTTAAAGATCACCAAAATCTGATAACAAGGTCAATTAGGTCCCTGGGTGGGATTGAACCACCAACCTTTTGGTTAATAGCCATACATACTAACTGATTGCGCCACAGAGACACTTTGCAAAAGTTCATACTGACAAAGGCTAATAAGCATTCATCTAAAACGTTTCCTAGAAAAACTTTAAAAAGTCAATAATCTGGAGAGATTTTGTAAGATGTTTCTTCCATCAACCAACGAAGAAACACATTGGTACTTTCCCATGATGAGTGAGTGCTTCAGGATCTCTTGCACTTACATGTGCAGCAGAGTACTGCAATGGAAGCATGCTGGGCCCATAACCCAGAGGTAGGCAGATTGAAACTATCCTCTGCTATATGCATTTTTTTTTGTTAATTAAAGTAATCCAAAACTGGGATTGATATTTTGGCTCTTTTATTTTTACTTAAAGTACAATAACTTTTACCATTTTAATTTGTTTTAATAGTATATTGACAGTATTGTTTTCTTTCAAAAATCCACTTCATTTTCTTTACCCTATTATTAAAACGGTAATTGACAAAAACAAACTACATTGTCACCAGAAGAGCAATACAAAATGTACAAGTGATATATTAAAATCATCTTTCCAGCTTGAATTTCAATGATGCATTGGGGCAACGATTTTGTGAGAAACATCTTCACCCTTAAATAAAGATTTTCTTAATTCCTTACCTGTGTGCTAATTAGATATCACCCTGTTTTCACATTAAACAGACTTCCACATGAGAAAGCAGCAAGGATGCAGTGGCGTTAATGTTTCCTGGTGTCAACCTGTATTATTTCAGTAGACATTGAAATGAGGATGCATCTTGCTGCCTTTCCAATGAAGCAAGTTTAATTTAGTAATAGGTGAAAAACCATCCCTACAAAGGTGTTAATCAGAGACTTGGCTTTGTGGACACTTTTCAGAGAACAAATTTGTTAGCATAAAAATAAAGCCAGAAAATGAAGAGCTGTTTAATCACTCAAATGGATTTTTTTGCCAGCATATTTCTTTTTCTCTGCAACCCACTGCTAAATTGTGCTTCCTAGCTGTTTTTATAAAATCACTGAATCAAATCTAACTCTGATTACATCAGAGAAGGCCAGGTACCCTACACCATAACAGGGGGTTTGAAATTTTGACTTGTCTACTTAAAGATCACCAAAATCTGATAACAAGGTCAATTACGTACCTGGGTGGGATTGAACCACAAACCTTTTGGTTAATAGCCGTACACACTAACTGATTGCGCCACAGAGACACATTGCGGAAGTATATACTGACAAGGGCTAATAAGCATTCATCTAAAACGTTTCCTAGAAAAACTATCTATGCCCCATTATAGAGATCGGGCATTTCAATTTGTTGCGCCTGCGCAGTGGCCGCCAGCAGGGGGTGTACTAGAGTGCCTTCTCTTGAGAGCCGCAATATGGCCGCCTTCTCCCCGGTTATTCTGTAAATAGGAAAATAACCTCACAGGTTCACATAGGGCAGAGTTGCCACTACTAGTGCAGGGCTGTAACTTACAGTACTAAGGAAAAGCCATATACTAAAGCGGCACGGTGACCTCACTCCTCTCAGAGACACCAGGGCGCAGCACACTGGTACACACACCTGTTAGCTCAGGGCAGCACTATAGGACCCACTGGGAGACTGGCTGGCTGGTCTCCGTCTCTGCTGCCTATAGAACTTCCACCTCTGTTATATATCAGGGCTGCTGTCCTGTTGTTATGATTCCAATACTCTGGTCTGGGGATATCTTATAGCAAGGACCTGAGTACTGGAACGTAATGCTTGGAAAGGGAGTGGGAACGGGAATAGCCCCTGGCGCCCTATCTCCGTTGTCTCGTCCGTGCTGTCAGAAATCTCTTGCGAGACTATGGTTGCTTGGGCCCATGGCAGCCGCGTTTGAAGGGCGGATTACGTCTGCCCAACTCCGATGCCCCCTCAGGTCTTAATGGGAGACAAAGAGAAATCCGAGACAGGGTGATAACAAGGGGCCCTCTACTAAACAATAGAGATGAGCGCCTGAAATTTTTCGGGTTTTGTGTTTTGGTTTTGGGTTCGGTTCCGCAGCCGTGTTTTGGGTTCGAACGCGTTTTGGCAAAACCTCACCGAATTATTTTTGTCGGATTCGGGTGTGTTTTGGATTCGGGTGTTTTTTTCAAAAAACCCTAAAAAACAGCTTAAATCATAGAATTTGGGGGTAATTTTGATCCCAAAGTATTATTAACCTCAAAAAACATAATTTACACTCATTTTCAGCCTATTCTGAACACATCACACCTCACAATATTATTTTTAGTCCTAAAATTTGCACCGAGGTCGCTGTGTGAGTAAGATAAGCGACCCTAGTGGCCGACACAAACACCGGGCCCATCTAGGAGTGGCACTGCAGTGTCACGCAGGATGTCCCTTCCAAAAAACCCTCCCCAAACAGCACATGACGCAAAGAAAAAAAGAGGCGCAATGAGGTAGCTGTGTGAGTAAGATTAGCGACCCTAGTGGCCGACACAAACACCGGGCCCATCTAGGAGTGGCACTGCAGTGTCACGCAGGATGGCCCTTCCAAAAAACCCTCCCCAAACAGCACATGACGCAAAGAAAAAAAGAGGCGCAATGAGGTAGCTGTGTGAGTAAGATTAGCGACCCTAGTGGCCGACACAAACACCGGGCCCATCTAGGAGTGGCACTGCAGTGTCACGCAGGATGGCCCTTCCAAAAAACCCTCCCCAAACAGCACATGACGCAAAGAAAAAAAGAGGCGCAATGAGGTAGCTGACTGTGTGAGTAAGATTAGCGACCCTAGTGGCCGACACAAACACCGGGCACATCTAGGAGTGGCACTGCAGTGTCACGCAGGATGTCCCTTCCAAAAAACCCTCCCCAAACAGCACATGACGCAAAGAAAAAAAGAGGCGCAATGAGGTAGCTGTGTGAGTAAGATTAGCGACCCTAGTGGCCGACACAAACACCGGGCACATCTAGGAGTGGCACTGCAGTGTCACGCAGGATGTCCCTTCCAAAAAACCCTCCCCAAACAGCACATGACGCAAAGAAAAAAAGAGGCGCAATGAGGTAGCTGTGTGAGTAAGATTAGCGACCCTAGTGGCCGACACAAACACCGGGCCCATCTAGGAGTGGCACTGCAGTGTCACGCAGGATGTCCCTTCCAAAAAACCCTCCCCAATCAGCACATGATGCAAAGAAAAAGAAAAGAAAAAAGAGGTGCAAGATGGAATTATCCTTGGGCCCTCCCACCCACCCTTATGTTGTATAAACAAAACAGGACATGCACACTTTAACCAACCCATCATTTCAGTGACAGGGTCTGCCACACGACTGTGACTGATATGACGGGTTGGTTTGGACCCCCCCCAAAAAAGAAGCAATTAATCTCTCCTTGCACAAACTGGCTCTACAGAGGCAAGATGTCCACCTCATCTTCACCCTCCGATATATCACCGTGTACATCCCCCTCCTCACAGATTATCAATTCGTCCCCACTGGAATCCACCATCTCAGCTCCCTGTGTACTTTGTGGAGGCAATTGCTGCTGGTCAATGTCTCCGCGGAGGAATTGATTATAATTCATTTTAATGAACATCATCTTCTCCACATTTTCTGGATGTAACCTCGTACGCCGATTGCTGACAAGGTGAGCGGCGGCACTAAACACTCTTTCGGAGTACACACTTGTGGGAGGGCAACTTAGGTAGAATAAAGCCAGTTTGTGCAAGGGCCTCCAAATTGCCTCTTTTTCCTGCCAGTATAAGTACGGACTGTGTGACGTGCCTACTTGGATGCGGTCACTCATATAATCCTCCACCATTCTATCAATGTTGAGAGAATCATATGCAGTGACAGTAGACGACATGTCCGTAATCGTTGTCAGGTCCTTCAGTCCGGACCAGATGTCAGCATCAGCAGTCGCTCCAGACTGCCCTGCATCACCGCCAGCGGGTGGGCTCGGAATTCTGAGCCTTTTCCTCGCACCCCCAGTTGCGGGAGAATGTGAAGGAGGAGATGTTGACAGGTCGCGTTCCGCTTGACTTGACAATTTTGTCACCAGCAGGTCTTTCAACCCCAGCAGACCTGTGTCTGCCGGAAAGAGAGATCCAAGGTAGGCTTTAAATCTAGGATCGAGCACGGTGGCCAAAATGTAGTGCTCTGATTTCAACAGATTGACCACCCGTGAATCCTTGTTAAGCGAATTAAGGGCTGCATCCACAAGTCCCACATGCCTAGCGGAATCGCTCCCTTTTAGCTCCTTCTTCAATGCCTCCAGCTTCTTCTGCAAAAGCCTGATGAGGGGAATGACCTGACTCAGGCTGGCAGTGTCTGAACTGACTTCACGTGTGGCAAGTTCAAAGGGCATCAGAACCTTGCACAACGTTGAAATCATTCTCCACTGCACTTGAGACAGGTGCATTCCATCTCCTATATCGTGCTCAATTGTATAGGCTTGAATGGCCTTTTGCTGCTCCTCCAACCTCTGAAGCATATAGAGGGTTGAATTCCACCTCGTTACCACTTCTTGCTTCAGATGATGGCAGGGCAGGTTCAGTAGTTTTTGGTGGTGCTCCAGTCTTCTGTACGTGGTGCCTGTACGCCGAAAGTGTCCCGCAATTTTTCTGGCCACCGACAGCATCTCTTGCACGCCCCTGTCATTTTTAAAAAAATTCTGCACCACCAAATTCAAGGTATGTGCAAAACATGGGACGTGCTGGAATTTGCCCATATTTAATGCACACACAATATTGCTGGCGTTGTCCGATGCCACAAATCCACAGGAGAGTCCAATTGGGGTAAGCCATTCCGCGATGATCTTCCTCAGTTGCCGTAAGAGGTTTTCAGCTGTGTGCGTATTCTGGAAAGCGGTGATACAAAGCGTAGCCTGCCTAGGAAAGAGTTGGCGTTTGCGAGATGCTGCTACTGGTGCCGCCGCTGCTGTTCTTGCGGCGGGAGTCCATACATCTACCCAGTGGGCTGTCACAGTCATATAGTCCTGACCCTGCCCTGCTCCACTTGTCCACATGTCCGTGGTTAAGTGGACATTGGGTACAACTGCATTTTTTAGGACACTGGTGAGTCTTTTTCTGACGTCCGTGTACATTCTCGGTATCGCCTGCCTAGAGAAGTGGAACCTAGATGGTATTTGGTAACGGGGGCACACTGCCTCAATAAATTGTCTAGTTCCCTGTGAACTAACGGCGGATACCGGACGCACGTCTAACACCAACATAGTTGTCAAGGACTCAGTTATCCGCTTTGCAGTAGGATGACTGCTGTGATATTTCATCTTCCTCGCAAAGGACTGTTGAACAGTCAATTGCTTACTGGAAGTAGTACAAGTGGGCTTACGACTTCCCCTCTGGGATGACCATCGACTCCCAGCGGCAACAACAGCAGCGCCAGCAGCAGTAGGCGTTACACGCAAGGATGCATCGGAGGAATCCCAGGCAGGAAAGGACTCGTCAGACTTGCCAGTGACATGGCCTGCAGGACTATTGGCATTCCTGGGGAAGGAGGAAATTGACACTGAGGGAGTTGGTGGGGTGGTTTGCGTGAGCTTGGTTACAAGAGGAAGGGATTTACTGGTCAGTGGACTGCTTCCGCTGTCACCCAAAGTTTTTGAACTTGTCACTGACTTATTATGAATGCGCTGCAGGTGACGTATAAGGAAGGATGTTCCGAGGTGGTTAACGTCCTTACCCCTACTTATTACAGCTTGACAAAGGGAACACACGGCTTGACACCTGTTGTCCGCATTTCTGGTGAAATACCTCCACACCGAAGAGCTGATTTTTTTGGTATTTTCACCTGGCATGTCAACGGCCATATTCCTCCCACGGACAACAGGTGTCTCCCCGGGTGCCTGACTTAAACAAACCACCTCACCATCAGAATCCTCCTGGTCAATTTCCTCCCCAGCGCCAGCAACACCCATATCCTCCTCATCCTGGTGTACTTCAACACTGACATCTTCAATCTGACTATCAGGAACTGGACTGCGGGTGCTCCTTCCAGCACTTGCAGGGGGCATGCAAATAGTGGAAGGCGCATGCTCTTCACGTCCAGTGTTGGGAAGGTCAGGCATCGCAAACGACACAATTGGACTCTCCTTGTGGATTTGGGATTTCAAAGAACGCACAGTTCTTTGCGGTGCTTTTGCCAGCTTGAGTCTTTTCAGTTTTCTAGCGAGAGGCTGAGTGCTTCCATCCTCATGTGAAGCTGAACCACTAGCCATGAACATAGGCCAGGGCCTCAGCCGTTCCTTGCCACTCCGTGTGGTAAATGGCATATTGGCAAGTTTACGCTTCTCCTCCGACAATTTTATTTTAGGTTTTGGAGTCCTTTTTTTTCTGATATTTGGTGTTTTGGATTTGACATGCTCTGTACTATGACATTGGGCATCGGCCTTGGCAGACGACGTTGCTGGCATTTCATCGTCTCGGCCATGACTAGTGGCAGCAGCTTCAGCACGAGGTGGAAGTGGATCTTGATCTTTCCCTAATTTTGGAACCTCAACTTTTTTGTTCTCCATATTTTATAGGCAGAACTAAAAAGCACCTCAGGTAAACAATGGAGATGGATGGATTGGATAGTTTACTAGTATACAATTATGGACGGACTGCCACGGTTAGGTGGTATAAAAAAACCACGGTTAGGTGGTATATATTATAATAATAATACAATTATGGATGGACGGACTGCCTGCCGACTGCCGACACAGAGGTAGCCACAGCCGTGAACTACCGCACTGTACACTGGTTGATAAAGAGATAGTAGTATACTCGTAACAACTAGTATGACACTATGACGACGGTATAAAGAATGAAAAAAAAACCACGGTTAGGTGGTATATATTATAATAATAATACAATTATGGATGGACGGACTGCCTGCCGACTGCCGACACAGAGGTAGCCACAGCCGTGAACTACCGCACTGTACACTGGTTGATAAAGAGATAGTAGTATACTCGTAACAACTAGTATGACACTATGACGACGGTATAAAGAATGAAAAAAAAAACACGGTTAGGTGGTATATATTATAATAATAATACAATTATGGATGGACGGACTGCCTGCCGACTGCCGACACAGAGGTAGCCACAGCCGTGAACTACCGCACTGTACACTGGTTGATAAAGAGATAGTAGTATACTCGTAACAACTAGTATGACACTATGACGACGGTATAAAGAATGAAAAAAAAAACACGGTTAGGTGGTATATATTATAATAATAATACAATTATGGATGGACGGACTGCCTGCCGACTGCCGACACAGAGGTAGCCACAGCCGTGAACTACCGCACTGTACACTGGTTGATAAAGAGATAGTAGTATACTCGTAACAACTAGTATGACACTATGACGACGGTATAAAGAATGGAAAAAAAACCACGGTTAGGTGGTATATATTATAATAATAATACAATTATGGATGGACGGACTGCCTGCCGACTGCCGACACAGAGGTAGCCACAGCCGTGAACTACCGCACTGTACACTGGTTGATAAAGAGATAGTAGTATACTCGTAACAACTAGTATGACACTATGACGACGGTATAAAGAATGGAAAAAAAACCACGGTTAGGTGGTATATATTATAATAATAATACAATTATGGATGGACGGACTGCCTGCCGACTGCCGACACAGAGGTAGCCACAGCCGTGAACTACCGCACTGTACACTGGTTGATAAAGAGATAGTAGTATACTCGTAACAACTAGTATGACACTATGACGACGGTATAAAGAATGGAAAAAAAACCACGGTTAGGTGGTATATATTATAATAATAATACAATTATGGATGGACGGACTGCCTGCCGACTGCCGACACAGAGGTAGCCACAGCCGTGAACTACCGCACTGTACACTGGTTGATAAAGAGATAGTAGTATACTCGTAACAACTAGTATGACACTATGACGACGGTATAAAGAATGGAAAAAAAACCACGGTTAGGTGGTATATATTATAATAATAATACAATTATGGATGGACGGACTGCCTGCCGACTGCCGACACAGAGGTAGCCACAGCCGTGAACTACCGCACTGTACACTGGTTGATAAAGAGATAGTAGTATACTCGTAACAACTAGTATGACACTATGACGACGGTATAAAGAATGAAAAAAAAACCACGGTTAGGTGGTATATATTATAATAATAATACAATTATGGATGGACGGACTGCCTGCCGACTGCCGACACAGAGGTAGCCACAGCCGTGAACTACCGCACTGTACACTGGTTGATAAAGAGATAGTAGTATACTCGTAACAACTAGTATGACACTATGACGACGGTATAAAGAATGAAAAAAAAACCACGGTTAGGTGGTATATATTATAATAATAATACAATTATGGATGGACGGACTGCCTGCCGACTGCCGACACAGAGGTAGCCACAGCCGTGAACTACCGCACTGTACACTGGTTGATAAAGAGATAGTAGTATACTCGTAACAACTAGTATGACACTATGACGACGGTATAAAGAATGGAAAAAAAACCACGGTTAGGTGGTATATATTATAATAATAATACAATTATGGATGGACGGACTGCCTGCCGACTGCCGACACAGAGGTAGCCACAGCCGTGAACTACCGCACTGTACACTGGTTGATAAAGAGATAGTAGTATACTCGTAACAACTAGTATGACACTATGACGGTATAAAGAAAGAAAAAAAAATACCACGGTTAGGTGGTATATATTGTAATACAATTATGGATGGACGGACTGCCTGCCGAGTTCCGACTGCCGACACAGAGGTAGCCACAGCCGTGAACTACCGCACTGTACTGTGTCTGCTGCTAATATAGACTGGTTGATAAAGAGATAGTATACAATACATACAACAATATACTACTATACTGGTGGTCAGGCACTGGTCACCACTAGTCACACTGGCAGTGGCACTCCTGCAGCAAAAGTGTGCACTGTTTAATTTTAAATTAATATAATATTATGTACTCCTGGGGGCTCCTGCTATAACAACCTGCAGTGCTCCCCAGTCTCCCCCACAATTATTATAAGCTTTGCCTTTTATACATTGATGTGCAGCACACTGGGCTGAGCTGAGTGCACACAGACTGAGTCACACTGTGTGACTGGCTGCTGCTGTGTATCGTTTTTTTTCAGGCAGAGAACGGATATAGCAGAGAACGGATATATATTAAAATAAATAAAAGTTAACTAACAACAACTGCACTGGTCACTGTGGTAAACTCTGTCTGACTCTGCACAATCTCTCTCTCTCTTCTAATCTAATTTCTAATGGAGAGGACGCCAGCCACGTCCTCTCCCTATCAATCTCAATGCACGTGTGAAAATGGCGGCGACGCGCGGCTCCTTATATAGAATCCGAGTCTCGCGAGAATCCGACAGCGTCATGATGACGTTCGGGCGCGCTCGGGTTAACCGAGCAAGGCGGGAGGATCCGAGTCTGCTCGGACCCGTGAAAAAAACATGAAGTTCGTGCGGGTTCGGTTTCAGAGAAACCGAACCCGCTCATCTCTACTAAACAACAAAGCCAGGGGCTCAAAACTAACTTTAAACTAGAGTATGTGCGGAAAACCGCCAGGGAAAAGGACAACCAAAATACCCACTTGTCCACTCTTCTACCCGGCACCGGCGAGTTCCGGAGAGGAGTGTGGGAGAGTAAACCTCCGCAAATGCACCAACACAGAATACAAAATAAAGCGGCCTAGGCCGCAGCACGCGGCAGAGCCGCCACTCACGAAAACCACACAAGATCCTCTAGCGACTGTTGCGGGTAAATGAGGACTGGAAGACTCCTTGGGAAGAGATGACAACACTAAGATTCAGGAACTCTGAGGACAGGAATGACCGGACACAGCAGAACTGGAACAGACGTCAGCAAACCAAAGCAGCATGCAGGAAGCTATTACCGGCGTCTGTGTGAAGCACTGAGAAGGTATTTAGCAGGGAGTCCTTCAATCAGAAGTTCAGAGCCTGATTAGCACAATGCCGTGCAGCTGCCTTGCTGCACGACCAGAAGACAAGTGTGTGTGTGTAGTTCACTTGATTGACCCTGCAAGGGGAGCGCAGTCCGTCCGTGGCGTCCCCGTTGCTAGGGTCCAGGCGGCTCAGCGCGCCCGGCGTCCTAGCGTTGCTAGGGAGCCGGCGGCTAGCACGCTCGGCGTCCCTAGTTGCTAGGCGCCGGGCCGCGAGGACATCGCGGACCACGGCGCCTAACACCTGTGTGTTCTCTTCCTCTCCTACCTCACACTGGAACTGGCCGCCCAGAGAACGAGAGGGCAGCGGCTGACATCAGAGAGGGTGCAGCAATCTGTGTGGGCAGAGCCCCTCACAGCAAGGTGTCCTTATGCTGTGCCCCGTGTAATCACTGTGATCCATACAGACTCTCACCCTGGTATGCTCTCTATTATTTATTTTTTTACACTGCGGCATGCTCGAGGGAAGGGAGCAGGCACCACCCCACCGCCACTACTCCTCCGCCAGCATCACTGCCGAGCCGGTCAGTGTTTCGGCGGCAATGAGCAGTAGGCAGCCACCAGCAACAACAGTCAGGAAGCTGTTACTCCCGGCAGCAGTAGCGTCAAGCTGCAATTCAGCCAGCGGCACGATGATCCGGGAGACAGTGGCAGCACAGGGAAGCAGTACCCCCTCCAATCGCAGCACCAACTAGGAGACTGAGGCAGCAACCTGCCCCCAGCAGCAGCACCACCCTGATGATAGGTAAGATGCATTTTGGTGTCACAAGAAGGTGGCCGGAGTAGTGGCTGGCTGTGGTCACACCCCGGGGAAAAGTGATAGTGATTTCAGTGTTCCCTTGCGCGGGGATTGGATGTGTAGATGTATGGAGGCTATGTATGTATAGATGTGAGCGGCAGTGTGCGGATGTATGAGAGCGGCAGTGTGCGGATGTATGAGAGCGGCAATGTACGGCTGTATAACTGCGTCGGTGTGCGGCTGTATGAGTGCGATGGTGTGCGGCTGTATGCGTGCGGCGGTGTGCTGCTGTAAGAGTGCGGCAGTGTGCGGCTGTAAGAGTACAGCTGTAAGAGTACGGCTGTAAGAGTGCGGCTGTAAGAGTGCGGGGTTGTACGGATGTATGAGAGCGGGGTTGTACGGATGTATGAGAGCGGGGTTGTACGGATGTATAAGAGCGGCAGTGTATGGATGTATGAGAGCAACAGTGTACAGTTGTGTGAGAGCGGCAGTGTGCGGATGTATATGAGTGGCGGTGTACGGATGTATGAGAGCGGCAGTGTATGGATGGCAGCGTCATAGGGAGGGATGTCGGAATGCTGTTATAGGGTTCCTAATACAAAATGCCACGTTGGGCTTGATGGGCAGGTAGTGCGGCAAGCACACCCAAATTGGCATCTGACGTCGCCTGCAGTCCACACTGTTGTGAGGAGTCAGAGTTAATTTTGACTGTGTAGTGTACTCACAGAGGACCTACCGCCCGTCCCCTCCTCGCATCTGAGCAGCAGGTCAGGCTCTTATTTTCTTTTTAATCAGGAGAGGACGAGTGAACTGTGAGCAGGGGGGCAGAGCTACATGGGACCCAGAGGGGCTGCTGTGCTGTCAGAGAGGGAGAGGAAGAGAGAGATGAAGCTACTGCAGATCCCCAGCTGATTGTGAGGTGCCGGGTTGAAGGGTGATGTGATCACCCTTCTCCCTCGCTGCCGCTGGGGACCGCATCTAGGCTTCCTCCATCGAGGGCATGCGGCGCAGCAGTGGGCAGCGTGTAATGAGTTTGTCTGACTCATTATACTGCTGCCTGTTGTGGACACCTCCGTCCGTACGGACTGGTGTACATGCCCAGCACAGAGGTGACAGTGTTGGTGGAAGTGCTGCCCAGTTCTGACCCTGCAGGCCTCCCTGATCTGACTGCGGCCGCTGCTACTGCTGCGGCCCGAAACCCCTGCCGGTCCCCTCCATAGACTTCTGCCTGTCCAGCGCTGAGGTACTAGGGGTATCCCAGCTGCGGGAAGGGTATGTCTCTGGCTTTCTCTCCGGCAGGGGAAGGTGACAGCGGCGGAGGAAGTGTTGCCCACCTCAGACACTGCAGGCCTCCCCGATCCAGCTGCGGCCACAGCTGATGCTGCCAGAACCCCCTGCTGGTCTCCTTTGTTGACTGCCGCATGGCCAGTGCTGAAGTACTGGGGGTAGGCCAGCTACGGGAAGAGTGTCTCTGCCTCGGGCTCTCTCTCTCTGTCAGGGGAAGGAAGGGCTGATTCTCTGGCACAACAGGGAGGGCTAGGCTGCAGGAACACAGCACTGGAAGAAACAGGAGGCCGAACTCATGACCAAAAAGTGAGCAGTGCAGTGATCAGCCCCCTAGTCTTTCCCTCTCTCTGGGTGCAGAGCTGTATTCTACAGAGAGAGCTGGGATGGGAAGAAGGGGAACGGCACCTGACACACACATACACGCGCGGCACCTGACACACACATACACGCGCAACACCTGACACACACACATACACGTGCGGCACCTGACACACACACACGTAGCATCAGACACAATAAAATAAACATGCAGCACCTGACCCACACATACACGCGCAACACCTGACACACACACATACACGTGCGGCACCTGACACACACACACGTAGCATCAGACACAATAAAATAAACATGCAGCACCTGACCCACACATACACGCGCAACACCTGACACACACACATATACACGTGCGGCACCTGACACACACACGTACCATCAGACACAATAAAATAAACATGCAGCACCTGACACATGCATATACACGCAGCACCTGACACATGCATATACACGCAGCACCTGACACATGCATATACACGCAGCACCTGACACATGCATATACACGCAGCACCAGACACATACATATACACGCAGCACCTGACACATGCATATACACGTAGCACCTGACACATACATATACACGCACACCATCAGACACACACATACACACGCAGTGCCTTACTCACACACACATAGACACGTGCAGCACCTGAGGCACACACATGTACACGCGCAGCACCTGACGCACACACATGTACACGCGCAGCACCTGACGCACACTCATGTACACACGCAGCACCTGACGCACACTCATGTACACGCGCAGCACCTAATGCACACTCATGTACACGCGCAGCACCTGACGCACACTCATGTACACGCGCATCACCTGACACAGACATACGTATTCATGCACAGCACCAGACATACACTTGTACACACGCGGAGCACCTGATACTCACACACATATACACCCGCAACACCTGACACACACACACACACGTGCGGCAGCTGACGCATACACACGCACCATCAGACACACTCATATATACACGCAGCACCTGACACACACATACACACAGGAGCTGACACACACATACACAGGCAGCACCTGACACACACACACATATACACGCGCAGCACCTGACACCACGCACTCACACGTACAAGCAATGCATTTCACACCTACCTCCAGCCTCAGTTACAGGCTGCTGCCGCCTACCCCCCTCCCTGCATCAGCTGCAAAGGCAGCAAAATATTTTGACCAAAGTCTAAAGGCCCGTACACATTAAACGATGTCGCTCTGTGAGCTACATCGTCTAATGTTTCCCCTCCCGGGCCGGCCGGCGGCCGACTGTACACACTGAGCGATATGACCGCTCATATCGCTCAGTGACGTCACGCCCCCGCCAGCCCTGCATGAAGGTCGTGGACGACAGTCCACATCCTTCCTGCATGCCCTACCGACAGCGAAGATTGTTGCCGACCCGCGGGGCCGCGCATCGTTTGTCGCTGGCTGCATACACACTTAACGATAAAATGAGCGACGTCGCTCATTAAATCGTTAAGTGTGTACGGACCTTAAACAATTTGGTTTGGTTAATAAAATAATTTTGCACAGAACAGTGATGTTATACGAACATTTTCATTAAACATTTAAAAAATCAAATGTTTATTCTTACAGTGAAATTTTACATTTCTGAATAAAAAAAATAAATTTAAAAAAAGCGATGAAATTCCATAGACAAAAAACCTTACGGTTTCACATGTCCCATTAAGGCTTCTTAGACATGATCGAAATTTCAGAAACCTGTTGTAACTCTTCCACTCAAACTCCAAAAAGCAATGAAATTCCAAACATTAAGGCTGACGCCTTAATGGATGTGTTCCTTGCGTAATACAGATATGGTATGCCATCACAGCCTGTGGGTAAGTGCAGATTCAGCACTCTCACAGAGTGAGATTGCTGTCACTCACACAATGGTGGAGCTGCTAATTCACAGATTTGTGTGCTCATTGGAATACACACATGCAGTCTATGCAACTGAAGGTCTGAGCGGAAGACAAAGCTGCTCAGATGAGGTAAGAGTGTTGTTGATTGGAGGGAGGAGAGCGGTGTGGATGGGGAAACAGAAGTGTGTGGATAGAGGGAACACTAAGCAGCACTAATGGGGGGGACAGAGAAACACAGGGGGTAATTCAGACCGCAGCAGCAGCAGCGATTGCAGTCTGAATTAGTTTGTGAGGTGCGCACGTGCAATGGCCGCACTGCGCGTGCGTACCCCAGGAGCCCAGTGAGATGCTATCACCCTGCCTGATTGATAGGCAGAGGTGGTTGCGGGGAAGGAGGGGGGCGTGCAAACAGCGTTAGAATGCCATTGGCAGGGCATGGTTTGCACAATGGAGGCGTTTCCGGACCACTGGGGGGTGGGCTGTGGCGGTTATCCCCCTGCCAAGAGCGCAGGATCCACTAAATTTACCTTCAGGATGTCAGCTACATGAATAGGGTAAGAGTGGTGTGGATAGGGGGTAGATTAAGCAGCAAGTATGGGAAGGGAGACAGAGCGGTGCAGATGGGGGAAATGGTGCAGATGGGTTGAAAACACTGGCATGGATGGGTAGAAAACTGGTGCAGATGGGAGAGAAGACAGTGTGCCATGTACTGGAGGAGGCAGAGTGACGTTGAAGAAGGAAACACTGAGCAGCACAGAGAGAAGGAAACGGTGGTACAGACAATGCACAGGTGGGGAAAGACAGATGGTACAGATAAGTTAGTACAGACTAGCACAGATGGGAGAACACAGCAGTAGGGATTGGGGAAGACCGGGCAGCATGGGGGTGTATAGGGGAAGTAAGTGTAGATGCATAGACCGTAGATGGGGTATTATAGTTTAGCAATTAACCAAGATGTTTGAGGGAGCTAAATGTGTATACTAAGTGAGATGGATGTATGGAGTTAGAAGGATGTTGTAACAAGGTGGCTTTGTTGTGTTGACTGAATGGGATGGTTGTGGGCACTGTGTGGGATGGGAGCACCACAAAACTGCTCAGACCTTCAGTTGCATAGACTGCATGTGTGTATTCCAATGAGCACACAAATCTGTGAATTAGCAGCTCCACCATTGTGCGAGTGACAGCAATCTCACTCTGTGAGAGTGCTGAATCTGCACTTACCCACAGGCTGTGATGGCATACCATATCTGTATTGCGCAAGGAACACGTCCATTAAGGCGTCAGCCTTAATGATCGGAATTTCATTGCTTTTTGGAGTTTGAGTGGAAGAGTTACAACAGGTTTCTGAAATTTCGATCATGTCTAAGAAGCCTTAATGGGACATGTGAAACCGTAAGGTTTTTTGTCTATGGAATATATATATATATCACAAACATATATGATTCATACATATATCACACACACATACATGATACATACATGAGAAAGACCTGGGATGGTGATGAGGCCAGGGCCCCCTGCTGATGTTGCGTTGAGGAAGGCAGTGTTCCAGGGCGGATGCCAGTCGGGGAGAGCGCCGCCCAGCCCGGGAAAAATACTGCTGAGGAGCTACATCTGGAAGAGCCCCTGGGAGGGAGAGTGCGACATGCCCCATCCTGCGCGGCAGACTCTGCAGGCCTGCACATGGGAAGGGAGGTCTCTGGCCACACATACTCACCCTTCTGCTGAAGCCCCGCTGCTGTCCCCATCAGCGATCTCCAGCGGGGAGCGGGGCCAGGATGAACCTCAACCTGTGAGAACTATCTTCATGATCAAGAGATCTCATATGCAAGATAAGTATGTTTTGGGATAGGGCTGGGGAGGGCGGCTGCTCGGGCACACCCCCGTCAAGTTAAGGAGATTTAACTGAGGAAGCACAAGGGAACTCTCGTCTGGGGACAACAACTGCAGGGAGACCACATCTTTTCAGATGAACATGGGAGGGCGGAAGGCTGCCTAATACTGAAGCACCCTCAGACATTAAACCATATGCAACAACTATTGCAAGCATTCCTGGGGGAAGGTCTGCAGCAGACGGATTTGCATACGGTGATGTCATCCAAGCAGTGGGCCAAAGTTGGCTGGAACCCTCATCTGTATATGAAAAGAGAAAAGGGGCATGCAGGGCATGGCGGCCTTTTGCGGCGCTTGGATAACCCCAAGTTTGCATTAAACACCCCCACCCTCCTTCGGTGTGGGGCTCATGTTCGCCATGCCCAAGCCCCTGAAGCATTCAAGCTGATTTCTTGCAGCAGCTGGGCACTGTAACAGCTTCAGAGCTGCTCTACAAGACAAGTAAAAGGGTGTGGGCCCTGCAGCACCACCTGTAGTTTGCATACACACATATATAGGACAGCATCTCTTATATGCCCCAGGGTCAATAAAATAGTATCCTTGTCTAGGCTATCCATCCCCTCAGATAAGGTATTTGTCCATGCCGCTACAGCACTACACACCCAGGCCGACGCAATTGCCGGTCTGAGTAAGGTACCTGAATGTGTATAAATGGACTTCAGGGTAATCTCCTATTTGCGGTCAGCACACTCTTTGAGGGTAGCCGTATCCTGGGACGGGAGGGCTACCTTCTTGGATAAGCGTGTTAATGCTTTGTCCACCCTAGGGGAGGATTCCCATCGTAACCTATCCGTTGATGGGAAAGGATACGCCATAAGAATCCTTTTGGAAATCTGCAGTCTTTTATCTGGAGATTCCCAAGCTTTTTCACATAACTCGTTCAGCTCGTGTGAGGGGGGAAAGGTTACCTCAGGCTTCTTACCCTTGTACATATGTACCCTCTTGTCAGTGACAGGGGGTTCCTCTGTGATGTGCAAAACATCTTTTATTGCCATAATCATAAATCGAATGGATTTTGCCAATTTTGGCTGTAACTTTGCATCATCGTAATCGACACTGGAGTCAGAATCCGTGTCGGTATCTGTGTCAACAATCTGGGATAGTGGGCGCTTATGAGACCCTGACAGTCCCTGCAACATAGGATCAGGCATGGGTTTAAACCCTGACTGTCCCAAAGCTTCTGCCTTGTCTAATCTTTTGTGCAATGAGTTTACACTAGCATTTAAAACATTCCACATATCCATCCAATCAGCTGTCGGCGGAGACACCACATTCATTTGCTCCCGCTCCTCTCTAATATAGCCTTCTTCCTCAGACATGTCGACACACGTGTACCGACACACACACAGGGAATGCTTTTTCTGAAGACAGTTTCCCCACAAGGCCCTTTGGAGAGACAAAGAGAGAGTATGCCAGCACACCCCCCAGCGCTATATAACCCAGGAATAAAACAGTAACTTAATGTTTGCACAGTAGTGCTGCTGTATGTAATTTGCGAATTATGTGCCCCCCCCTCTTTTCAACCCTCTTGTCTAACGTGGTATAAGCAGGGTAGAGTCCGGGGAGCTTCCTCTCAGCGGTGCTGTGGAGAAAAAATGGCGCTGGTGAGTGCTGAGGGAGAAGCCCCGCCCCCTCGGAGGCGGGCTTCTGTCCCGCTTAAACTGTAAAATTGGTGGGGGCTTATACATATATAAAGTGCCCAGCTGTATATATGTTATATTTTTGCGAAAGATGTTTATATTGCTGCCCAGGGCGCCCCCCCTGCGCCCTGCACCCTTACAGTGACCGGAGTATGTGAGGTGTATGGGAGCAAAGGCGCACAGCTGCAGTGCTGTGCGTTACCTCAGTGAAGATCATGAAGTCTTCTGCCGCCTCTGAAGTCTTCTTTTCTTCTCATACTCACCCGGCTTCTATCTTCCGGCTCTGCGAGGGGGACGGCGGCGCGGCTCTAGGACGGACGGCGAGGGTGAGATCCTGCGTACCAATCCCACTGGAGCTAATGGTGTCCAGTAGCCTAAGAAGCAGGACCTTGCAACTCAGAGAGTAGGGCTGCTTCTCTCCCCTCAGTCCCTCGATGAGGGAGTCTGTTGCCAGCAGTGCTCCCTGAAAATTAAAAACCTAACAAAATACTTTCTGTCAGAAAGCTCAGGAGAGCTCCTGAAAAGCACCCAGTCTCCACTGGGTACAGTATCAAACTGAGGTCTGGAGGAGGGGCATAGAGGGAGGAGCCAGTGCACACCCAGAACTAAAGTCTTTCTTAAAGTGCCCATGTCTCCTGCGGAGCCCGTCTATCCCCATGGTCCTTACGGAGTCCCCAGCATCCTCTAGGACGTTAGAGAAAATAGGATTTTAATACCTACCGGTAAATCCTTTTCTCTTAGTCCGTAGAGGATGCTGGGCACCCGTCCCAGTGCGCACTGTGTCTGCAGTTATTAAATGGCCCTTAACTCCAGAACATTTATGTGGAGATGAAAACATCCAAGGAAGACTTGACCATCTTCCTTGGATGTTTTCCCCCTGTGTGACTGCTCTCCAGCCTCGGAGGGTTGCATCCGTGGTCCCTAGGATCCCCTCCTGGATCCCGAACCATCGCCCCTCTAGGTGGTGAGAACTGTGCAGCCACCAATGGAGTGAGATTCTGGTCTTGGAAGACAGGATTATCCTCCGGTGCATGTGTAGGTGGGATCCGGACCACTTGTCCAACAGGTCCCACTGGAACACTCTGGCATGGAACCTGCCAAACTGAATGGCCTCGTAGGCCGCAACCATCTTCCCCAGCAACTGAATGCATTGATGGATTAACACTCTTGCTGGTTTCAGAATTTGTTTGACCAGACTCTGGATCTCCAGAGCCTTTCCACTAGAAGAAAACCTCTTCTGTGTCCAGTATCACTCCCAAAAACAACAACCGCGTCATTGGGACCAACTGCGATTTTGGCAAGTTTAGGAGCCAACCATGTTGTTGAAGAACTGTCAGGGAGAGTAGATGTTTTGCACCAACTGGTCCCTGGATCTCGCCTTTATCAGGAGATCATCCAAGTACGGGATAATTGTGACTCCTTGCTTGCGAAGGAGGACCATCATTTCCGCCATCACCCTGGTGAAAATCCTCGGAGCCGTGGACAGACCAAACGGCAACGTCTGAAATTGGTAATGACAATCCTGAATTGCAAACCTCAGGTAGCTTGATGCAGTGGCTAAATGGGAACATATAAGTAGGCATCCTTTATGTCTACCAAAACCATGAAATCTCCTTTATCCCCCGGACTGGAGATCACTACCCTGAGAGATTCCATCTTGAAATTGAATTTCTTTAGGTAGAAATTAAGGGATTTCAGATTTAAGATTGGTCTGACTGAGCCGTCCGGCTTCGGGACCACGAAGAGGCTTGAATAAAAACCTTCTCCCTGCTGACTAAGGCTGATTTGAACAATCGGTGAGGGGGAACGTCTTGAAACCCCAGTTTGTACCCTTGGGACACTATTTGTAAAACCCACGAGTCCAGGTCCGAAGGAATCTAGAACTGACTGAAGAGTTTTAGACGTGCCCCCCACTGGTGCGGGCTCCTGCAAGAGAGCCCCAGCGTCATGCAGTGGATTTGGCAGAAGCAGAGGACGATCTCTGCTCCTGCGATCTTGAAGAGGCTACAGACCTCTTCCCTCTTTTCCTTCCTCTACCTGCAAAGAAAGGGGAATCTTAACTTCTTGCATATCTATTGGGCCGAAATGACTGCGTCAGATAATGATGCGTCTTCATCCGTTGAGAGGGAACATAGGGCAAGAAGGACGACTTACCTGCGGGAGCTGCCGAGATCAAATTAACTAGGCCGTCGCCAAACAAGGCTTCACCTTCATAGGGAAGAGACTCCCTTTCTTCTTGGAGTCAGCATCAGCATTCCCTTGGTGAATCCACAATGCCCACCTATCCGAGACTGCCATGAAATTGGCCCGTGAGCACTTGTGCCCGGTGTAGGATTTTTAAATATGTGTAGTTTACTGTATGCAAGGGTTTAAAACCTTTTAGGAACTGAGATCTAAGGTGTATTACATATAGTTTAAAAAAAACAAAAAAGGTTTATTTTATGGCAGTAGTTTCCAAACTGGGGTTCTTGCACTGGTAGCATAGTTTGGTGGTCCAGGACCAATTAAAATTATTTATACTTTATTAAATTGGCAAAACCATTCCCTCACAACATAACTGAACCTGAGGATGACATGCTATAAACACAATTTACTTAATTTTATATTTTTTTCTGAATTTCTCAATAAAAAAAACTTTGGCCTAGGGGTGCCGTGAAACAAATTTTGATACTCTATGGCAGGGGTGTCAAACCCATGGGCCGCATGCCGCCCCCAATGCATCCTTTTGTGGCCCACAGGCCGAGGTCCGACAGGGGTCCTTTTGTGGCCCGATCACCTTGCTTAGAGCAAGGGCAGGAGAGTGCAGCCAGAGTCTTTGCTTTCTATGTGCGGCACCATCTTCCCGAAGAGATCACCGGGAAGATAGTGCCCCTTCCACTGGCTACAGCACAGGTATACTGGGGTGGGGTAGCAAACTGGGGGCCCCAATGGGCCCCTCCAGCAGTCCCTCTACCAAAACACGTCTTTTGGTGGTTTTGCGGTGTTGTTATAACTACATGGTGACGATACTGTAGCACAGAGATTTTCAACCATTTACAACTCACGTCACACAGAACAAGATTTAAATATTGACAAGGCACACTGAAATTTAATGGTGATGCATGGTGCAGTATCGTGTCCTAGGATGTCATGTCGCAGCTTCTCCATAGGTAACGCCTGAACAGGCCCGGTGACAGGGGGGACAAAGGGGACACTTGTTCAGGGCTCCAAGTATTAAGAACAGAAATAATGGGGCCACAGTGCCAATATTGCTTTTTAAAGTGTATCCACCAACTGCTCAATTTAAGCAGGAAAACAATTAACAGGCCAACTAAACCCTCCCCCCTCCTTTTACCCCATCACTTTGTCCAGTCCCTGTGGTCCATACTGTATTGCCATTATTATGCATTTTGCTGTGCTGGCCCTTTTCTGAATGTCCCTGCCACCGCCACCGAAGAGCTGGATAGCCCAGTATGAAAACCACCTGCCGGCCTCACTGACGGTCCGAGTCAAAGGCTCCATTTTTTTTAAAGATCCCTCTGCCAAGTTAAGGGGGGTTGAGGGGGCCCCAGAGATATCAGTGTACTGGGCCCCGAGATTTCTGTTGCTGGCCCTGACCCTCAGGGGCGTATCTACCCCTTGGCCAGGATGGCACTTGCCAGGGGCACCATCCAGCTGTGCCAACCGTGGCTAAGGGATAGAGTTCTGCAGTCTCGAAAGGGCGCTATGGCAATCAGCGTGGGACTGACCAATTAGACGGTGAGGGAAGGATACTGAAATTGTCCCAACCCTGTTACAGTTTGAAACGCCCCTCAACTGCTGTCCACTGCTTCACTCCTAGCTCTGCCCCTTTGAAATTATTAATCCCTACCCCCCGGTAGGCGGAGTTCTCCAGGCCCATACTCAGGAGTCACCACTGCTGTACATTATGTGCCGGTTGTAGAGGCAGAGCGGGGAACATCAGAGAACGCCACAAATTACACAGTGGGCAAGGAGATGGCTGGAGACAGCTGCACAGCCATGCCTTGCAAGTTCGAGAGAGCTGTTGAATTTCAGCACTTCAAGTCAGAGCCTGCCCCCTGCTGCCCAAGCAGTCCGTGACAGTTAGTGTCGAGGAGGGGGGGATTTGTGCATGTGTGCTATCAGTGTGTGTGGGGGGGGGGGGTGGGGGGGTGGAGGATGTGTGTGACTGTGAGGGAGCTGTCAGTGTCAGTGGGGAGAGGAGCAGGAGGGAGTTGTCAGTGTGTGGAAGTGATGAGAGTTGTCAGTACTGGGGAAATGTGTGTGTGTGTGTGTACTAGATTTAGGAGTGTGTTTGTGAGAGGTTTCAGTTGGGGAATTAGAGTTCATACAGTAATTAAATGTTTTCATATTGAGAACTACATCTCCCAGCATATACAGTGTGCTGGGGATGCTAACAAGCTTTATTTAAAAGTTTAAAAAACATTGCTTTTATGACTGCAATGGTTAAAAAGGGAGAGCTATAAATCAATTTATCAGTGAATGATCGCAGTTTGAGCTGTTACATTTTACTGAACCACCTATCCCTCCACACTCACTACCTGTCCTCAGGATACATTTACCATCCCGGCAGACGGTATACCGGCGGTCATTTGACCGATGTTGGAATCCTGACACCACTTGGGAGACTGGTGCCGGCACACAGACAGCCAACATCCCGAAGGCGAGTATTGGAGGGAGGGTTATGACCGGGGGAGCGAGTGTTAGGGAAGGCACTAGGAGGGGGGGGGGGTTAGTCCAGTATCCTGGGACGGGAGGGCTACCTTCTTGGATAAGCGTGTTAATGCTTTGTCCACCCTAGGGGAGGATTCCCATCGTAACCTATCCGTTGATGGGAAAGGATACGCCATAAGAATCCTTTTGGAAATCTGCAGTCTTTTATCTGGAGATTCCCAAGCTTTTTCACATAACTCGTTCAGCTCGTGTGAGGGGGGAAAGGTTACCTCAGGCTTCTTTCCCTTGTACATATGTACCCTCTTGTCAGCGACAGGGGGTTCCTCTGTGATGTGCAAAACATCTTTTATTGCCATAATCATAAATCGAATGGATTTTGCCAATTTTGGCTGTAACTTTGCATCATCGTAATCGACACTGGAGTCAGAATCCGTGTCGGTATCTGTGTCAACAATCTGGGATAGTGGGCGCTTATGAGACCCTGACAGTCCCTGCAACATAGGATCAGGCATGGGTTGAAACCCTGACTGTCCCAAAGCTTCTGCCTTGTCTAATCTTTTGTGCAATGAGTTTACACTAGCATTTAAAACATTCCACATATCCATCCAATCAGCTGTCGGCGTAGACACCACATTCATTTGCTCCCGCTCCTCTCTAATATAGCCTTCTTCCTCAGACATGTCGACACACGTGTACCGACACACTACACACACAGGGGGGTACATTTACTAACATTCGTAATTTCCGAAAATAGGTCAAAGTTCAATCACGAATGACATCGACAGTGTAAAACTGCAACTTTTTGAATTTATTACGATGGATTTACTAAGCTGTCGTATTCGGGTTTTTCTTTTCTTCCGATGTCGATGTCATTCGTTTTTTTTTACCTAATTTTACGGCAGTGATTAGCAAAACACTGCCGTTTTTTTTAACAATCAATCTCGGCCGGATCTGTGTGATCCGTGCTGGGGTTCTTTTTTTTTTTTTTTTTTAATTAAACAATGTAAAATCCCAAAAAAAAATGCGTGGGGTCCCCCCTCCTAAGCATAACCAGCCTCGGGCTCTTTGAGCCGATCCTGGTTGCAGAAATATGGTAAAAAAAATGACAGGGGTTCCCCCATATTTAAGCAACCAGCATCGGGCTCTGCGCCTGGTCCTGGTCCCAAAAATACGGGGGACAAAAAGAGTAGGGGTCCCCCGTATTTTTAAAACCAGCACCGGGCTCCACTAGCTGGACAGATAATGCCACAGCCGGGGGTCACTTTTATACAGCGCCCTGCGGCCGTGGCATCAAAAATCCAACTAGTCACCCCTGGCCGGGGTACCCTGGGGGAGTGGGAACCCCTTCAATCAAGGGGTCCCCCCCCCCCAGCCACCCAAGGGCCAGGGGTGAAGCCCGAGGCTGTCCCCCCCCATCCAATGGGCTGCGGATGGGAGGGCTGATAGCCTTTGTTGTAAAATAAAAGATATTGTTTTTAGTAGCAGTACTACAAGTCCCAGCAAGCCTCCCCCGCATGCTGGTACTTGGAGAACCACAAGTACCAGCATGCGGCGGAAAAACGGGCCCGCTGGTACCTGTAGTACTACCACTAAAAAAATACCCAAAAAAACACAAGACACACACACCGTGAAAGTATAATTTTATTACATACATACACACATACATACATACATACTTACCTTATGTTCCCACGCAGGTCGGTCCTCTTCTCCAGTAGAATCCAAGGGGTACCTGTTGAAGAAATTCTACTCACCAGATCCAGTGGTCCAGGCTCCTCGGCAAATCCAGGGTTAATCCACGTACTTGAATAAAACAAAAAAACGGTTGCCCGACCACGAACTGAAAGGTGACCCATGTTTGCACATGGGTCACCTTCCCACGAATGCCAGAAACCCACTTTGCCTTCTGGCTAAGTGGGTTTCTTCAGCCAATCAGGGAGTGCCACGTTGTAGCACTCTCCTGATCAGCTGTGTGCTCCTGTCTTCACTGACAGGCAGCACGCGGCAGTGTTACAATGTAGCGCCTATGCGCTACATTGTAACCAATGATGGGAACTTTCTGCTCAGCGGTGACGTCACTTTAGGTCAACCGCAGGGCACAAAGTTCACATCATTGGTTACAATGTAGCGCATAGGCGCTACATTGTAACACTGCCGTGTGCCGCCTGTCAGTGAGGACAGGAGCACACAGCTGATCAGTAGAGTGCTACAACGTGGCACTCCCTGATTGGCTGAAGAAACCCACTTAGCCAGAAGGCAAAGTGGGTTTCTGGCATTCGTGGGAAGGTGACCCATGTGCAAACATGGGTCACCTTTCAGTTCGTGGTCGGGCAACCGTTTTTTTGTTTTATTCAAGTACGTGGATTAACCCTGGATTTGCCGAGGAGCCTGGACCACTGGATCTGGTGAGTAGAATTTCTTCAACAGGTACCCCTTGGATTCTACTGGAGAAGAGGACCGACCTGCGTGGGAACATAAGGTAAGTATGTATGTATGTATGTGTGTATGTATGTAATAAAATTATACTTTCACGGTGTGTGTGTCTTGTGTTTTTTTGGGTATTTTTTTAGTGGTAGTACTACAGGTACCAGCGGGCCCGTTTTTCCGCCGCATGCTGGTACTTGTGGTTCTCCAAGTACCAGCATGCGGGGGAGGCTTGCTGGGACTTGTAGTACTGCTACTAAAAACAATATCTTTTATTTTACAACAAAGGCTATCAGCCCTCCCATCCGCAGCCCATTGGATGGGGGGGGACAGCCTCGGGCTTCACCCCTGGCCCTTGGGTGGCTGGGGGGGGGGGACCCCTTGATTGAAGGGGTTCCCACTCCCCCAGGGTACCCCGGCCAGGGGTGACTAGTTGGATTTTTGATGCCACGGCCGCAGGGCGCTGTATAAAAGTGACCCCCGGCTGTGGCATTATCTGTCCAGCTAGTGGAGCCCGGTGCTGGTTTTAAAAATATGGGGGACCCCTACTCTTTTTGTCCCCCGTATTTTTGGGACCAGGACCAGGCGCAGAGCCCGATGCTGGTTGCTTAAATATGGGGGAACCCCTGTCATTTTTTTCACCATATTTCTGCAACCAGGATCGGCTCAAAGAGCCCGAGGCTGGTTATGCTTAGGAGGGGGGACCCCACGCAATTTTTTTTGAAAAAATAAGCACTTTCCCACCCCTTCCCACTGATATACATGCACGGATCTCATGGATCCGTGCATGCCTATCCAATCACGAATAAAAAAAAAAGGTCTGTTTTTTTTTAGCACTTTTTTACGAGTTGTAATTTTTCACGGCAGTGTTTGTTCTTTTTTGGCTTTGCACTTCTTAGTAAATGACCGAGATTCATACTTAAACAGCCGCGTTTTGACCGATGGTGTATTCATTCGTAATTTTTTACCTGAACTTGCAAAAAATTACGAATGCCCTCATCACTGCCGTGATTAGTGTTTAGTAAATGACCGAGATTAACCGAGATGACACTTTGAAGAAAAAACGGCATCTCGGTCAAAATCGGGAGCTTAGTAAATATACCCCAGGGAATGCTTTTTCTGAAGACAGTTTCCCCACAAGGCCCTTTGGAGAGACAGAGAGAGAGTATGCCAGCACACCCCCCAGCGCTATATAACCCAGGAATAAAACAGTAACTTAATGTTTGCCCAGTAGTGCTGCTGTATGTAATTTGCGAATTATGTGCCCCCCCACCCCTCTTTTCAACCCTCTTGTCTAACGTGGTATAAGCAGGGTAGAGTCCGGGGAGCTTCCTCTCAGCGGTGCTGTGGAGAAAAAATGGCGCTGGTGAGTGCTGAGGGAGAAGCCCCGCCCCCTCGGAGGCGGGCTTCTGTCCCGCTTAAACTGTAAAATTGGTGGGGGCTTATACATATATAAAGTGCCCAGCTGTATATATGTTATATTTTTGCGAAAGAGGTTTATATTGCTGCCCAGGGCGCCCCCCCTGCGCCCTGCACCCTTACAGTGACCGGAGTATGTGAGGTGTATGGGAGCAAAGGCGCACAGCTGCAGTGCTGTGCGTTACCTCAGTGAAGATCATGAAGTCTTCTGCCGCCTCTGAAGTCTTCTTTTCTTCTCATACTCACCCGGCTTCTATCTTCCGGCTCTGCGAGGGGGACGGCGGCGCGGCTCTGGGACGGACGGCGAGGGTGAGATCCTGCGTACCAATCCCACTGGAGCTAATGGTGTCCAGTAGCCTAAGAAGCAGGACCTTGCAACTCAGAGAGTAGGGCTGCTTCTCTCCCCTCAGTCCCTCGATGAGGGAGTCTGTTGCCAGCAGTGCTCCCTGAAAATTAAAAACCTAACAAAATACTTTCTGTCAGAAAGCTCAGGAGAGCTCCTGAAAAGCACCCAGTCTCCACTGGGTACAGTATCAAACTGAGTTCTGGAGGAGGGGCATAGAGGGAGGAGCCAGTGCACACCCAGAACTAAAGTCTTTCTTAAAGTGCCCATGTCTCCTGCGGAGCCCGTCTATCCCCATGGTCCTTACGGAGTCCACAGCATCCTCTAGGACGTTAGAGAAAATAGGATTTTAATACCTACCGGTAAATCCTTTTCTCTTAGTCCGTAGAGGATGCTGGGCACCCGTCCCAGTGCGTACTGTGTCTGCAGTTATTAAATGGCCCTTAACTCCAGAACATTTATGTGGAGATGAAAACATCCAAGGAAGACTTGACCATCTTCCTTGGATGTTTTCCCCCTGTGTGACTGCTCTCCAGCCTCGGAGGGTTGCATCCGTGGTCCCTAGGATCCCGTCCTGGATTCCGAACCATCGCCCCTCTAGGTGGTGAGAACTGTGCAGCCACCAATGGAGTGAGATTCTGGTCTTGGAAGACAGGATTATCCTCCGGTGCATGTGTAGGTGGGATCCGGACCACTTGTCCAACAGGTCCCACTGGAACACTCTGGCATGGAACCTGCCAAACTGAATGGCCTCGTAGGCCGCAACCATCTTCCCCAGCAACTGAATGCATTGATGGATTAACACTCTTGCTGGTTTCAGAATTTGTTTGACCAGACTCTGGATCTCCAGAGCCTTTCCACTAGAAGAAAACCTCTTCTGTGTCCAGTATCACTCCCAAAAACAACAACCGCGTCATTGGGACCAACTGCGATTTTGGCAAGTTTAGGAGTCAACCATGTTGTTGAAGAACTGTCAGGGAGAGTAGATGTTTTGCACCAACTGGTCCCTGGATCTCGCCTTTATCAGGAGATCATCCAAGTACGGGATAATTGTGACTCCTTGCTTGCGAAGGAGAACCATCATTTCCGCCATCACCCTGGTGAAAATCCTCGGAGCCGTGGACAGACCAAACGGCAACGTCTGAAATTGGTAATGACAATCCTGAATTGCAAACCTCAGGTAGCTTGATGCAGTGGCTAAATGGGAACATATAAGTAGGCATCCTTTATGTCTACCAAAACCATGAAATCTCCTTTATCCCCCGGACTGGAGATCACTACCCTGAGAGATTCCATCTTGAAATTGAATTTCTTTAGGTAGAAATTAAGGGATTTCAGATTTAAGATTGGTCTGACTGAGCCGTCCGGCTTCGGGACCACGAAGAGGCTTGAATAAAAACCTTCTCCCTGCTGACTAAGGCTGATTTGAACAATCGGTGAGGGGGAACGTCTTGAAACCCCAGTTTGTACCCTTGGGACACTATTTGTAAAACCAACGAGTCCAGGTCCGAATGAATCCAGAACTGACTGAAGAGTTTTAGACGTGCCCCCCACTGGTGCGGGCTCCTGCAAGAGAGCCCCAGCGTCATGCAGTGGATTTGGCAGAAGCAGAGGACGATCTCTGCTCCTGCGATCTTGAAGAGGCTACAGACCTCTTCCCTCTTTTCCTTCCTCTACCTGCAAAGAAAGGGGAATCTTAACTTCTTGCATATCTATTGGGCCGAAATGACTGCGTCAGATAATGATGCGTCTTCATCCGTTGAGAGGGAACATAGGGCAAGAAGGATGACTTACCTGCGGGAGCTGCCGAGATCAAATTAACTAGGCCGTCGCCAAACAAGGCTTCACCTTCATAGGGAAGAGACTCCCTTTCTTCTTAGAGTCAGCATCAGCATTCCCTTGGTGAATCCACAATGCCCTCCTATCCGAGACTGCCATGAAATTGGCCCGTGAGCACTTGTGCCCGGTGTAGGATTTTTAAATATGTGTAGTTTACTGTATGCAAGGGTTTAAAACCTTTTAGGAACTGAGCTCTAAGGTGTATTACATGTAGTTTAAAAAAAACAAAAAAGGTTTATTTTATGGCAGTAGTTTCCAAACTGGGGTTCTTGCACTGGTATCATAGTTTGGTGGTCCAGGACCAATTAAAATTATTTATACTTTATTAAATTGGCAAAACCATTCCCTCACAACATAACTGAACCTGAGGATGACATGCTATAAACACAATTTACTTAATTTTATATTTTTTTCTGAATTTCTCAATAAAAAAAACTTTGGCCTAGGGGTGCCGTGAAACAAATTTTGATACTCTAGGGCAGGGGTGTCAAACCCATGGGCCGCATGCCGCCCCCAATGCATCCTTTTGTGGCCCACAGGCCGGGGTCCGGCAGGGGTCCGACAGGGGTCCTTTTGTGGCCCGATCACCTTGCTTAGAGCGAGGGCAGGAGAGTGCAGCCAGAGTCTTTGCTTTCTATGTGCGGCACCATCTTCCCGAAGAGATCACCGGGAAGATAGTGCCCCTTCCACTGGCTACAGCACAGGTATACTGGGGTGGGGTAGCAAACTGGGGGCCCCAATGGGCCCCTCCAGCAGTCCCTCTACCAAAACACGTCTTTTGGTGGTTTTGCTGTGTTGTTATAACTACATGGTGACGATACTGTAGCACAGAGATTTTCAACCATTTACAACTCACGTCACACAAAACAAGATTTAAATATTGACAAGGCACACTGAAATATAATGGTGATGCATGGTGCAGTATCGTGTCCTAGGATGTCATGTCGCAGCTTCTCCATAGGTAACGCCTGAACAGGCCCGGTGACAGGGGGGACAAAGGGGACACTTGTTCAGGGCTCCAAGTATTAAGAACAGAAATAATGGGGCCACAGTGCCAATATTGCTTTTTAAAGTGTATCCACCAACTGCTCAATTTAAGCAGGAAAACAATTAACAGGCCAACTAAACCCTCCCCCCTCCTTTTACCCCATCACTTTGTCCAGTCCCTGTGGTCCATACTGTATTGCCATTATTATGCATGTTGCTGTGCTGGCCCTTTTCTGAATGTCCCTGCCACCGCCACCGAAGAGCTGGATAGCCCAGTATGAAAACCACCTGCCGGCCTCACTGACGGTCCGTGTCAAAGGCTCCATTTTTTTTTAAAGATCCCTCTGCCAAGTTAAGGGGGGGTTGAGGGGGCCCCAGAGATATCAGTGTACTGGGCCCCGAGATTTCTGTTTCTGGCCCTGACCCTCAGGGGCGTATCTACCCCTTGGCCAGGATGGCACTTGCCAGGGGCACCATCCAGCTGTGCCAACCGTGGCTAAGGGATAGAGTTCTGCAGTCTCGAAAGGGCGCTATGGCAATCAGCGTGGGACTGACCAATTAGACGGTGAGGGAAGGATACTGAAATTGTCCCAACCCTGTTACAGTTTGAAACGCCCTTCAACTGCTGTCCACTGCTTCACTCCTAGCTCTGCCCCTTTGAAATTATTAATCCCTACCCCCCGGTAGGCGGAGTTCTCCAGGCCCATACTCAGGAGTCATCACTGCTGTACATTATGTGCCGGTTGTAGAGGCAGAGCGGGGAACATCAGAGAACGCCACAAATTACACAGTGGGCAAGGAGATGGCTGGAGACAGCTGCACAGCCATGCCTTGCAAGTTCGAGAGAGCTGTTGAATTTCAGCAGTCCGTGACAGTTAGTGTCGAGGAGGGGGGGATTTGTGCATGTGTGCTATCAGTGTGTGTGTGGGGGGGGTGGGGGGGTGGAGGATGTGTGTGACTGTGAGGGAGCTGTCAGTGTCAGTGGGGAGAGGAGCAGGAGGGAGTTGTCAGTGTGTGGAAGTGATGAGAGTTGTCAGTACTGGGGAAATGTGTGTGTGTGTGTGTGTGTGTGTGTGTGTGTGTGTGTGTGTGTGTGTGTACTAGATTTAGGAGTGTGTGTTTGTGAGAGGTTTCAGTTGGGGAATTAGAGTTTATACAGTAATTAAATGTTTTCATATTGAGAACTACATCTCCCAGCATATACAGTGTGCTGGGGATGCTAACAAGCTTTATTTAAAAGTTTAAAAAACATTGCTTTTATGACTGCAATGGTTAAAAAGGGAGAGCTATAAATCAATTTATCAGTGAATGATCGCAGTTTGAGCTGTTACATTTTACTGAACCACCTATCCCTCCACACTCACTACCTGTCCTCAGGATACATTTACCATCCCGGCAGACGGTATACCGGCGGTCATTTGACCGATGTTGGAATCCTGACACCACTTGGGAGACTGGTGCCGGCACACAGACAGCCAACATCCCGAAGGCGAGTATTGGAGGGAGGGTTAGGACCGGGGGAGGGGGTGTTAGGGAAGGCACTAGGAGGGGGGGGGGGGGTTAGTCCTAGCTGCCACCCCCTGAGGGTTAGCCCTATCCACCACCCCCCCAGAGGGTTAGGATTAGGATTAGGTATCATGTGACTGCTGGAATCCCGAGCGCCGGATGCCATACCCAACCCCCTTTACTTTTTCAGGCATTTCTATCTCTCCTCTCTCTATGGTGTTCCGATTGCCCACTTTCCCTTGTGCTTTTCTCTCTCTCTCCTTTGTTTAGAGCATCAGTTTCTGTAGTCCACTTTATCCTTATTTTTTCCTGTGTTTCACTATCTCTCTGATGTAATGAGGATGTATGGTCTAGAGGGATCAGTAATGCATTGTACTGTATAGAGGCGTCAGGGATGTAGCGTAGGGTATAGAGGCATCAGGGATGTAGCGTAGGTTATAGAGGCATCAGGAATGTAGCGTAGGGAATAGAGGCATCAGGGATGTAGCGTAGGGTATAGAGGCGTCAGGGATGTAGCATAGGGAATAGAGGCGTCAGGGATGTAGCGTAGGGAATAGAGGCGTCAGGGATTTAGCTTAGGGAATATAGGCATCAGGGATGTACTAGCAGGTATATAGAGGTCAGTGTACTGTATAGAGGGGTCAGTAATGCAGTGATGGTTATAGAAAGGTCAGTGATGTAGTGTAGGGTATAGAGGGGTCAGTTATGTAGTGTGGGGTAAAGAGGGGTCAGTAAAGATACTAAGCTGAAGTACTTAGAACACTTCTTGAATTAAGACACAACCTGCAAGAAAAAGTATGCAATATGGGTGAAAAGGCAAATGTCAGAGGTCTGATACAAGTGACCAGCTCCACACCTTGCACCACATAGCGTTATGTTAAACTGGGATATGTTCTTTTTTGGTGTGTGTGTGTGTGTGTGTGTGTGTGTGTGTGTGTGTGTGTGGGGGGGGGGGGGGGGGTGCCAAAGGAAATTTTTGCCATTGGCCCCTTTGGTCTAGAACCAGCCCTGATCACAAAATATTTTTGTCTGAGCAGACTGGACACTGATCAGCGTTGGCTCATTCTCAGCCCCCCGCCCAGCCTCTGCTGCCAACAGACTGCTATTAGCTAGTTAACCTTCTGCCTTCCCTATCTATGACACAGACTGCTGCTAATGCTACCAGAATGTTCCCAGTGGCTTCACACCAACAGTGAATCCCAGCCGATGATGTAGGGCAGCGTGTGGGGGAGGGGGTCAGTTGCTGTGGCTCCAACATGGTAACCGCCAATGGACTGCAATGCTTTATCGAAAGGGGGGGCGCCAGTCCCTTACTTTGCCAGGGGCGCTTGGACCCCTAGCTACACCTCTGTTGACCCTAACCGATACCCCTAAACTAACCATAATTCCTGCAGTAAAAATCCATGTTTCTATGTATATAGGGGGTCATTCCGAGTTGATCGCTTGCTGCCGTTGTTCGCTGCGTAGCAATCAGTTGAAAAAAAATGGCTAATCTGTGCATGCGCATGCTCCGTAATGTGCATGCGCATCGTACGGGTACAAAGTCCATTGTGGTTTTGCACTAGTTCTAGCGATTATTCCAATCACAGAACAGGCCACAAGGAGATTGACAGAAAGAGGGCGTTTCTGGGTGTCAACTGACCGTTTTCAGGGAGTGCTTGGAAAAATGCAGGCGTGGCAGAAGAAATGCAGACGTGGCTGGGCATTCGCTGGATGGGTGTGTGACATCAAAAGCCGTCCCTCGGTTGTTAGAATCAACGCACACGAAGTGTAACTACAGTGCTGGTCTTATTTTGAAACGATTTTGCAGGCGCTCTGCTGCTCAAGTGTTCGCACTTCTCCAAAGTGAATATACACTCTCCAGTGGGCAGCGACAATGCGTTTGCATGGCTGCTAAAAACTGCTAGCGAGCTATCAACTCAGAATGACCCCCATAGTGTATTGCAAGAAAATATCTGTAAATCCAATGGTACCGTAAGTGCGGTATATACTCGCACTTCTTTGCGGGGTGAGAACATCTCCCCTAAGTGAAGTCAGCCCTATGAATAGAGTTTGTGTGATCCCTGTGCAGCAGTCACAGAAAGGGTTCATCTCTGCAGTTTGTCACTCAAATTACATTGCTGCATTTTTTCTAGAAGTGGATCTGAGAGCTGTTACCCGCAGACCAGCTACAATAATTATCCTGGGTACTCACTAGACCAGTGGTTCTCAAACTGCACCCTGGGGTGCCTCAGGACACTTGCAGGGGTGCCTTGGATTGGTGGTCCAGGACCAATTCAAAATATTTATAGTTAGTGTTATAGGCAAAACCAGTGCTGTTGGCTGGCAATCATAACATATGTGCACAAGCAGAAGCAAATCCTGTCCCCTACCAAAGGGCCAGTGCTAGGGTGTTTGGCGCCTCCCTGCAAACTATTAATTTGGGCCCTCTCTCCAATACTTAATAAAGGGACAGTGCGCTCCTTAAAAAAAGAAGGTGTGGTATCACAAGGAAGGGGCATGGCCACACAATAGCACCCCAAATCAAAATACGCCACACAGTAGCACTATCTTATTGTCATTACACCGCATGTAATATTAATAATAATAATAATAATACCCACAGTCGCAGTGCCCTTTATACACATAACCACCATATCAGTGCAGCTTACACACATAATGCCAACAGTAGCAGTGCCCCTTCTACACATGCCCACGGTGGCAATCCTTTACATGGCAAATATCAACCTGGTTTTGCCACTTTAAAAAACAAACAATAAAAAAAAAAAAACAACAGGAAAAAACACAAAATCTCTCACTTTCTGATTCTCACACCCTATTACATTCCTCCCTATATATTTAAATGTTTCTATTACTGTATGTTCCCTCTTCCCTTCTCCAAACTATACACATCAACATTTTTTAGTATTTCCAGGTAAGTTTTGTGATGTAGGCCATGCACAATTTTAGTTGCCCTAATGTATTTACAGCCTTCTGGAGATATGGCTTCTGGAACTGAACACAGGATTCTAAATGTGGCTGTACCAAGGACCTATACAGTGGCATTACAGGTTGAGTATCCCTTATCCAAAATGCTTGGGACCAGAGGAATTTTGGATATCGGATTTTTCTGTATTTTGGAATAATTGCATACCATAACGAGATATTATGGTGATGGGACCTAAATCTAAGCACAGAATGCATTTATGTTTCATATACACCTTATACACACAGCCTGAAGGTCATTTTAGCCAATATTTTTTATAACTTTGTGCATTAAACAAAGTGTGTGTACATTCACAGAATTCATTCATGTGTCATATACACCTTATACACACAGTCTGAAGTTCATTTAATACAATATTTTTAATAACTTTGAGTATTAAACAAAGTTTGTGTACACTGAGCCATCAAAAAACAAAGGTTTCACTATCTCAGTCTCACTCAAAAAAGTCCGTATTTCGGAATATTCCGTATTTCGGAATATTTGGATATGGGATACTCAACCTGTATTACTTTTTTCTGCTACTGGTTCTTTAACCTATGCAAACAAGCATCTGACTTGCCTTTCCTATTGCTTTGTTACATTGCTCACCTGAAATAGTAATACTTAGATAGCTTTCCTCTTGCCATTATAATGCCCTTAATATTATAGTTAGCCTTTGCATTTTTGAGACGTGTATGATTTTGCATTTTTTGGCATTAAATGTTGCCATGTTCTTGACCATTCCTCTAGTCCAGGGGCAGAACTGCCAGAGACAACGGAGTCAGTTGCCGCCGGGCTCCAGCCCTGAAGGGGCTCCAGCCCTAAAGGGGCTTCCTCCATTGCCCCCCGGCTGTTACGTGCCCTTCCTACTAAATAGACAAAGGCGCTACCAGCAGGGTCTCGCAGTTTGTACATTCCATGCCGTAACACCCTTCTTTCCACCTTTTTCAAGACCCAGCCCAGCAGCCTCGCCGCTGCCACCACCGCTAGCTGCAGCACTGCCAGCGGTGGGGTGCCCCTGCTTCTTCTCACACCACAGATAGCTGGGCAGCACTGCAACTGCCTGCCTGATTGCTCCGCCCCCTTCCGGCTCCCAAGCACCTCTGCTGCCCAGTGATCCAGGAGCCTGCTGCTAGGAAGAAGTGGCCGAGCTTCAGCAAGCGAGTCTGGACACTGGCGGAGGAAGCCATGATAACCAGATAATGGGGAGTGGAGAGCCAGTTCCAAGGTAATACTTTACACAGCTGGTTGAGATCCTGGTCGGTGGATATGGATTCCAAGAAAACCCTGGAGGTGCTTCCTTTCAAGGGAGACACTCTCTTTGGAGAAGACCTCAATAAGATTGTAGCTGATCTGGCTACTGCTAAAACAGCTTGCCTACCTCGTATGACTCCTACCACGCAGAAGGCTAAAAGTACTTTCCCTTGGCCCTTTCATCCCTCAGGTAAAGCGTACCCAAGGTCAGGCATACCCAAAGCAAGCTCATGCTTCCAGACCTGCCAAGCCCAGACTGAAGCAAGCCTGGGCTGCCCATCAGCCTGCTTCCAAAACGGACAAGCCTGCCGCATGACGGTGCAGGCCTCCCTCTGGGGGATCCCAGGGTGGGGGGCCCGACTTCTAGGTTTAGCATAGAAAGGTATAATTCTAAGCTAGAGAATTCTGTTTGGAGCTCACCTTGTACTTTGTGAAGAAATAATCAGCATTGTGGCTGAGCAGATACATGTAGTGTGTGGCTGCAAACTGCATGGATCTGCTGCATTGTAATGCTGATACTTTTTTTTTTGCAAAGTACCAATAGCTTCATATAATGTTCACAATTTTTATGCAGGATCAAATAGCTCAATAGGTAGGGTGTTTGATTAGAATTCAACAGGTTATAGGTTTGAATCCTGGGTATGGTAGTTTGAGATGTGTTATTTAATAAAGTATGTTGTTCTGACTGCTGGGATATCATACTAAATAAATGGAGTTGATCAATTTTTTTTTTATTTTTTTTTTAAACTAGGGACAATTTCCAGATACTTTTCTTTATAACTGAGATTGCCCCCTGGAACTTCACATCAGTTGACAACTATGCATGAGTGGGCAGTGCTTGCTCTGGATCTGCCCACCCATTTATGTGCCGTCATAAAAGAAAGCACAACTGACAGTTATCCTGGGCGTACACTACACAATTATCTGTCAGGCTATCTATCCAGTCTGGATGGATGGAATGAAAATCTGGTAATGTATAGTAGCAAATGTCAATTAACCATTTGCTCCCAAACACTAGAAAAGTGGTCAAAAATGGTCATTACACAAATTGGTTAAACCCAAAATTTAACCAATTTGTTTAGGGGACCATGTTTGTCCATTTTCTAGTGTTTGAGAGTAAATCGTTGATGGTCATTTGCTCACATAGATAACCGGATTTCTATTCCAACCAGCCAGTGTTGGAGATATGGTCTGCCAGATTACATAATGCATACCAGAGCCATAACTAGACTTTTTGGTGCCCTGTGACAGAGAATTATATGCCCCCCCCCCTCCCCTCCCCATTTTTGCAATATGGACAAAAGGCGCATGCCTTGTGGGGAAGGGGCATAACAAGATTGGTCTCAGAGAAAGCACATGAGATATGAAGATATATCTAGTATACTTGACACTCAATGGTTTGTGGTATTGCCGGGGTGCCCTCCTTAAATGCATATACAGTCACACATGGCGTGTTTGTGCAAATGGCATATCAGCAGTCAGCACTAACTGGTGACATGCCATTTGTACAAGTAAGCCATGTGTGACTAATATATAAACATACTTTATTAAATAACACCTCAAACTATCATACCCAGGATTCAAATCTATAACCTGTTGAATTCTAATCAAACACCCTACCCATTGAGCTACTTGATCCTGCATCTATTCTAACCTCCAAAAACAGATTCAGTTGCATTTTCCAGCGTGTTTTGTTTGCGCCTTTGCAAATGTCTTACATCGACAAACTTATTTAGTACTATTTTGCAAATAGGGTTACATTGTCGCAACATTGTGTTCCCTAATTGCTTGATTTTTTAAATGCAACAATTGATAAAGACACCTGATAATTGCTCTGTGGAGTGTTATTTTGTGTCTACTTCTTATCTACATTTAATTCCCTACCTCTAACAAGGCATTTTTAAATGCTGGGGGCTGCCAGGACGTGAGGCCTACCTAGACTTTAGATCGGAATTTGAATGTACTTGTGAACTAACTTAATTTCCTACTTCTAAATTCATTCCTAAATTCACTACTTACATTAATCCTGTAGTTGGGCATTTTGAGCCTTCAATTGTGGGTATTGTTTTGTGTCCAGACCAGCAGCTGGTGGTGTGCATTTGCTGGAAAGGCATCGAAGACCTCCGATATGCTGCATCTCCTGATGTGTGTCTCCCTCAAGTGGCTGTCAGCAAATGCATGCTAGACACCCCATTCCAAGCTGATTGTGACATCACGGAACAAGCATCATAGAACAGGCATGCTAGAATATGGGTCTTCAACCTGCGACCCTCCAGCTGCTGTGGAACTACATATACCAGCATGCCCTGCCTCAGTTTTAGCATACCTTAATAGCAAAACTGTGGCAGGGCATGCTGGGATGTGTAGTTTCACAGCAGCTGGAGGGCCACAGGTTGAAGACCCATGTGCTAGAGCCAAGCCGCAGGTACATTGAATGCTAGCAAGCTGAATGTTTAAATCCTTTTTGTTCCGCAGCATTCCAATGCGGAAGATTCCATGGAACCAGAGATTATTCCATTGAGAAGGACATGCTGCCTGGATGACTGCACTGTGCAAATTAAATCACGGAGCCAGTTGGCTTGTGGGTGGCTCTGGTGACTGGGTGGTTGGGTGGGCGGTGTGTCAGAGGTGGAGCACATGCAAATGAATGTGTATCATCCTGCTAGTGAGAGTGAAAACTCATGCAGAAGTGTGCCTACTTGTCAGTGGGTTATGCACCTTGCCAGGCGTCAAATCTACATGGAGCAGCTGGAGGGGACAAGAGCAGGTTTGCAAAATATAGATAGAAGAGCATATATGCTGGCGCATTCTCCATGATTGTGTCAGCTTATGTTTTGGTGCACTGCACTTTCCTCCACTAAGTTTTAGCCATTTTGGTTAAACGCAAGTGTAGTTGCTTCTCGCCCTTTTGGCTGTGATCTTGTATCGTGGTTGAAGAGTCTGCTGGAGGGATTGTTTTCTTCATTGACGAGAGACTGAAGATATTACAGGATGGAAGGCTTGGGAACACTATCTGTTTTTCAGTTGTGGAAGAGTTGAAAGACAGCTTTTCCTTGCCAATATCTCTCTTTTGCAAAGAGCTACGCATTGGAAAATTCAGGGCTATACCGTGTAGATGAAGCACTAACAGGAGGCTTTAAAATTTTCATTCTAGTTTCCTTCGTTTGGGAGAAAAATGCAAAGGTACAAGACAGCTTTTCCTTGCCAATATCTCTCTTTTGCAAAGAGCTGCACATTGGAAAATTCAGGGCTATGCCGTGTAGATGATGGCCTAACAGGAGGCTTTAAAATTTTCTTTCTAGTGTCCTTCGTTTGGGAGAAAAATGCAAAGGTACAAGACAGCTTTTCCTTGCCAATATCTCTCTTTTGCAAAGAGCTACGCATTGGAAAATTCAGGGCTATGCCGTGTAGATGATGGCCTAACAGGAGGCTTTAAAATTTTCTTTCTAGTGTCCTTCGTTTGGGAGAAAAATGCAAAGGTACAAGACAGCTTTTCCTTGCCAATATCTCTCTTTTGCAAAGAGCTACGCTTTGGAAAATTCAGGGCTATACCGTGTAGATGAAGCACTAACAGGAGGCTTTAAAATTTTCATTCTAGTGTCCTCGTTTGGGAGAAAAATGCAAAGGTAGCTTGTGCCATCGCCACTCTGCTCCTTGTGCCACCTTGGCGGTTTACATGAGCCACTGTGGTGACGTTGTCTGACTGGATCAGAACCGGTTGGTCGCAAAGTAAGGTCTCCGCTTGACGTAGGGCATTGTATATGGCCCCTAGTTTCAGGATGTTGATGTGAAGACAAGTCTCTTGACTTGACCAAAGACCTTGGAAATTTCTTCCCTGTGTGACTGCTCCCCAACCTTGGAGGCTTGCATCTGTGGTCACCAGGATCCAGTCCTGAATGCCGAATCTGCGTCACTCGAGAAGGTGAGCACTCTGCAGCCACCACAGGAGTGATACCCTGACCCTGGGGGACAGGGTGATCAACCAATGCATCTGTAAATGTGACCCAGACCACTTGTCCAGTAGGTCCCATTGGAAAGTCCTCGCATGGAACCTGCCGAATGGAATGGCTTTGTATGATGCCACCATCTTTCCCAGGACTCGAGTGCAGTGATGCACTGAAACAAGTTTTGGTTTCAATAGGTTCCTGACAAGAGTCATGAGTTCCTGGGCCTTTTCTATCGGGAGATAAACCCTCTTCTGGTCTGTGTCCAGAATCATGCCCAAGAAAGACAGACGAGTCGTAGGAACCAACTGAGACTTTGGCATATTGAAAATCCAGCCGTGTTGCTGTAACACTTTCAGTGAAAGTGATACGCTGTTCAGCAACTGCTCTCTTGATCTCGCTTTTATGAGATCGCTCAAGTACGGGATAATTGTGACACATTGCTTGCGCAGGAGAACCATCATTTCCACCATTACCTTGGTGAAAATTCTCTGGGCCGTGGAGAGACCAAACAGCAACGTCTGAAATTGGCAATGACAGTCCTGTACCACAAATCTGAGGTACGACTGATGAGATGGATAAATTTGGACATGAAGGTATGCATCCTGTACACAAATGCGGACAACAGGTGTCAAGCCGTGTGTTGCCTTTGTCAAGCTGTAATAAGTAGGGGTAAGGACGTTAACCACCTCAGAACATCCTCCCTTATACGTCACCTGCAGCGCATTAATCATAAGTCAGTGACAAGTTCAAAAACTTTGGATGACAGCGGAAGCAGTCCACTAACCACTAAATCCCTTCCTCTTGTAACCAAGCTCCTGCAAACCACACCACCAACTCCCTCAGTGTCAATTTCCTCCTTAGACAGGAGAGCCAATAGTCCTGCAGGCCATGTCACTGGCAAGTCTGACGAGTCCTCTCCTGCCTGGGATTCCTCCGATGCATCCTTGAGTGTAACGCCTACTGCTGCTAGCGCTGCTGTTGTTGCTGCTGGGAGTCGATCGTCATCCCAGAGGGGAAGTCGGAAGACCACTTGTACTTCTTCCAGTAGGCAATTGACTGTCCAACAGTCCTTTGCGAGGAAGATGAAATATCACAGCAGTCATCCTGCTGCAAAGCGGATAACTCAGGTCTTGTCAGCCTGGGTGGTGAGAAACGTGGTTCCGGTATCCATCATTAATTCAGAGGCAACTAGAGACTTGATTGAGGTACTGTGTCCCCGGTACCAAATGCCATCTAGGCTCCATTTCTCTAGGCAGGCGATACCGAAAATGTACACAGACCTCAGAAAAAGAGTCACCAGTGTCCTAAAAAATGCAGTTGTACCCAATGTCCACTAGTCCACATGTCCGTGGTTAAGTGGAGCAGGGCAGACTCAGGACTATATGACTGTGACAGCCCACTGGGTAGATGTATTGCCTCCCGCAGCAAGAACAGCAGCGGCGGCACCAGTAGCAGCATCTCGCAAATGCCAACTCGTTCCTAGGCAGGCTACGCTTTGTATCACCGCTTTCCATAAGAGGCACACAGCTGACAACCTCTTACGGAAACTGAGGAACATCATCGCAGAATGGCTTACCCCAATTTGACTCTCCTGGGGATTTGTGACATCGGACAACGCCACCAATATTGTGCGTGCATTACATCTGGGCAAATTCCAGCACGTCCCATGTTTTGCACATACATTGAATTTGGTGGTGCAGAATTATTTAAAAAACGACAGGGGCGTGCAAGAGATGCTGTCGGTGGCCCGAAGAATTGCGGGCCACTTTCTGCATTCAGCCACCGCGTGTCGAAGACTGGAGCACCACCAAACATTCCTGAACCTGCCCTGCCATCCTCTGAAGCAAGAGGTGGTAACGAGGTGGAATTCAACCCTCTATATGCTTCAGAGGATGGAGGAGCAGCAAAAGGCCATTCAAGCCTATACATCTACCCACGATATAGGCAAAGGAGGGGGAATGCACCTGACTCAAGCGCAGTGGAGAATGATTTCAACGTTGTGCAAGGTTCTGCAATCCTTTGAACTTGCCACACGTGAAGTCAGTTCAGACACTGCCAGCCTGAGTCAGGTCATTCCCCTCATCAGGCTTTTGCAGAAGAAGCTGGAGACATTGAAGGAGGAGCTAAAACAGAGCGATTCCGCTAGGCATGTGGGACTTGTGGATGGAGCCCTTAATTCGCTTAACCAGGATTCAATCTGTTGAAATCAGAGCAATAAATTTTGGCCACCGTGCTCGATCCTAGATTTAAAACCTACATTGTATCTCTCTTTCCTGCAGACACAAGTCTGCAGAGGTTCAAAGACCTGCTGGTGAGAAAATTGTCAAGTCAAGCGGAACGTGACCCGTCAACAGCTCCTCCTTCACATTCTCCCGCAACTGGGGGTGCGAGGAAAAGGCTAAGAATTCCGAGCCCACCCGCTGGCGGTGATGCAGGGCAGTCTGGAGTGAGTGCTGACATCTGGTCCGGACTGAAGGACCTGGCAACGATTACTGACATGTTTTCTACTGTCACTGCATATGATTCTGTCACCTTTGAAAGAATGGTGGAGGATTATATGAGTGACCGCATCCAGGTAGGCACGTCAGACAGTCCGTATGTATACTGGCAGGAAAAAGAGGCAATTTGGAGGCCCTTGCACAAACTGGCTTTATTCTACCTAAGTTGCCCTCCCTCCAGTGTGTACTCCAAAAGAGTGTTTAGTGCAGCCGCTCACCTTGTCAGCAATCGGCGTACGAGGTTACTTCCAGAAAATATGGAGAAGATGATGATCATCAAAATGAATTATAATCAATTCCTCCGTGGAGACATTCACCAGCAATTGCCTCCAGAAAGTACACAGGGATCTGAGATGGTGGATTCCAGTGGGGACGAATTAATAATCTGTGAGGAGGGCGATGTACACAGTGAAAGGGGTGAGGAATCGGAGGATGATGAGGTGGACATCTTGCCTCTGTAGAGCCAGTTTGTGCAAGGAGAGATTGATTGCTTCTTTTTTGGTGGGGGTCCAAACCAACCAGTCATTTCAGTCAGCCGTGTGGCAGACCCTGTTGCTGAAATGATGGGTTCGTCAATGTTTTTCTTTTCAATCTAAGCCCCTGCAGTTTTCTGTAAGAATCTGCTTCGCTATGATGATCAACAAGTCACAAGGGCAAACACTCAGGGCTGGAGGCGTAGATCTTAGGACCAGCTGCTACAAGCATGGCAAAGGTGTCACTATCATTGGTGACACCCAGAGAGGCAGCGAGGGAGATTGTAATGCAGTGCGCGCAGATAAGCAGCGCAATGGTAAAATGGAGGCATGGTCTCATAGGTAGGGGTGTGGCCTGTTGGCCTGAATCTCCATTTTGTTGCTCCGGGTATCCCGGGGGTTGAGTGCTGCACCCGGGGACCAGTGTGTGAGTGGTGCTGGCTCCTGCACAGTGACAGAAACTGGGTGTTGCACGTAATGTCACAGTGAAACACCCATATTCTGTCACTGAAGAGGAGCCGGCACTTTGGTGTCACCCCCCTTGGCGGGTGACACTCGGGTGTGGGCCGCAACCCCGTTGTGATGCCACTGACCCATGGGAAGCTTTACGTGGCTTACCCATGTGTTAGTAGCCCCAAGCATCTTTTGTGTTAGTCCCTGAAGAAAAACTTCAAATATTTACAAATAAATTTTGTAATCAATGGGCCTAATTCAGTAAGGATTGCAAATTCTGCTAAGTAACAGAATTTGCAATCCTTTGGTTCGCATGCTGGGGCCACCCAGCATGCCGCCTCCCTTCTTGACCACGCTGAAATTGCAGTCGCAGTGCAGTTCAGCGTGATCATAAAAAATGGGTTAGCCTCCTGTTGGTGCAGACTGTATGTGTGCGCAGGAAGCCGCCACCATTTTGTGATCGCAGCTGCTGCATGTGATGTCATGCAACCGCTCTGACCACGCCTCCTGTTTCTCCGTTGCCGACCCCATTTTGAAGCCCTGCCCACGCACCGCTCCATCTCCGACTTGGAAATGGAGTGTTGCTGACCCCCCCCCCCCCCAGCACCGATTGACAGTCAGAGGTGATCGCATTAACTGCGGGGTGCCGCAGAAAATGCAGGCGCATGCGTATGCTCTTAGCAATTTTTGCAGTTGGACTGCTTATTGCGATTGCAATCCAACCTGAATCAGGCTCTATTACCTATCACAATGCACTGCGGGTAGTACAAAATGGGGTTAATATAAGAGAAAACCCCCCAGAGCTGTGCTCCTTAACTGTCCCTGGTGGCTAGTGGAGCAGCTGCCCAGTAATCAGTGTCCACGCCAGTGCGCACATGGCCCGCCCCCTACAGCCACGCTGGATCACGGTATAGTGTGGGCACAGAAGTCCCTTACCTCCCTTTCATCAGCGGCCTCGTGATCCCGGAGGGCGGTGTGTGTGTGACTGACCTTAGGAAGAAACCGGAGCCTCCGCTGCAGTGACCCAGCAACCAGGGCGCTGGAGTATACTGCGCCGCTGGGAGTGATGGAGCTGCAGTAAAGATGTCTATTAGACCTAGCCTGCTGCAGCCCTTGTAGATTCTTATAAAAAAAAGTTCTTCTTTTCTTGTCAAAATTAATAGCTAAGAATAGGCTGCCTGAGGCAGCCCCCTCTTAAGTGGCCTGCTAATGAAGGCACCAACTACAAACTGAGCTCCCTGTTCATGGAAGCGAGGTTATAGAGGAGGGGGCGCTGAGCATCTTGGGAACAGTCAAAAGCTTTGAGCCTGTTGGTGCCTCAGATCAAGATCCTACTCTACACCCCAATGTGAATCCTTGTGGAGTCCAGTGTACCCCACAGAAGAAATGAATGTGTCACACCCATTGGCAGCAACATTAGAATAGCTGCTGATGGGCACAATTGAGAAAGGAAGGGGGGAAAACATTTGAATCCAGCACATATATGTAATTTGAATATGTAATTTGTACCTTCCTACTTTGGATTCATTCTCTCCCTGTCGTCACTCTCTCTCTCCGTCGTCACTCTCTCTCTCCGTCGTCACTCTCTTTCCCTGACGTCACTGTTGTCACTCTCTCTACCTGTCATCACTCTCTCTCCCTGTCGTCACTCTTTCCCTGTCATCACTCTCTCTCCCTGTCATCACTCTCTCTCTCCGTCGTCACTCTCTCTCTCCGTCGTCACTCTCTCTCTCCGTCGTCACTCTCTCACTGTCGTCACTCTCTCTCCCTGTCGTCACTCTCTCTCCCTGTCGTCACTCTCTCTCCCTGTCGTCACTCTCTCTCTCCCTGTCGTCACTCTCTCTCTCCCTGTCGTCACTCTCTCTCTCTCCCTGTTGTCACTCTGGCTGTCCCTGCTGTCACAATTTCAGCTCATTCAGTGTGCTATAATGTGAATTTCGGCTCATTCAGTGTGCTACAATGTGAATTTCGGCTCATTCAGTGTGCTACCGTGTGAATTTCGGCTCATTCAGTGTGCTACCGTGTGAATTTCTTCTCATTCAGTGTGCTACCGTGTGAATTTCGGCTCATTCAGTGTGCTACAATGTGAATTTCGGCTCATTCATTGTGCTATAATGTGAATTTTGGATCATTCAGTGTGCTACAATGTGAATTTCGGTTCATTCAGTGTGCTACAATGTGGATTTCGGCTCATTCAGTGTGCTACAATGTGAATTTCGGCTCATTCAGTGTGCTACAATGTGAGTTTCGGCTCATTCAGTGTGCTACAATGTGAGTTTCGGCTCATTCAGTGTGCTACAATGTGAATGTCGGCTCATTCAGTGTGCTACAATGTGAGTTTCGGCTCATTCAGTATGATACAATGTGAATTTCGGCTCATTCAGTGTGATACAATGTGAATTTCGGCTCATTCAGTGTGCTAGAATGTGAATTTCGGCTCATTCAGTGTGCTAGAATGTGAATTTCGGCTCATTCAGTGTGCTACAATGTGAATTTCGGCTCATTCAGTGTGCTACAATGTGAATTTCGGCTCGTACCGTGTGCTATAATGTGAATTTCGGCTCATTCAGCGTGCTACAATGTGAATTTCGGCTCATTCAGTGTGCTACAATGTGAATTTCGGCTCATTCAGTGTGCTACAATATGAATTTCGGCTCATTCAGTGTGCTACAATGTGAATTTCGGCTCATTCAGTGTGCTACAATGTGAGTTTCGGCTCATTCATTGTGCTCCAATGTGAATTTCGGCTCATTCAGTGTGCTACAATGTGATTTCGGCTCGTACTGTGTGCTATAATGTGAATTTCAGCTCGTACCGTGTGCTATAAGGTGAAAGGGGCACCAGTGCTAGATAGTATAAGGGGTTCTACTACACTGGACATGCCCCCTTTTTGGTGACCACACCCCTTTTTGGGTGACCACGCCCCTTTTCTGGAGCGCGCGCGCAAAATTACGTCCTTGACTTTTGCATACCCCCACTTCAAAATTTCCACTTCGACCACTGTATATAGCTATAGGTACGATATGCCGGCATTTGGTATGCCGGCGGTCAGAAGACTGACCGCGGCATCCGATGCTTAGATTCCTGAAAGGAGTTAGGCAATTATACTTACATTCCCCCAATACCCCTCTAACCCGCTCTGGCAGCAGCCTAAACCTAATCCTGCATCCTATCCCTAACCCTCCCTTGCGGTGCCTAAACCTAACCCCCCCTCCCCGCAGTCTAACCCTCCCCCCTCCCACTAAATCTAAACTCCCCCCCAACCCCCTGCTGCTTACCTGAGCGCAGCCCTACTGAGCGGTCGTTCGGGATCCCAGCGGGTTGTTTCCCTATTTGACAACGGCAGCTGGAAAGTGGGTATAGGTGCGTGTGTGTATGTGGGGAGGGGCGTTGGGGTGGAGGGAGGGCAGTAGGAAGACGGTTTGCCTAGGGTTCTAAGAATCCTTGCACCGGCCCTGCCTGTAATCAGGTAGTTGTCGCCTACAGCGGAAGGGAAAATTTGCTGTGCAGGTGTGTGATCACATGTGCACAAGAGCTGCACAGCTCAGCACTTACTCAGCCATTGAGGTGACGTCACAAATCCTCCCACAAAACGCCGGGTCCCTCCAGTGTTTTTCCGGACACTCCCTAGAAACATTCAGTTGCCACCCACACAAACACCCTCTTCTTGTCAATCTTCTTGTGATCTCCGGACCGTCGCACTTACGCATTGTGGCGCATACGCATGTGCAGTGCAAACCAGATTGCCCGCTGGGTGAAAATAAATTGAAGCGATCTGGTCTGAATAAGCCTCAATCTCTATTCATGGGAGACAGAGGGGCTGGGGCATGGCCAGCAGCTCACAGAGCACCTATAATGACAAAAATGGGAGACATGGCTCATGATCGCGATATACCTGCGAAGGTACGCCCTCTACTGATTGACAGGCAGAGGCATTCGCATTTTCTGCGGGGCACCCGGAGAAAATGTAGGCACACGCACAGGATGGACCCTGCGTATATGCCCCCATCCTCTTCATAGTTTTTGCGGTTGGAACGCGTATTACGATCCAAACTGAATTAGGCCCTATGTCTTATATACACGAGCAGTGTGAAAACATCAATCGATGGGGGTAATTCCAAGTTGATCGCAGCAGGAATTTTGTTAGCAGTTGGGCAAAACCATGTGTACTGCAGGGGAGGCAGATATAACATGTGCAGAAAGAGTTAGATTTGGGTGAGTTATTTTGTTTCTGTGCAGGGTAAATACTGACTGCTTTATTTTTACACTGCAAATTAGATTGCAGATTGAACACACCACACCCAAATCTAACTCTCTCTGCACATGTTAAATCTGCCTTCCCTGCAGTGCACATAGGTGGTCATTCCGAGTTGTTCGCTCTGTAATTTTCTTCGCATCGCAGCGATTTTCCGCTTAATGCGCATGCGCAATGTTCACACTGCGACTGCGCCAAGTAAATTTGCTATGCAGTTAGGAATATTACTCACGGTTTTTTCATCGTTCTGGTGATCGTAATGTGATTGACAGGAAGTGGGTGTTTCTGGGCGGAAACAGGCCGTTTTAGGGGCGTGTGGGAAAAAATGCTACCGTTTCTGGGAAAAACGCGGGAGTGGCTGGAGAAACGGAGGAGTGTCTGGGCGAACGCTGGGTGTGTTTGTGACGTCAAACCAGGAACGACAAGCACTGAACTGATCGCACTGGCAGAGTAAGTCTCGAGCTACTCAGAAACTGCACAGAGATGTCTTATCGCAATATTGCAAATCTTTCGTTCGCAATTTTAAGATGCTAAGATTCACTCCCAGTAGGCGGCAGCTTAGCGTGTGCAATGCTGCTAAAAGCAGCTTGCGAGCGAACAACTCGGAATGAGGGCCATGGGGGGTAATTCTGAGTTGATCGCAGCAGGATTTTTGTTAGCAGTTGGGCAAAACCATGTGCACTGCATTTACGAACAGATGATTTTTTATATAAATTTTAAAATGTTAGTAAATGTGTGTTTTTTTTTCAACCTGGAAGCCCAACATCGATTAAGATCGATCTTAAATAGACCCCTGGGTTTTAAGGATAACCATGGTTGAGTCCAATGGTTAATTCACATTGACCGAAGTTCTAATTAAGTCACCTGTGCTCAAGCATGATATCCTTAAAATCTGGATTGCAATGACAGCATTTTGGAACTATGCCTAAGGGTTTAATTTTTACATTTATCCACTGACAATAAATCTACCTACAATATCCCTGTAACTGTTATGATTACAGTATTTCACTAAATAATTTAATTTGCTGAACCTTCTGTAAAAAGAAATATTAAGCTGCTGTAATTCCCAGATGCAGCAAATTTGTTAGCTAGTGGGCAAAACCATGTGCACTGCAGGGTTGGGGGGGGCAGATATAACATTTGCAGAGAGATTTAGGTGGGTTATATTGTTTGTGTGCAGGGTAAATACTGGCTGTTTTGTTTTTACACTGCAATTTAGATTTCAGTTTGAACACACCGCACCAAAATCTAACTCTCTCTGCACATATTATACACCCCCCCCCCCTGCAGTGTACATGGTTTTAGCTAATAAATTTGCTGCTGTGATCAGATCTGAGTTAAGCCCTATGTATTTGGCACTGGCAAAGGGTTAGAGGCCTTGCTGTAGAGCTCACACCTTTCTTATCATGCATTGTAATATTTCCTATGTCCTGATGGGGTGGTCTTCTGTTTGCCGGCGGTCGGCCTCCCGGCGCTCAGTATACCGGCGCCGGGAGCCCGACAGCCGGCATACCGACACTTATTTTCCCTCGTGGGGGTCCACGACCCCCATAGAGGGAGAATAAAATAGTGTGGCGCGCGTAGCGCGCCACCGTGCCCGTAGCGTGGCGAGCGCAGCGAGCCCGCAAGGGGCTCATTTGCGCTCGCCAAACTGTCGGTAAGCCGGCGGTCGGGCTCCCGGCGCCGGGATGCTGGTCGCCGGGAGCCCGACCGCCGGCCAGCCGTAGTGAACCCGTCCTGATGTTGTGCTCTCTGCTCCATCCAAGTAAACAGCAATGTAGCATGGCTATCAAAGAGCGTGAAGATTGCAGATTTCCTGGGATTAATGCTAAGGAATGCTATTCCAGAGGCTGCTGCTTTAATTCAAGTGTCACTGGGGTTAAATGGTGTTTTTACCTTAAAAACACAGGTAGAGTATATAGTACAGTGGTAAAGTGGGAGCATGTAGTGCTATTGATTACAGATTTGATGGAGCTTAAACATGGATAAGGTCCATGGCTCTAAGAGTTTATCTTGTGTATCCTTTATTCTTAGTCATGGTCAGATAAGATTAGAAAATACCATTTAAGTGGAAATTTCCTGTTAGCTGTTTTTCAGTTTGCTCAACTGTCTGATTAACTGGTCCTAAAAAAGGACCAAAGGAGCTAAATTGCCCTGTGATCTAGCTAAATTGCCCCAGTTAAAAAAAAAAAAAACTAAGCTGCTGTAATTCCTGGATGTTTCCTTACTGCATCAACAGGAAGTGACAAGAAACAATGTAATGTGGAACCGTACAGCAGAAGGGATTGCGGCTACCCCACAATAAGTGCAGCGGAATGTAAGAAGAGGAATTGTTGCTTTGACTGCAGCATTCCCGGGGTTAACTGGTGTTTCTTCAAGTCACAAGGTATGGAGCTGCTGTATAGTTACTCGCAAGTCAGTAGTTGTATGATGCTCACACCTGTTAAACTGGATACACACAGAATGCCCTACACAGGGGGTGAAATGAGCGCCCCCCCCCCACCCCCCGTACGCTCAGCACACATCACGCTGTGCTGAGCGGGGGCAGAGATGTGTGCTGAGCAGTTCGCTCAGCACACATCTCTCCCCAAAATCGGGCCGTGAATACGGACCTTTAAACTGGATCCACACTTAGATTATCTGTCCAATTTTTTTTTTCTAGTTGAAACAAAATTATGCTAATATGTGGCAGCAAATGACAATTGACCATTTGCTCACAAACACTGGAAAACATCCAAAAATGGTCATTTAGATAAATTGGTTAAATCCATTTCATTTAGCTAATTTATCCAAACTACCTTTATTGTATCTTTGTGGGTGAATGATGTGTGGGTCAGTGTTGAGGGTGGTGGAGGAGATGGGTAATAGGCACAGCAGGGTGTGGACAGTCAAATAGTGTGCTTAGAGGTTCAGAGTCATTGTATGAGACTCTGGCAACAGTGACTTGATGAGTCTGGTGTCCATAGGGTGGGACGCATTAACCTTTTTATGCTATTGAAATAGTTCTCCTCCTGACCGACGCAGTTCCTTGCTCCGAGGTTGGTGTATTGTCCTGTTGCAGCGCCTCTCCACTGTGGTCACAGTGAGCTGTGTGGTGTTGCTGGCGCATGCCAATCTCCCCCCAACCTCCCTCTTGCATTTCAGACCTACGTACGTATGATGGGATCTTGTATGATATGCGCGTGTGCTGTAGAGATGAAAGTGGGGGTGAGGAGGCAGATCGTGAGATGGGGAAACTTTGTGGACTGTTAGTGAAGGGGAGCACTGGGCAATCTGAGTTGCAAAGAGGGCAGCAGAAGAGGTTATTGCATGTGCACTGGTGACAGGTCCATCCTTGGTGGCCAGCCTCAGTGGTAAAGGGGTACATGAGCTAGTGTCCCTTGGGCAGCCATGTACCATGGCCACCTCCCTACCTCCTATATATTCTCCCTGATCTGTCACTTTGTTACGGTCTGCTGCTGGCACTGGTGTATCGTCCTGCAGATGCCGTCTCCGCCCATTGCTGTGACTTCCCCCAGATGTGCTGCTGTCAGCGAAGCAGTGCTGTGCTGCTGTCAGCGAGACAGGGATGTGCTGCTGTCAGCGAGGCAGGGATGTGCTGCTGTCAGCGAAGCAGGGATGTGCTGCTGTCAGCGAAGCAGGGATGTGCTGCTGTCAGCGAGGCAGGGATGTGCTGCTGTCAGCGAGGCAGAGATGTGCTGCTGTCAGCGAGGCAGGGATGTGCTGCTATAAGTGAGGTAGGGATGTGCTGCTGTCATTGAAGCAGGAATGTGCTGCTGCAGTGAGGCAGAGATATGCAGCCCACTATCTCCCTATCACCCCTGCCTGAGTCACACACTTTCCCTGTCACCCCTGCCTCAGTTACCCACTATCTCCCAGTCACCGCTGCCTCAGTCAACCACTATATCTGCGATCCCTGCCTCAGTCACCCACTATACCAGTCACCCCTGCTTTAGTCACCCACTGTCACCCTATCACCCCTGCTTCAGTCACCCACTATCCCTGTCAACCCTGCCTCAGTCACCCACTATCTCCCAGTCACCCCTGCCTCAGTCAGCCACTATCCCTGTCACCCCTGCCTCAGTCTCTTTCTGTCCCTGTCACCCCTGCCACAGTCATCCACTATCTCCCTATCACCCCTGCCTTAGTCATTTATTATACCTGTCACCCACTTTCTTCCCATACTTACCCAACCCCTTCCTATCACCCCTCCCTCAGTAACCCACTATCTCCCTGTCACCCACTATCTCCCAGTCACCCCGGCCTCAGTCACCCACTATCTCCCACTCATACATGCTTCAGTCACCCACTATCTCCCAGTCATCCCTGCCTCAGTCACCTACTGACACCAGTGCAGACATTTCTGCTGCGGCCTCTCCACTCTCCAGCGTGAACGTCCTGACGACTGAGGAAATCCGCTTCCTAGTTGAGGACTCCGGGAATGAACACTGCCGATATTGCTGTCAGATGACTTTCTACCCAACTGAGGATTTTTGATACTTCCAGCTTTGCCATGCAGTTTCGAGTGCCGCCTTGATGATTTGTGTACACTACCGTGGTGGCGTTGTCAGATTGTACTTGAACAGGCTTGTTCTGTACTAGAGGCAGGGCCAGTGTCAATTAATTGAACACTGCCTGCAATTCCAGAATGTATATCAGGAGGAGAGATTCCTCCCTGGTCCTCCGACCCTGTAGAAAGTGTTGCTCCAACACCATGGCCCAGCCCAAAAGACTGGCATCCATTGTCAGGAGGACACAGTTGGAGATCCAGAAGGGATGGCCCCTGCTCAACTGTTGGTCCTGTAGCCACCAGCTCAGTGTCAGACGAACCTCCGGAGTCAAGGAGATCATTTGAGACATCATCCGATGAGGCAGGCCGTCCCACTTGGAGAGGATTAACCTCTGCAGAGGGCGGTAATGAAATTGAGCGTACTCTACCATATCGAAAGCCGACACCATGAGGTCTAGTACTTGCATCGCCGTGTGTATCAACACTCTTGGGCGAGAGAGGACGATACTGTCCTGAATTTTCAGGACTTTCTCTGGAGACAGAAACAATTGTTGGCTGTGTGTGTCCAGCAGTGCCCCTAGGTGCACAATGTTCCGAGCAGGGACCAGCGAGGACTTTTTTCAGTTGATGAGCCACCCGTGGACTTTTAGGAATTGGACCGCCAGTTCCAGATAACTGTGGAGAACCTCTTGGGAGTTCACCAGGATCAGCAAGTCGTCCAGATTTGGCAGGATCCTAATTCTCTGATGGTGAAGGGTCGTCATCACGGCCATGACCTTGGTGAATATCCGAGGTGCCGTGGCCAAACCAGAAGGCAGGACTTGAAATCCAAAAACAAACCAGGCACAACACTGCTTAGCTTCCATCATCAGATGAGATTAGACCAGTGGCGTAACTACTGCCCCCGCAGTCCTCGCGGTGGCTTGGGGGCGAGGGGCTGCGGGGGCACCACTGATTTACAGCAGACTGACATGCGGACGAGCGTCCGCATGTCAGTCTGCAGTCTCCTTCCCTCCGCCGCTTTTTGGAGGGACACGGAGGGCACACAGCGCGCCTCCCTGTGTCCCTCCTGCTGCATCATCTCCGGCGACCGCGGGTCTAATAGGGGGAAGTGCCGTCCGTGAGCTCTAATTGGCTCACGAACCGGCACTTCCCCCTATTAGACCCGCGGCCGCCAGAGATGATGCAGCAGGAGGGACACAGGAGAGACGAGCTGTGCCCTCCGTGTCCCTCCAAAAAGCGACGGCGGGGGGGGGGGGTAAATATCTGGCACTGGGGGCATATATGGCACGGGGGGGGAGGAATATCTGGCACTGGGGCATTTCTGGCACTGGGGGGAATATCTGGCACTGGGGGCATATCTGGCACTGGGGGGGATATCTGGCACTGGGGCATATATGGCACTGGGGGGGGGGTATCTGGCACTGGGGGCATATATGGCACGGGGGGCATATATGGCACTGGGGGGAATATCTGGCACTGGGGGCATATATGGCACTGGGGGGGAATATCTGGCACTGGGGGCATATGTGTACCTGGCACATGGGGGGGACGACTATATTTGGCACTGGGGCATGTAAGTACCTGGCACCGTGGGGGAATATCTGGCACTGGGGACATATGTAGCACTGGGAGCACAGCCCTAGCAACAAGGACTACCTCCTAGCAACGAGCATGACACCCAGTGCATGAAACATCTGGCAACGAGCATGACACCCAGTGCATGAAACACCTGGCAACGAGCATGACACCCAGTGCATGAAACCCCTGGCAACGAGCATGACACCCTGAGCATGAAAACCCCTGGCACCGTGCATGGAACCAAGAGCATGAAACCCCTGGCAACGAGCATGACACCCAGTGCATGAAACCCCTGACAACGAGCAGGTAATTGAAAAATAATTAGAAGCCTTACTGTAGGACTTAATGTGGAATGGGCATTACGGTGTGTGGCATAATGTATCACGGACATTGCGGTGTGTGTCATAATGTGTCGCAGGCATTACGGTGTATGGTATACTATATCGCGGGCATTGTGATATGTGGTATAATGTCTCAGGGTCATTGCAGTGTGTGGCATAATGTATCACGGACATTGCAGTGTGTGTCATAATGTGTCAGGCATTACGGTGTGTGGTATACTATATCACGGGCATTGTGGTATGTGGTATAATGTCAGGGTCATTGCAGTGTGGCATAATACATAACGGGCATTGCGATGTGTGGCATAGGGTATAACGGGCAGGGCATTGCGGTATGTGTCACAGGCATTACGGTGTATGGTATACTATATCACGGGCATTGTGGTATAATGTCTCAAGGTCATTGCAGTGTGTGGCATAATGTGTCACAGGCATTGTATGTGCTATAATGTATCGGGCATTGCAGTGTGTGGCATAATGTATCACGGACATTGCGGTGTGTGTCATAATGTGTCACAGACATTGTATGTGCTATAATGTATCAGGGGCATTGCAGTGTGTAGCATAATGTATAACGGGCATTGCGATTCCTGTCATAATGTGTCACAGGCATTACGGTGTGTGGCATAATGTGTCACAGACATTACGGTGTGTGGCATAATGTGTCGGGGGCATTACAGTGTGTGCATATTGTGTCGTGTATTATTGTGTGCGGCATAATGTCTAAGGGCCATTGCAGTATGTGGCATAATGTATACTGGGCATTACTATAAGGAGGAAAAATGACAAATAATGTAAGGGGCATGAATCAGGATTATTTTTCTTTCCTGTGGTGGCCAACGTATGGGCGTGCAGGTTGCAAAACTGGGGTATAAGGTAGTCTTTTCCTGCAATGCCACGCCCCTTTATGCGAAACCACGCCCACTCCAACAAAACCACGCCCCTTTTTTGACGCGCGCGCCTTAGGCGAGCGCATATTTATCCCTTTCTTGCTCCCAATTATGGAGCATGAAGGGGGGGGGGGGCGCCGAAGAATTTTTTGGCTTGGGGGAGAAAAATTTCTAGTTACGCCACTGGATTGGACATATCCAGTGTGATGCGGCTGTAGATGATTTTTGCTGTTTCTAACTTCTACATCAATGAATAAGTTTCAAAATAGAATGCATCAAGAGAACGGTGTTGGTAGTATAAAACTACCTACAGCACCTGGTATTCCCAGGTGGTCTCACATCCAAGAACAAACCAGGCCTAAGATCAGGTGATATTGGGCATATACAGTGTGGTGTGGCTGTAGATGAGCTTAGTGGTTTCAGTTAGAGTTCTTCTACTTCTAACTACTCGTACATAAATGAATAAGCGGACGATTTATTAAACCTGGTGAAATGATAATTTGCATGGTGATAAAGTACCAGCCAATCAGCTCCTAATTGCCATGTCACAGGCTGGGTTTGAAAAATGACAGTTAGGAGCTGACTGGCTGGTACTTTATCACCTTGCACTTTATCAGTTCACCAGGCTTAATAGATCTGCCCCAATGTTTCAAAATGGAATGCATCAAGAGAACGGTGTTGGTATTGTAAAAATACACACAGCTCCTGGTATTTCCTTGTGGTCTCCCATCCAAGTACTAAAACCAGGACCAACACTGCTTAGCTTCCATGATCAGGAGAGATTGGGCAAATCCAGTGTGCTGTGGCTGTAGATGAGCTTGTGGTTTCTGTTAGAGCTCTTCTACTTCTAACTTCTGGTACATAAAAGAATATGTGTAAAAATTAAATGTACAGTACCAAGAAAAGGGTGTTGGTAGTTTAAAAACACCTAAAGAATCTGATAATACATGGATGGGAGACTGCTTGGTAGTAACAAAGTCCAATACTGCTTTGCTTCAAAGATCAAATGAGATTGGGCATATCCAGTGTGGTGTGGCTTTAGATAGGCTTTGTGGTTTCTGTTAGAGCTCTTCTACTTCTAACTACTGGTACATTAATGAATATGTATAAGGTTGTAGTTTATCCAATATCCCTTTACTACCTTACCTCCCCCCCCCCTCCCCTCCCCTCCCCTCCTTATAGCTTCCTTTGTTCTCTCCTCCTCGTGTGTGCGTTATTTGTTTTCTCATACGTCCTAGAGGATGCTGGGATCACATTAAGAACCATGGGGTATAGACGGGATCCGCAGGAGACATGGGCACTTTAAGACTTTCAAAGGGTGTGAACTGTCTCCTCCCTCTATGCCCCTCCTCCAGACTCCAGTTTTAGAATTGTGCCCAGTGAGACTGGATGCACTACAGGGGAGCTCTACTGAGTTTCTCTGAAAAGACTTATGTTAGTTTTTCTTATTTTCAGGGAGGCTGCTGGCAACAGTCTCCCTGCTTCGTGGAACTTAGGGGAGAGAAGTATGACCAACTTCTAGTGAGTTCAATGGCTCTGCTTCTGGCTGACAGGACACCATTAGCTCCTGAGGGTGCTGATCGCTGGGTACGCCTAGATGCCCACTCCCGTAGCCTGCCATCACCCCCTTACAGAGCCAGAAGTCAGAAGACAGGCGAGTAGCAGAAGAACAGAAGACTTCTTCTCCAGTGACGGCATTCTGAGTTACCACGCAGCGAGCGGAATGCTGTGCGCCATGCTTCCACACACACACAGGCACTGCAGGGTGCAGGGCATGTGGGTGGGTGGGGGGGGGGCACCCTGGGCAGCATAAATTCCTCACAAAAGGCTGGCAAAAGTGGACATTAGTGCCTGGGCACTGTCCTTACCCCGCCAGCGTAATTCATTATTTGTTTCTGAGCGGGACAGAAGCGTGCCATTACAGCGGCGGGGCTTCTTCCTCACCTCACCGGCACATCTATAGAGCGTTACAAGTCTATCACTATAGAGTTTATTATTTCCCAGACTGTGTACTTTTGGCGCTGGGTTGTGAGCTGAAAAATCCTCTCTGTCCCTCTGACAGATTTACTGTAGGTCTATCCCCCATAAGCCGATGTGTCTGTGGGTACTTGGTACATGTGTGTCAACATGTCGGTGGCTGAATGTTTTTCCCAAGAGGAAACTATATTAGGAATGCAGACATATGATGGTGGCCCTGTTGGCACCAGCAATAACTGACTGGGTGAAAGTTTCAATAATATCAGAGTGAGGTTGGATAAATCTGTGTCCCAGACACAGACGTAGAGAATAGATGTGATGTTCATGGCTATGCTTCTTTTCCCTCAGGCCCGCAAAAATGTTACTACACACTGATACTGACTCGGATACTGATTCCTATGTCGACCATAATATTTCCTGATTAGATCCAATATTGGCAAGGAGCATTCAGTACATGATTGTGGATATTAAGGACATATTAACATCACTGAGGACCCTGCTGTTCCTGACAAAGGGGTCTATATGTATGTATATATAGATATATAATGAAAGCTGATGTAACGTTCCTCCATCTCTGTTTGAGAAAGTCTGGGCCAGCTCGACAAGATGGTTTCAAATCCCCAAAAGGTTTCCGATTGTTTATTCATTTCCTGCTGCGGACAGAATAAAGTGGGAGTCACCCCCTGTTCTGCACGGGGCCCTGTCACAAATCCAGCGGATCGTATGCAGGAAGCTACATTATTTCTAGTTATGTAACCACGGGTACATTACTTAGACCTGCCATTACATGCGCATGGGTGAGAAGTAGTATTCAAGAATTGGTCGAATACCTTGTCTTCCGATATAGATATCTTGGAGAGATGGGATACTCCTTACGTTGGATCATATCAAGGACACTGCAGCATACTTACGACTGCAAGGGATATAGGACTCTTGAGTTCACGGGCCAATTTCATGGCAGTCTCGGATAGGAGGGCATTGTGGATTCACCAAGGGAATGCTGATGCTGACTCCAAGAAGAAAGGGAGTCTCTTCCCTATGAAGGTGAAGCCTTGTTTGGCAACGGCCTAGTTAATTTGATCTCGGCAGCTCCCGCAGGTAAGTCAACCTTCTTGCCCTATGTTCCCTCTCAACGGATGAAGACGCATCATTGTCTAACGCAGTCATTTTGTCCCAATAGATATGCAAGAAGTTAAGATTCCCCTTTCTTTGCAGGTAGAGGAAGGAGAAGAGGGAAGAGGTCTGTAGCCTCTTCAAGATCGCAGGAGCAGAGATCGTCCTCTGCTTCTGCCAAATCCACTGCATGACGCTGGGGCTCTCTTGCAGGAGCCCACACCAGTGGGGGCACGTCTAAAACACTTCAGTCAGTTCTGGATTAATTTGGAACTGGACTCGTGGGTTTTACAAATAGTGTCACAAGGGTACAAACTGGGGTTTCAAGACGTTCACCCTCACCGATTGTTCAAATCGGCCTTAGTCAGCAGGGAGAAGGTTTTTATTCAAGCCTCTTCGTGCTCCCGAAGCCGGACGGCTCAGTCAGACCAATCTTAAATCTGAAATCCCTCAATTTCTACCTAAAGAAATTCAATTTCAAGATGGAATCTCTCAGGGTAGGGATCTCCAGTCCGGAGGAAGGAGATTTCATGGTTTTGGTAGACATAAGGATGCCTAATTACATGTTCCCGTTTAGCCACTGCATCAAGCTACCTGAGGTTTGCAATTCAGGATTGTCATTACCAATTTCAGACGTTGCCATTTGGTCTGTCCACGGCTCCGAGGATTTTCACCAGGGTGATGGTGGAAATGATGGTTCTCCTTCGCAAGCAAGGAGTCACAATTATGCCGTACTTGGATGATCTCCTGATAAAGGCGAGATCCAGGGACCAGTTGGTGCAAAACATCTACTCTCCCTGACAGTTCTTCAACAACATGGTTGGCTCCTAAACTTGCCAAAATCGCAGTTGGTCCCAATGACGCGGTTGTTGTTTCTGGGAGTCATACTGGACACAGAAGAGGCTTTCTTCCAGTGGAAAGGCTATGGAGTTCCAGAGTCTGGTCAAACAAATTCTGAAACCAGCAAGAGTGTTAATCCATCAATGCATTCTGTTGCTGGGGAAGATGGTTGCGGCCTACGAGGCCATTCAGTTTGGCAGGTTCCATGCCAGAGTGTTCCAGTGGGACCTGTTGGACAAGTGGTCCGGATCCCACCTACACATGCACCGGAGGATAATCCTGTCTTCCAAGACCAGAATCTTACTCCATTGGTGGCTGCACAGTTCTCACCTCCTAGAGGGGCGATGGTTCGGGATCCAGGACTGGATCCTAGGGACCATGGATGCAACCCTCCGAGGCTGGGGAGCAGTCACACAGGGGGAAAACATTCAAGGAAGATGGTCAAGTCAGGAAAGTTTTCTCCACATAAATGTTCTGGAGTTAAGGGCCATTTAATAACTGCAGACACAGTACGCACTGGGACGGGTGCCCAGCATCCTCTACGGACTAAGAGAAAAGGATTTACCGGTAGGTATTAAAATCCTATTTTCTCTAACGTCCTAAAGGATGCTGGGGACTCCGTAAGGACCATGGGGATAGATAGGCTCCGCAGGAGACATGGGTACTTTAAGAAAGACTTTAGTTCTGGGTGTGCACTGGCTCCTCCCTCTATGCCCCTCCTCCAGACCTCAGTTTGATACTGTGCCCAGTGGAGACTGGGTGCTTTTCAGGAGCTCTCCTGAGCTTTCTGACAGAAAGTATTTTGTTAGGTTTTTAATTTTCAGGGAGCACTGCTGGCAACAGACTCCCTCATCGAGGGACTGAGGGGAGAGAAGCAGCCCTACTCTCTGAGTTGCAAGGTCCAGCTTCTTAGGCTACTGGACACCATTAGCTCCAGAGGGATTGGTACGCAGGATCTCACCCTCGCCGTCCGTCCCAGAGCCGCGCCTCCGTCCCCCTTGCAGAGCCGGAAGATAGAAGCCGGGTGAGTATGAGAAGAAAAGAAGACTTCAGAGGCGGCAGAAGACTTCATGATCTTCACTGAAGTAACGCACAGCACTGCAGCTGTGCGCCATTGCTCCCATACACCTCAAACACTCCGGTCACTGTAAGGGTGCAGGGCGCAGGGGGGGGGGGGGGGGGCACCCTGGGCAGCAATATAAACCTCTTTTTTGCAAAAATATAACACATATACAGCGGGGCACTGTATATATGTATGAGCCCCCGCCAATTTTACAGTTTAAGCGGGACAGAAGCCTGCCGCCGAGGGTGCGGGGCTTCTCCCTCAGCACTCACCAGCGCCATTTTTTCTTCACAGCACCGCTGAGAGGAAGCTCCCCGGACTCTCCCCTGCTTATACCACGGTAGACAAGAGAGTTGAAAAGAGGGGGGGGGGGGCACATAATTTGGCGCAAATTACATACAGCAGTACTACTGGGCAAACATTAAGTTACTGTGTATTCCTGGGTTATATAGCGCTGGGGTGTGTGCTGGCATACTCTCTCTCTGTCTCTCCAAAGGGCCTTGTGGGGAAACTGTCTTCAGAAAAAGCATTCCCTGTGTGTGTGGTGTGTTGGTACACGTGTGTCGACATGTCTGAGGAAGAAGGCTATATTAGAGAGGAGCAGGAGCAAATGAATGTGGTGTCTCCGCCGACAGCTGATTGGATGGATATGTGGAATGTTTTAAATGCTAGTGTAAACTCATTGCACAAAAGATTAGACAAGGCTGAAGCTTTGGGACAGTCAGGGTCTCAACCCATGCCTGATCCTATGTTGCAGGGACTGTCAGGGTCTCATAAGCGCCCACTATCCCAGATTGTTGACACAGATACAGACACGGATTCTGACTCCAGTGTCGATTACGATGATGCAAAGTTACAGCCAAAATTGGCAAAATCCATTCGATATATGATTATGGCAATAAAAGATGTTTTGCACATCAGAGAGGAACCCCCTGTCCCTGACAAGAGGGTACATATGTACAAGGTGAAAAAGCCTGAGGTAACCTTTGAGGGGGTCACACGAGCTGAACGAGTTATGTGAAAAAGCTTGGGAATCTCCAGATAAAAGACTGCAGATTTCCAAAAGGATTCTTATGGCGTATCCTTTCCCATCAATGGATAGGTTACGATGGGAATCCTCCCCTAGGGTGGACAAAGCATTAACACGCTTATCCAAGAAGGTAGCCCTCCCGTCCCAGTATACGGCTACCCTCAAAGAGTCTGCTGACCGCAAACAGGAGATTACCCTGAAGTCCATTTATAGACATTCAGGTACCTTACTCAGACCGGCAATTGCGTCGGCCTGGGTGTGTAGTGCTGTAGCGGCATGGACGGATACCTTATCTGAGGGGATGGATACCCTAGATAAGGATACTATTTTATTGACCCTGGGGCATATAAGAGATGCTGTCCTATATATGTGTGTATGCAAACTACAGGTGGTGCTGCAGGGCTCACACCCTTTTACTTGTCTTGTAGAGCAACTCTGGAGCTGTTTCTGGGTCCAGCTGCTGCAAGAAATCAGCTTGAATGCTTCAGGGGCTGGGGCATGGCCAACATGAGCCCACACTGATGGGGGGTGGGGGTGTATAAAGCGATTTAGGGGTCATCCAAGCGCAACCCCACAAAGGCCGCCATGCCCTGCGTGACCCTTTTCTCTTTTCATATGCAGATGAGGGTTGCAGCCAACTATGCCCACTGCTTGGATGACATCACTATATGCAAATCCATCTGCTGCAGGCCTTCCCCCAGGAATGCTTGCAGTAGTTGTTGCATTTGGTTTGTTGTTTGGGGGTGCTTCAGTATTAGGCAGCCTTCTGCCCTCCCACATTCGTCTGAAAATGTGTTCTCCCTGCAGTTGTTGTACCCAGATGAGAGTTCCCTTGTGCTTCCTCAGTTGAATCTCCTTAACTTGACAGGGGTGTGCCCGAGCAGCCGCCCTCCACAGCCCTATCCCAACACATACTTATCTTGCATATGAGATCTCTTGATCATGAAGATAGTTCTCACAGGGTGAGGTTCATCCATTACATTTTAAAGTAGGAAGGTACAAATTACATATTCAAATTACATATATGTGCTGGATTCAAATGTTTTCCCTCCTTCCTTTCTCAATTGTGCCCATCAGCAGCTATTCTAATGTTGCTGCCAATGGGTGTGACGCATTCATTTCTTCTGTGGGGTACACTGGACTCCACAAGGATTCACATTGTATATGTACACCAGAGTAGGATCTTGATCTGAGGCACCAACAGGCTCAAAGCTTTTGACTGTTCCCAAGATGCTCAGCGCCCCCTCCTCTATAACCTCGCTTCCATGAACAGGGAGCTCAGTTTGTAGTTGGTGCCTTCAGTAGCAGGCCACTTAACAGGGGGCTGCCTCAGGCAGCCTATTCTTAGCTATTAATTTTGGCAAGAAAAGAAGAACTTTTTTTATAAGAATCTACAAGGGCTGCAGCAGGCTAGGTCTAATAGACCTCTTTACTGCAGCTCCATCACTCCCAGTGGCGCAGTATACTCCCGTGCCCCGGTTGCTGGGTCACTGCAGCGGAGGCTCCGGTTTCTTCCTAAGGTCAGTCACACACACACCGCCCTCCGGGATCACGAGGCCGCTGATGGGGGCGGGCCGTGTGCGCACTGGCGTGGACACTGATTACTGGGCAGCCGCTCCACTAGCCACCAGGGACAGTTAAGGAGCACAGCTCTGGGGTTTTTTCTCCTATATTAACCCCATTTTGTACTACCCGCAGTGCATTGTGATAGGTAATGGGGCCTGATTCAGGTTGGATCGCAATCCAACTGCAAAAACTGCTAAGAGCATACGCCTGCATTTTCTGCGGCACCCCGCAGATAATGCGATCACCTCTGCCTGTGAATCGGTGAAGGGGGGGGGGAGGGGGGTCAACAACACTCCATTTCCAAGTCGGAGATGGAGCGGTGCGGGGGCACGGTTTCAAAATGGGGTCGGCAACGGAGAAACAGGAGGCGTGGTCAGAGCAGCTGCATGACATCACATGGGCCGGACTCTGCCAGTGGAGCCCCAGCGTCATGAGGTAGATTTTGTAGAGGCCGGGGAGGACTTCTGTTCCTGGGAACTAGCTGTGTTGTGCAGCTTTATTCCTCTGCCCCTACCTCTGGCAAGAAAGGACGCACCTCGCACTTTCTTGTTTCTTTGTGACCGAAAGGACTGCATTTGATAATGCGGAGCGTTCTTATGCTGTGAGGGAACATAAGGTAAAAAATTTGATTTTCCAACTGTAGCTGTGCGTGTTAATGCTTTGTCCATCCTACGGGAGGATTTCCATCGTAACCTATCCGTTGATGAAAAAGGATACGCCATAAGAATCCTTTTGGAAATCTGCAGTCTTTTATCTGGAGATTCCCAAGCTTTTTCACATAACTCGTTCAGCTCGTGTGACCCCCTCAAAGGTTACCTCAGGCTTCTTTCCCTTGTACATATGTACCCTCTTGTCAGGGACAGGGGGTTCCTCTGTGATGTGCAAAACATCTTTTATTGCCATAATCATATATCGAATGGATTTTGCCAATTTTGGCTGTAACTTTGCATCATCGTAATCGACACTGGAGTCAGAATCCGTGTCGGTATCTGTGTCAACAATCTGGGATAGTGGGCGCTTATGAGACCCTGACAGTCCCTGCAACATAGGATCAGGCATGGGTTGAGTCCCTGACTGTCCCAAAGCTTCAGCCTTGTCTAATCTTTTGTACAATGAGTTTACACTAGCATTTAAAACATTCCACATATCCATCCAATCAGGTGTCAGCGGAGACACCACATTCATTTGCTCCCGCTCCTCTCTAATATAGCCTTCTTCCTCAGACATGTCGACACACGTGTACCGACACACCACACACACAGGGAATACTTTTTCTGAAGACAGTTTCCCCACAAGGCCCTTTGGAGAGACAGAGAGAGAGTATGCCAGCACACTCCCCAGCGCTATATAACCCAGGAATAACACAGTAACTTAATGTTTGTCCAGTAGCGCTGCTGTATGTAATTTGCGCCGAATTATGTGCCCCCCCTCTCTTTTCAACCCTCTTCTCTACCGTGGTATAAGCAGGGGAGAGTCCGGGGAGCTTCCTCTCAGCGGTGCTGTGGAGAAAAAATGGCGCTGGTGAGTGCTGAGGGAGAAGCCCCGCCCCCTCGGCGGCGGGCTTCTGTCCCGCTTAAACTGTAAAATTGGTGGGGGCTCATACATATATACAGTGCCCAGCTGTATATATGTTATATTTTTGCCAAAAAGAGGTTTATATTGCTGCCCAGGGCGCCCCCCCTGCGCCCTGCACCCTTATAGTGACCGGAGTATGTGAGGTGTATGGGAGCAATGGCGCACAGCTGCAGTGCTGTACGCTACCTCAGTGAAGATCATGAACTCTGTGGAGCCCGTCTATCCCCATGGTCCTTACGGAGTCCCCAGCATCCTCTAGGACGTTAGAGAAACTAGGATTTTAATACCTACCGGTAAATCCTTTTCTCTTAGTCTGTTGAGGATGCTGGGCACCCGTCCCAGTGTGTACTGTGTCTGCAGTTATTAAATGGCCCTTAACTCCAGAACATTTATGTGGAGACAACTTTCCTGACTTGACCATCTTCCTTGGACGTTTTCCCCCTGTGTGACTGCTCCCCAGCCTCGGAGGGTTGCATCTGTGGTCCCTAGGATCCAGTCCTGGATCCCGAACCATCGCCCCTCAAGGAGGTGAGAACTGTGCAGCCACCAATGGAGTGAGATTCTGGTCTTGGAAGACAGGATTATCCTCCGGTGCATGTGTAGGTGGGATCCGGACCAATTGTCCAACAGGTCCCACTGGAACACTCTGGCATGGAACCTGCCAAACTGAATGGCCTCGTAGGCCACAACCATCTTCCCCAGCAACTGAATGCATTGATGGATTAACACTCTTGCTGGTTTCAGAATTTGTTTGACCAGACTCTGGATCTCCATAGCCTTTCCACTGGAAGAAAACCTCTTCTGTGTCCAGTATGTGTTATGATTCCAGCACTCTGGTCAGAGAAGATCTTATGGCAAGGACCGGAGCACTGGAACGGAATGCTGGGGAAGGGAGCAGGACAGGAAAATAGCCCCTGGCGCCCTAACTCTGTTGTCTCACCCGTGTTGTCAGAAATCCCCTGCGAGACTATGGTTTCTTGAGCCCTTGGCAGCCGCGTTTGAAGGGCGGATCATGTCTGCCCAACTTCGATGCCCCCCGGTCTTAATGAGAGACAAAGGGAAACCCGAGACAGGGTGATAACAAGAGGCCCTCTAACTAAACAACCAGGCCAGGGGATAAGCAAACTCAAAACTATAATATGTGCGGAGAAACCGCCAGGAAAAAGGACAACCAAAATATCCACTTGTCCAATTCTCCTACCCGGCACCGCCGAGTACCAGAGAGGACTTGTGGAAGCGGAACCCTCCGCAAATGCTACAAACACAAAATATAAAAGGTAAAGCGGCTGAGCCGCAACACACGGCAGAGCCGCAACTCACGAACACCACTGGATATAAAACGGTGATCAGTCAGGACTCCAGGGAACCAAACGACCTCTTGGGATGAGATGACAACTCCCGAATACCGGACTTCTGCGGACTGGAATGACCGGATACAGCAGGACTGGAAACAGACTCTCAGCAAACAAAGGCAGCATGCAGGAAGCTATTACCGGCATCTGTGAGAAGCCCTGGGAGTGTATTTAACAAGGAGTCCTCCAATCAGCTGCTAATGGCTGATTAGAATAAATGCCGTGCAGCTGCCTTGCTGCACGGCCAGAGAGCAGGTGAATATCTTAATTTCCTAAAGCCTAGAAACGGGGAACGCGGTCCGCCAGTGGCGTCCCCGTTGCAAGGG